>NC_135576.1:105857564-106165964 GCF_965152235.1 Eretmochelys imbricata | reverse complement strand
GGAGAACTGCGAATATATTACCTATTTTTAAGGCAGGAAAAAGTGGTCTGGGAAACTACAGGCCTGCTAGTTTGATCTCAATTGTATGCAAGGTCTTGGAACAAATTTTGAAAGAGAAAGTAGTTAAGGACATAGAGGTTAACAGTAATTGGGATAAAATACAACATGGTTTTACAAAAGGTAAGATTGTGACGGACAACCTGATCTCCTTCTTTGAGAAGATAACTGATGTTTTAGACAAAGGAAATGCAGTAGATCTAATCTAACTTGATTTCAGCAAGGCATTTGTTACAATTCCACATGGGAAATTATTAAGTAAACTGGAGAAGATGGAGATGGAGATGAGAACTGAAAGGTGGATAAGGAACTGGTTCAAGGGGAGACTACACCAGTCATATTGAAAGGTGAGCTGTCAGGCTGGAGGGAGTTTACTATTGCAGTCCCTCAGGGATTGGTCTTGGGACCAAACTTATTTAATATTTTTATTACTTACTTTGGCATAAAATGCGAGACTGTGTCATCTGCAAACTTTATTTGCACAAAGTTGGGAGGTATTGCCAATACTGAGGAGGACCAAAATATCATACAAGAAGAGCTGGATGATCTTGTAAACTGGAGTAATAGAAATGGGATGAAATTTAATAGTGCAAAGTGTAAGGTCATGCATTTAGGGACTAACGATAAAAAAATTTCATATAAGCTGAGGATGTATCAATTGGAAGTGATAGAGGAGGAAAAAGACCTGGCTGTAGTGATTGATTACAGGCTGAGTATGAGCTGCCTTTGCGATGTGGCAGTGAAAAAGGCGAGTACAATCAGGTGCATCAGGTGAGGTATTTCCATTAGAGATAGGGAAGTGTTATTACCATTATACAAGGCACTGGTGAGACGTCATCTGGAATCCTATGTACAATTCTGGTCTCCCATGTTTAAGAAAGATGAATTCAAACTGTACCACGTGCAGAGAAGGGCTACTGGGATGTTCTGAGGAATGGAAAATCTACCTTATGAGAGGAGACTCAAAGAGCTTGTCTTGTTTAGCCTATGCAAATGAAGGCTGATAGGATATATGACCGCTGTCTATAATTATACCAGAGGGATAAATACCAGGAAAGGAGAGAAGTTATTTAACACAAAAACAGACGGGTCACCTGGAAGTTTAGGTTTAAAATTAAGTGAAGGTTTTTAACCATCGGAGGAGTTAGATTCTGGAATAACCTTCCAAGGGGTGTAGTGGGGGAAAAAAATCTAACTGGTTTCAGGACTGAGCTTGATAAATTTATGGAGAGAATGGTATGATGAGGTTACATATAATGGCATGTGGTCCATCTGTAACTGCTAGCAGCAAATATCTCCAACGGTCAGTGACGGGACACTATATGGAGAGGGCTCTGAATTACTACAGAGAATTCATTCCCAGGTGTCTGGCTGGGGAGTCTTGCCCACATGCTCAGGGTCTAACTGATCGCCATATTGGGGTCGAGAAGGAATTTTCTCCTGGGTCAGATTGGCAGAGACCCTGGGTGGAGGGTGCCTTCCTCTGCACTAAGGGGAACATGTTACTTGCAGGTTTAAACTCGTGTAAACTCTGAAACTTGAAGTCTTTAAATCATTATTTGAGGACTTCAGTAACTCAGTCAGAAGTTACGGGTCTATTATAGGAGGTTCTGTGGCCTGCAATGAGCAGGGCGTCAGACTAGATGACCATGTTGGTCCCTTCTGACCTTAAAATCTATGAGTCTGTGATTCAGAAATTTGACTTTTTTTTTTTTTTTTTTTTTTTTTTTTACAGTCTGAAGCAATGAAAATCTTACTCCCCATTCATTACGTACACTTACCCTTCATGGTCACGTACTCTCTGTCAACTTCTCAAAATACATACACAAATAAATAACGTATATAGGCTTATCAACCTTTAAAAATATTTTACCATAAATGTAAAGGACTCATAAATGTTTGGCTTTTGAATATGAGGTCTTCAACCTGAAAAGGCTGTGAAATGCCAATCTAGTCCAATCTCCATTCCTGCCATTTTGGATTTATTCTTTACAGCACATTTTCTACATATTATCCAGCCTAATTTTCAGTCTTTTCAGTGATGATACCCTCTCATATCTCTTGAGAGAGAGCGTTACAGAGTATAGCAAAACCACCGCTTCATTCAGAGACTGTAGCTACAATGATGAGTAATTTTTTTTGTTCCACTTCCAAGCCTCCAGAGCCAGGTAAGTCCTTACAGAAAGTATTCTCCTCTACCAGGACTATTATTCTGTAAGACCACTGAAATAGTTTCCTGTTGCTGGCTCAAGTGAATAAGACCAGATAGAAAAAGATTTCTGCTTGTATTGGATTTACCAGTCCAAGCCTCTTGAGGAGCATTTTATTATTGCAACCAACATGCTTGGCAATTTGCTTGCTGGCCTATCAGTAATTGGAAACTGCAGCTGAAATTGATTATAGATATTTTTGTGGCCACCTGAAACAAACTGCCTTTTTTTTGAGATGTTGCAATGTAATATTCCTTCATGCCTTTTTCATACTGTACTGGTGAGAGAATGATCTCTTCATTTGCTAATGAAACTACAGCTTCTCTGTATTGAGGGCACATTCACTGTAGCTTCCTGAAGCAAGGACAGTCTCACTAAAATATCACTGAGATAAGCATGTGCACTATAGGTTAACTCAGTGGTTCTCAAACTGGGGCCACCACCTGTTCAGGGAAAGCCCCTGTGGGCCGGGCCGGTTCGTTTATCTGCCGCATCCGCAGGATCGGCCGATCGCAGCTCCCACTGGCCGTGGTTCGCCGCTCAAACCAATGGGGGCTGCAGGAAGGGCGGCCAGCACATCCCTAGGCCTGTGCTGCTTCCTGCAGCCCCTATTGGCCTGGAGCAGTGAACCGCGGCCGGTGGGAGTCGCGATCGGACGAACCTGTGGATGCGGCAGGACCTTGGAAGGTCCGGCCCGCCAGGGGCTTTCCCTGAACAAGCGGCAGCCCTAGTTTGAGAACCACTGGGTTGAATACTTTCTTGTATACCGTTTGCTATCACAAATATAAAAATATCTTTGTGAAATAGATCTTAAGTACAGGTTAGGCTAAATATTTATAGCATTTATGGATGACAATATCCTCTACAGTGCAAGTGTGACTTTTGGTGACCTATTTTCTTGTACACGCACCCACACATCCGGGATGAGCAAAGACTTGTGTGAATTTTCCTGAGTGTTATGGATCAGTTGATGTAATGTAGAATATTTAATAATGGTCATTGCAAAGGTTTTTACTGACTTTCTAGAGTCAATATTGTTTTGAGACCATTCCGGTTTATAAATGGAAAGTATTAAATTATTCCCAGAGAACCTCTCTGCAGTTGGATCATGACAAGATATTTTGTATGTAGAGCTGGTCAAAAAATTTCTGATTGAATGGTTTTCCATTGCAAAATGCTGATTTGACAAAGTCAAGACATTTAATGGAAATATATTGATTTCATTTTTAATAAAAAAAATCAACAGAAATTATTTGACTTCTTCATTTTGACAAGGTTGAAGCTCTTTGTTTTGACTTTATCATTTTAACTTTTGTGTTATATATTAATTTATCTTATATATGTATGTGTGTATATATATATATATATATATAGATACATGTATGTAAAATCTATGAATATTTATATTATTCCTTATAAAATCCGTTTTTGTTTTTTTTGTAGGTGGTGGGGATGAACTAGTAGATGTTATGTGGGATTGGTAATGGAATACAGATCTTTCCAGATCTAGGCAATTTTATAAAGTCCTTTCTAGTTTATTAGTGACTGAAAGGAGTTTTAATGTTACTGAATGTTGCACAGTTGAACTATGTCCTAGTAAAGAGGGGGTTTTCTAATAAATTGGGCCTGATGAATTGCCCTGTTATCTGAATGTGCATCCTATCTTTTCCAGCATGGAAAAAAGTGAGGATTAGCTGCTTCTGAACTGTTGATCTTTTCTTCCCATAAACCATGTAGCATCCTCTGACGGGTACTGAATCCATTCATGGGGAAAGACAGTGGAGATAGGTTGGGTTGGCAGCTTTGAGGAAAGAGTAGAAAGTCACCCCTCTCGCGTCTCACAGGGGATCTGCTTGGTGACCCATTATTTAAACTTATACATTTTCATGGCCTCCCTTACATTTTGTATTTTACTTCTATAGTAAATGTATCAATAATAAGCCTATATAATTTATTTGTGGGGGCTTTGTTGTTTGTGTGTGTGTGTGTGAGAGAGAGAGAGAGAGGTGGACAGAGAATACCTGACCTTGGAGAGTAAAGCTGTGCAGGAAGTGTGGAAGTGAGATTTTCTTTGTTTAAGACTGTAACAAAATTTTAACACCTCATTATGCCCCTGATTGAGTTTAGTGATCCCTCACCCCTGTGGGTTGCAACCCATCTGTTGAACAACTCTGGGCTAAGGATTCCTTGTCAAGATCCTGAGAGCCAGAGATGGTTGCATATGGCCCCATAGTTTGGCAGTTTCTTCTTCACTTTCTTCTGCATGGATGATCTTGCTCTGGTCAGATCCTGGGAGATCACTGGCTTCCTCGAGGCCAAATATCACTGAGTATTCACTTGGAGGGATTGTTTAAAAGAATTGTATGTTCTGTTTTAAAAAGTACAAAAGTAAATGATGAAAAACTATTAAAACTGCTTTCAACATTAATATATTCGCTGAAGTTGAAGCTCTATTTCACAACTTTAAAGTGCTAAAGTTTGAATGAGATATAGAGAGTTGAAATTTTATAATGCATACTCCTTTGTATTGTTTGTTTGTAGTGGTCTATTAGAGAGACTGTAATAAATTTGGTGAACTGTTTCTGTTTATAGTTCACTTGACAAATGTCCAGGCAAGTTTATATATTAATTATTCTTTCATTTAGGAATTGGTGACATTATTAGAGTGTGGCAATCAGAGTATCATCATAATTGGGTCATGTGACAATGGTAATCACATAATGTCACTTTCTTCTGACACTGGACAAGGAACTTTATTCTAATATGGAGAACTATTATATCTACAAGTCTCTCTCTCACACACACACAGAGCTGTAAAGTTGTCTGCTTAGTACTTCCCCAAAGCCTGGCATTCATTCTGAAGACTTAAGAAGACTACTTACATATCCTCGCACTGGACCCAGACCCTATGTGGAATTCACATTGATTTGAATAACGCACATGCAAAGTTGATGCAGGATCAGGCCCACTGACTCTGAAGATGGATTTTTTTATTTTCATTGGTGGCTTTCATTTTGAAGTTTGGTACATTATTATAAACCCAGTCATTGTGATGTTAAGTCAAGGTACTATAGAAATAGTGTAATTCTTGTTGTGTTCTAAAGCAGTGTGGGATTTCTCAAAGGCATAATAAATCCTAAAGCACCAATCAACCTAATTAGAAGCAAATAATGTAATGCTGGTGCTACTCTATATCAATGAATTATAAGAAATGAAAAACAATGGCAAAAGAACAACTCTGTGTTGTTCAGTGTCTGTTCCTGTAGTTGAAATACTAGTTTTAAAGTACAAAGCTTTGATTTTTGTTTTATCTTTATAATAAATCAGTTTAATGAGTTTCCTCATGGATAAATGAAAATAATTTGTATATCTCATCTTTTGGGTGCATACATTAAGAGCTGTCTTCAGCTTTGCTTATCCCATATGTCCAAGGTTTCTCCTAATTTAAATGACTTACATTATGCAGCTGAGTCAGTTAAAGTATATAAAACTGATACTCTAGAGCATGGGTGGTGAATATAATAGGCCAGGGAGGCTAAGCCTCCCAAAACCCAGTCTGTGGCCCCACCCATGCTCTTCCCCGAGGCCCCGCCCTCCCTCTGTCTATCTCCAAAAATTGACAGGAGGTTAGCTCAGGGTGGCTGCCTGGAACTTGGGGCTCAGGTCAGCCAGCCAGCAGCCTGGGACTCAGGCTGGCCAATGTTTGGTCTGGCCAGAGGCCTGGGGGCTGGGCTGGCTCGGGCTGCCAGATAGTTTGTTTACATTTCACAGACTCCAGAGCAGTGGTGGGCAACCTGCGGCCTGCACGCGGCCCATCAGGGTAATCCACTGGTGGGCTGCCAGATAGTTTGTTCATATTTGCACCACTGCCTGCAGCTCCCAGTGGCTGTGGTGATCAGCACGTCCCTGCAGCCTGTGCCGTGAAAATGTAAACAAACTATCTGGCAGCCTACCAGCGGATTACCCTGATGGGCTGCGTGCAGGCCGCAGGTTGCCCACCACTGCTCTGGAGTCTGTGAAATGTAGGTAGATGTATGAGAAGAGCTACAACTTGCCCTAAATAACAAATAATTTGTATTTTTGTCTTTGAAAGTAAGCACCATAAATGTGTTAGAAGTGCAGTGTTAGAACTGACTCTGAGCAGCTTTAAACAGCATAATCAGATCATAAAACCCACACTGGCTGCCTGTGTCATTGAACCTTAACACCCTGAGCCTGATTCTCCTCTCTCTCTGTGTAAAGCAGAAGCAGTTCTACTGAAATAAATGGGAATCTGGTCCTGTGAATATCCATGTGCAATTAAATAATCCTAGTACTCAGTGTTAAAGATAATATTCTGACTTTAACTGTGGCCACCAAATGGAAGTTCTTACTCAGGCAACACCTCCATTCAAGTAAATGGAAATTTTTAAGTGGCAGTTAAAGAATGCAGAATCAGGTTTTACGTAAGATACTTATTCCATTGTAGCTCTATGAAACAACTGAGATTACAGTATTCATTATCAACCCATTACACATTATCAACTGTGTAACAGTTTTCAAAATCTTTTTCTGGGGTGGATGAAGACTGGAAGTAAGAAGAGAAAGTGTTAGAAAACTGACCAGTAAACCCAACCCAAGTGATGATGATGATTCAAGTCAAACCACTATATATTGTTATATATTTCTGCTGTGCCTATTTTATTTAAAATGTAAATCATGACACATGCCCTTCCACACAGTAGAATATGTCTTCACCTAAATCCCTCTGTTTAATATGGCAGCATGTCATATCTCAGAAAAAATATCTTTTGAATAATTCTGGAAAGATGAAGTGAAAATCAAGGTATATGAATAGTTGTGAAAAATATTCATAGTGAATTAAAATGGCAATTTCAGTAAAAGGCTTCTGCAAACTTTGGGCATGATTCTCATGTACAGTTCAGTTACTGTGCATCTCTGTGGCAGCACAAAGGAGCTGGAGAGGATCGATCCAGCCCTTACCTTCTCGGGATTCCCCCTGGATTAGGAGAAATCCCCAGAAGCTGTAGAGCCACTGTAGCAGCTCTATACCCCCTACCTTTCCAGGGCAACACATACGGGGCATTCCTGGAAAAAAGGGGCTTCTCTGCGCACACAGCTACCATTCATATTGGCGTAGGAGATCGGAAATGCAATTAACGTTCTACAAAACAATGAAACTAACTAGACACAATAGGCTGTCAAAAGCACAAAGCAAACTAAAAATATGGATCATTTAAATCTTTCTTTTAATAATCTTTATTGTGTTCCTTACTGCAAAATCAATGGGTATGATGTTTTCAGATGGGAATTTGATTTTCAAATTGATAGTGTCCTTTTAACCTATGTTTGCTGAAGACTATTATTGGATCATGGTTGTTTTCACATTTGTTGAAGGTTTCCTGTTCTGTCTGGAATTTTTATCAGATCAATTATTCAGTCTCCTGCTGAAATTTTCTTCTCTCATGTATGTTCATATCTGTAACCTAACTAAATGATATACTTTTTTGAGCAGTATTGCTTTCTGTCTTAACCAGCCAGGCAGAGTTTTAACATTCATTCTAAAAGAAACAGAACTAAATATCAATAATAATCCCTTATATGAATATTATACCTATCTTGAATGATCCCAAAGCACTTTACAAGTTATTGCAGGGCTCAGAGTCCAGAGGCTACTATCTGAAGTTATCATCTAGACAGGAACCCCTGTATCTGCTCTGCCTCTTGGTAAGAGGAAAGAGAGAAATTTGTGATGATCTCTCTCGGCGGAACAAATCTGAGATTAGTTTTGCTAAATCACTTAGTCGATGAAAACTGAACTTGCTCAGAAGTGATTTTAATTGTTCTATGTATCTTCGTCATTGTTGCTGTTTGGTCTGCTTCATCTAAATGTGTAAGAAACGTATGATGAGCAACAACACAGGACCACAATTTATATTGTGTGCTTTGGAGTCAAGTAAGTTCCACAATTAATTCCCTGATCCTGCAGTGTTTTGCACATGGAGGTAAGATGACCAGCTGTCCCGATTTTATAGGGACAGTCCCGATATTTGGGGCTTTGTCTTATATAGAATCCTATTACCTCCCACCCTCTGTTCCGATTTTTCACACTTGCTGTCTCGTCACCCTACTTGGAGGGGACCTCTGCATCCATGTAGAACCTAATAGATTGAACTGGAGCTCTGAGCAGGTGCAAGGGATTGCGTATGAGAAATCCACTATGCAAGTCTCATCTCTCACTTGGTCACGGAGCTCCAGAAAGGGAAACAATAGTGTATAATTTGTTCACTACTCCACAATATATGGTATAGAAGAGGAAAGATATGCACTTCTCCTACCACTTCTTTACTAAATGACAAATGTGTGTTAAGTTCAATCAGTTGTTTGTGTCTTTCTGACAGAACAATGACTAATATGAGTAAGAACGAATTCTGCATGCACGTGTTGACTTTCTGTTACTATAGATGACTGTTCTACTCCCACTGTTTCCTGACTGTTTGCATATTTAGCTAAAGTAATAATTATAAAATGTAAGTCATCAGCTCTTAACACATATATCTTTGTTGCTGACAAATTCAATTAAAGGTATTGCTAGCTAAACCAATCAAATTACATGTTTCTTAGAAAGGTCAACTCTGAATTATTGTTTTCCATAATAATTTCCCAAGCCATTAAGTCTGTAAAATCCATTTGACACTGAAACCCATAAAAGTAAATTATAAGGTACAAAGTGCTCTGATTGTGGGCATTCTAAAGCATAAAGCTCAGCCTGTCGCCCACATAATGACTCGTGCTAACGTTGTCCACGTTGTAGCATAGCGAGAGTTAGGGTTCAGGCAGCATGTGCATTATAAATTTCTCTTTCTAGGAAGCTATAGTTCAACCCCAGAAATGTTAACTCAAGGCTGAAAGTTGCTATCATATCTACATTTAACAATTGAAATACCCTTGCCCTAAGAATGAAGTAGTGTGAATTCATCGTAAATTCCATAATTTTCTAATCCACCCAACTGAATTAAATTTTCAATTACTCTGTGCTTGAGGGCAGCTTCCTATTAGGGGAAATGGGCCTGGGTCCTGCCAAAATGTCACAGCTATCAGCTACGCTTTAAACACTCCGGGGACAACTTGGGTCCATGCTCCAATGCCCGTGGCAATTGCAGCAGGGTATAGAGTTCATATAGGAGCTGCAACTGGCCAGGAAAGACTTCTCCAGATGTAGGAGCAGTGTAATCTGATGGAAGTGGCCACATACAGTCCCACTCACAAGATCTGGCATAATGAATAATTGGGCAGCCCATGGAGAACCCAGGAGAGGCTGCTGGAAGTTAGAACAGCCTGCAGGTACCAAACAACATTGAAACTTAAACCATTAGTTTTGACATGGTAGTGCCTCAGCAGCTTCACTGAGTATCCCTACACAGGTAACACCATATCATTGTTGTATTCTGCCTTGCCATGTTTTTACTTTTTGTCACATCCCATGTCTGAAAGAGCTGCAGATAGGCCTGTCAGCAGAGAGGGAGAATGTTTTGATTTCCTTACCCAGCAATTTCTGATGAACTTGGATGATTTGGGGATTTTGTTTTACATGAAATACTATTATAAAGCAATTACATTGTCAATATACTCAATGTCTTCCTGGCTTTTGTATTTTTATTAAATCATCTGGTATATGATTATTCCAGGGCAGGTATATTAGCTGCTCTATCACTCTGCCCAAAACTAGCTTACAGTAAATAATCGGGGCTCAAGTTCTACTGGTGATAAAAAAAAAAATGCCTATTAAAATAAACAGTGAAGTATTTATTGTTGAAGTCTCCTGAAAGGAAGGGTGGACATGCACAAATCTCTTCCAAGGGACATTCATTGTTTCACTTACGGCTGTCCAGTTCTTTGAGGTACAAAAAAGTCTGTTGTTCCTTTCATTATGTATGTTTCCTACCTTTTTAAAATGTATCCTTTACCTGCTTTCAAATGGGATGTCTGCTGGAGAATTTCAAGTTCCGAACACAGAGCAAACTAGAGGGTGCACCTGAACTCCAAAAATAAAATAAAGTGGAGCAACATTACAACCTGACTTCAAGCAAATAACTCGAAAAAGGAATGTTTTTACAGCTTTAACTTGTATCCTGAGTCGCTGTATTTGATGTTGCTTCCTATTTACTTAGGATAGTGTCCTCTTTTACTTGCTGCTCTGCTAGGCTCTTAACAGTAGGTCAGAGCTCAGTTCAGTGTACATTTTCCTATTAATTCCTGAGCATTCTTCTTGCATCTGAAAGTATTTATAGTTGCAAGTAAGTTTTTACTTTTCAAGTTGCTTTCTCTTAGAGCTACTGGTTCTTCTTCTCATGCAAAGTTGGAAACACATTCATGCTGGGGTGAAGAAAGTTGATGTTTCTTCCCTTCTGCTAGTTTCTAAATTTTTAACAGTGAGTTTTTGGTGGGTTTTTTTGGTTTATTTATTTATTTCAAATTTAAATGCCTAGCTGTGAGTTGTTCTTTATCTTGTAATTAATTTACGTGAGAGAAACATAATCCCACACAATAGTTCTGATGTTGTCCAGGACTGTGAATTTGCACTCCGTCTACACACACACACACACACACACACGGTGGTTGCACTGATTTAACTAAAGGTGTGTTCTGAAAACTGATTTAACTAAACTGGTGTTATGTCCTGCGTGGAAACTCTGCTATAAGCCAGGTTAAATTGATTTAAGAATGTTCACCCGGGAGTTTGTTGTTTGAAGTAATTTGAATTTAAAAGTGATTTTAGTTAAACTAATACAAGTTTTGTGTGTGGGTATGCTCCTAATCTCTCCGAGACTGATCCAAAGAACATTGGTGTCAATGGAAGGGCTTGTTTTGTCTCCAAAGAGCATAGGTTCTTCAGTTCAGCAATCTTTATCTTGACTAGTTAACATAGTCTGCAAGTACTCCCAGTGAAGCCAACACAAGTATCAGTGAAAGAATTGGTCCCTTAGTGTTTGTGAAGCACTTTGAGATCATGTACTGAAAAGATATATTAAGCATTGGAGTTGGAAAATAAAATGGTGATGTTTTAAGACTTTCTAGCCATCTTATTTATTAATGTATTATATTATGTAACTGTATGTTATACTGTCAGCTTTAAATAAGTATATTCAGTTGTAAAAGGGGAATTGTTTAATAACAAAACTCTAAGCTGAATACCTTTACATTCTCTGTGGAAATGGACCTGTCTGTTTTCATAGCTTAAGATAATATTTATGACATGTTATAAATGTTTGGAATGCTGGGGGTGGGAATGGAAGGCTTGAATTGTCTGAAAGTGAGACAGTCAATTTTGAGAGTTGAATACAGTTCAGGTAGATATTATTCCTGATAAGTGGAGCTGAGTATTTCTAAATTCTAAAATAATCTAGATACTTCACTTTGATAAAGTTATCTGTGCCATAAACATGCATTACAAAGGGATTATTGCTGAAATGTACATTTTCACAGGGATGCAGTGTACAAACCACAGGGATGCAGAGGAATACAAAGGGAAGGACACTGTTCCTTGGAATACCTTTAGTTTGCTCATGAACGTCTCTCAAACACTTTGGAAATTGGAAATTCTTAACTGAATTGTGACATCTCAGAATCTGTACAAGATGGGAATAGCTCTAGAACAACCACAAAGAAATAGATTGTACGCCCAAGGCACTATTGGAATTTTTAACTTGTCTGGCTGAACTGAGATTTCCAAAATATAAATTAATTGTATCTGTCAGAATCAATTACTTACTTTTCCTACTGCCAACATCGTGGAAGGTTAAAACTTAATTTTGCTTTGTCTTTCTTTTATATATGTATCTATTTATTTTGTTATTCAGCTGCTTTTAATGAAGGATGTCATTTGTTTCATTCTATTTTACCTTCAAAGTTTTTGCCATACAGAACTGAATGCAGATAATGGCTGCAGGCAGCCCCATTACACACACAGGTCATCCTACTTCTGGTTTACCCGCGCACCACAGGCAGACTGCTTTTCCACTGAAGTGGCATGGCTGATGTAGAGAATGCAACCCTTCTTTCCAGTAGGGATTATTACACTTGCAGTGGTTATGTCTTTACCCCTGTGAGATTATAGCCTCAACTACAGAGAATCAGTTGTTTTGTTGAGTCAGTGATCCCTGAAGAACAAGTTGCTGTGACCAAGTTTTGGCACTAGCAATGCACATCAAGGCAGGATTCCAGAAGAAATCAATACTAGTGCAGCCTTTGTAGACTTGTCATCAGTTTACGACACAGTTGGGATTAAAGGCATGATGCTGAAGCTCGCAAGGATCATCCTCTGCCTCAAAATGCTGTGCCTGCTATGGACAATGCTGAGCAATAGGTATGGTCCAGAAACATGTCCATTTGCACTACAAAGTCACCTCAACACTGGACTGACACAAGGCTCAGTACTCGCACTGATGCTCTTCAATGTCTCCAGGCAAATTTGCATATGTGGATGACCTTGCCCTGGGAATGCACGCAGCCACCTTCAGCGACATTGAGCCCACCTTAAATGGGGACCTAAACACCATGGAGGAATATTTCCAGAAATGGAGGCTCAAGCCAAACTCTCACAAAACAACAGTCACTGCGTTTCATCTTGTTAACAGGAATGCTAAGCGCTCTCTGAAAGTGACTTTTTGCAGCAACACTGTGCAACATGACCCCATTCCGACCTATCTCGGAGTGAAGCTGGACCACACGCTAATCTTCCACAACTATCTGAAGACAGTAGCTGTTAGGATGAAAACAAGAGTCCACCTGGTCTAGAAACTGGCAAGCACAAGCTGGGAAGCATCAGCATCAGTGCTACGTACATCAGCAATGGCCCCTGTGTACTACATAGCAGAGCACTGTGCACTGGTGTGGACCAGAAGTAGCCACAGTCAACTTGTTGATGTCCAACTGAACAGTGAAATGAGGTGCATCACTGGAACTCTCAACACTCTAGCTGCCTGTGCTGTCGTACATCACCCCCCATCCATTTGCTGCAATGCCGCAACCCTTCGGGAAGTCTAGAATAGAGGAAAACAAATATCTCCCCATCCAATAATAACATCCTTCACCACCATTTAAAGTTGTGATAGCCTTTTTGGACTCACATGCTTAAACTTCGACAATGCAATGTCAACCCTGATGAAGCTTGGAAAGCCGAATCATGTTCACAAGAAATCACAAACAAACACTTTGTGAAAGACCCAATGCAGAAGATGCCTGGCTTTAATCGTCTGCAAAACTTATGGGCAACCCTAAATCACATCAGCACAAACCATGGCAGATACAGATACTTGATGCACATATGGAAAATTAAAAAAATCTCCAGAACAGACCATGGAACATATAATGACTCGATGCCCTGTTCACAAATAGGAAGGAGGCACCACAGTGATACATGCCGCTATTCCTGTCACAATGATCTGACTTAACCACCTAAATGTAAAATTATAGTTGTTGCTCAACATCTACATCAGCCATATGAGGAAGATGATAGCCTTACCTAAACATGGCTAAGATAACCAACTCTTGCTGCAGGTTGGGCAGGGAGAGATGGAAACACTGGAGCCCATTACAGATGACTACACCAGCATCAACAGAGGAAGAAGAATTGGCTGCTCTATGGGGAGGAGACAGGTTGCTGGCCACCTTGGGCTGTAGACAGTGCTCTACCCGCGACCTGGATCTCCCATTCATTGCAGTCAAGAACTGGTGTGCTGAGGAGGAGGAGGAGGCATCTGCTCCCAAGGCTGGATGCACACAACAACTGCATGCAAGACGAAGAGGCATAGGTTGTTGGCAATGTTCCCTCTAATTTTTGACAGGCTATGTGTGCAAAAAAAATTCTTCTGTTGAAATTTTTGAAGCAGAGTTCCAATTTGTGCGCCAGGAGGCAAATGAGTCCCAGAGAGTAAAATGCTTATACATTTAAAAAGTTTTAATTTACAATTTGTGATAAATAGTTTTACACCATGGTATTTTATAAATGTCATTTTTAAATACTTAGAAAAAGGAAATTTAACCGTTCTTCATGAAGCAGAAGTTAGTTTTAAGCGTTACACTTTATGATCTTTTTTATAGACAATCACGAGCATATATCAAGTACATATTAATCATGATCATTATCAGTCCATAGGCTTCTGCCCATTGGTGTCCACTTTCACCTTTCATTCTATACACATGTCCGAAAAGATTTTGATAAACATATAATAAAGACAATTTAATAAGTATGCCATTAAGTCAATTTATATGAATTTTCAGATAGAGACAGCATAAGTAAAAAAAAAAAAAGAGTTTGTGTTTTAAATTTAAAATTTTCCTAAAAAAATATCAATAAATGATTATCAGCCAAGAATAAGATATGTAATTACAAATGCATTTTAATTTCCTTATTGGTCAAAAAGACTGCTAAACTAACCTTACTGTTTTTCCCTGAGATCTTTTTTCATTTGACAATTCAATATAAACTCTGTCCAGATCTATCAGTCCTCCATCCAGCTGGTAACTCTTAATACACATCAGCATGACCAAATGATCTACTTTACTTGTAAATGATTCTGTAGTTTGTTTTTTAGAGTGTTCATTACACTAAAGCCACGCTCACAGTCTGCACTTGATGCTAGGAATGTTCCTCCAATATCCATCAATTTTGCAAGATTCTGAAACTGTTTGTTCTGGTGAGCAAATGTCACCATATCCAGGAAACTTAAAATCAGTTGGCTTTTGATTCTTTTGGCTACTGCAAACTTGAAGTCGGACTGACTGACTGTAACAATCTCTTCAGCAAGAAAGTCTTTGTATTTTGAACATAGGGATTTGACAGATAACACTTTAAGAAATCCAACTTCTGTACATTGTTCCACATTCTTCCTGTTGAAAATTCTCCCGAAGCTCCGTCATCTCAACAATATACACAAACCACTTTGTTGTCCTCATCATATGTGAATATTTTACGAAGTTTAACAAGCATTACACTATGTGACTTCGGTGTGACTGTCTCTATCCAGCCATCCAGATTTAAATGAAGTCTCTGTTCTTTTATGCTTTAGACCTCTAGACAATGACATTTTGGGATTGATTTTTTTACCGGATTGGTTTATTTAAAATTAATACTTTCATGAAATGGCTATTATTTCAATGCGCTTAACAGTGTGACTCAACAAAAGGGCAAACGGGAGATCATTCGGATCAGGATACTGGAAGTTTGTGCATAGCTCCAATCACATCCATGCATCTGCGGCAAAAAAACACGGGAAAATGGAGATGTGTGGGTCCCAACCGTCTCGAAGTGATCAACGTTCCATGTTCAAAATGCTGGCAGGGAGGGGTACGATTCATTGCCCTCCTTTCCCTTTTCGCCCATTGCCAGCTAGTAGAATCTGGCTGTGTTGATAGATGGTGGGCGAACAATGTCAAAAGTTGTCCTTAAATGATATTTTGGCCTGGCTCCCATGTAGTATTTCATTTTTTGTGAGTGCAGTGTTTTGCCGTGTGCACGGGGTTTAGGATCTGTTTGCTCAGGCACACAGCTTAGAGGGAACAGTGGTTGCTGGTGGTCAGAGACTCCCATCTGAGTGTGATGGGGGTATCATTTGCCAATCTGAAATGATGTCCTGGGACGTGTGCTACCTTCCTGGAGCTAACATCTAAGATATTATGGAATGGTTGCCAAGTCTCATCCGTCCCTCTGACACCATGCTGTTCATCCATATGGGCACTAATGGCACTACCAGGCATGACCCTGAGCAGATCAGCAGTACTGCAGGTCTCTGGAGCAAGGGTGAAAGAGTCAAAGGCATGAGTTGTATTCTCATCCATCCTCCTGGTTGAAGGTAAGGGCACAGGCACATGCATCCTGGAGATGAATGCATAACTGCACAGATGGTGTTGAGGGGAGGGCTTTGGCTACTTTGACCATAGGCTGCTGTTCTGGGAAGAATGATACTTGAGCAGAGAAGTGGTCCACCTGACCAAGAAGGGGAGCAGCTTCTTTGCTCACTGATTCACCAACAATGGCGGATTAGCCACTGGGCCAACTGGGGGACCCAAAAAAATGAGCACCCCTATGCCCCAACTTGTGCAGTCCACCTGCCCACCCAGAGATCCTGCCGGGGAGCAGCATCAGAGCACAGAGGCCTTCCCTACTCCATCCACCAGGCACTCCTGCCGGGGAGCAGGACAAGCCCCTGCACCCTGACCCCATTTCTGCAGCAGGAGCACAGGGGAGAGGGAGGGAGGTAGACTGCAGGCAGAAGAGGTGGGGAGGGTCCCCCACTCTGGCCCATGGCCCCACAAAAGCTTAATCTGCCTCTGCTCACCAACCTGGGGAAGAGTGCTTTCAAGTAGGTTCAAATGGGGCAGATGACAAAAGCCCACAGGTAAGCGTAAAAAAGGTGACTTTAAAAGACGGTAGAGGTTGAGGTCGGAGGGTCACAGATAATTACAACAGGGGCATCGGAGGAACAAGATGGAAATCAGTGGGGGAAATCTACTCAATATCTTAGATGTCTATACACAAATGCAAGGAGCATTGGGAAATAAGCAGAAAGAACTGGAAGTTTTAGTCTGTGAACTAAATTATGATTTAATTGGCATCGCAAAGACTTGGTGAGATAAATTTCATGACTGGAATATTGATATAGCTTGTTCTGAAAGGACAGGCAGGGGGAAAAGAGGGGAGGGGTTGCATTATGCATCAAGAATATATCCACTTGTTCTGAGATCCAGAAGGAGATGAGAGGCAGACCAATTGAAAGTCTCTTGGTAAAGATAAAAGGGGGGGAAGTAGGAGTGATGTCATGGTAGGAGTCTACTGTAGACTACCAAATCGGGAAGAGGAGGTAGATGAGGCATTTCTAGCACAAGTAACAGAAATATCCAAAACACAAGACCTGGAAGTAATGAGGGACTTTCATTACTCAAGCATCTGTTGGAAAAGTAATACAACAAAATACAAAATTTCCAGTAAGTTCTTGGAAAGTAATGGGAGACACCTTTTTGTTTCAGAAAGTGCAGGAAGTAACTATGGGGACAGACATTTTAGACTTGATTCTGACCAATAAAGAAATTGGTTGCCATCTGAGGCTGAAAGGTAATTTGGGTGAAAGTGAACATGAAATGATAGATTTATTGATCCTAAGGAAAGTAGGGAGTGGGACAGCAGAATAAGGGCAATGGATTTCAAAAAAGCAGCCTGTAGCAAGCTCAGAGAACTGATAGATAAGATCCCTGGGGAAGAAAATCTAAGGGATAAAGGAGTTCAGGACAGCTGGCAGTTTTTCAGGGAGACAATATTAAAGGCACAACTGCAAACTATCCCTATGTGAAGGAAAGATACAAAAATAGTAAGAGACCAATATGACTCCATCAGGAGCTATTTAATGACCTGAAAATCAAGAGGAAATCCTACAAGAATTGTTTTTGGATAATTGCTAAGGAAATACAAAAGAACAGCACAAGTACATAGGGACGAAAACAGAAAGGCTAAAGCACAAAATTACACCCAGCAAGGGTCATAAAAGGCAATCAGAAGAAGTTCTTTAAATACATTAGGATCAAGAGAAGGATGAAGGAATCAGGAGTGGCAGAAGTTCCCTAAAAGTGAGGGGGCCAATTGTCCAACATTTGCTGGCAACTGAGTGCTGTGAAACATCACTGACAGGGTGCTAAGAGATTTTCTTTGAAACTATAGGGAGCTCTGGATTTGCAGTGTCATTAAATGAAAATCATTTGTTTATACAGACTGTATTTTGAACATATGAGTGCCTCTCATCCTTTCATTTCCTGCTTAATGTGAGTGATCATTCTATGTACACTTCAAAGGTATTTTTTGCTAAAATAAACACTTTTTTTTTTTTTTATCCTGTGTAAAATAATTCCAGTCAGGTAAACTGGGAAGAGCAAAGTTCACTATCATTTTTATTACATGCAACAGGTGACTACTTTCACTCTTAAGGACAAGAAAATTGAAAACAAGTTAACTGTATTCAACTCAACCGAGCAGTCCTTTGCAATTATATGCCTCTATGGTAATGTGAGCTCCTGCCTTCAGGATGTGAAATCAAAGCAAACAGCTTGAAACACTGCCACTGATCAGCCTGTCTCCTCTTCCAAAACAAACAAAAAGAACCAAATCTGTATTGTTTCCTCTAATGTGGTATTGATTGAGTTTCTGGCAACATTTATTTTTAATCCACTTTTATGGACAGTTTGTTTTCAAACAATATAGCATCCAAACTCAGTTACAACTAGAATGTGTAAATGCTTATACATAACGATTCACATACAACATGCAATACCTACTCTATTTCATCACCTTTGCTTCCTTAACTTTTTTTTGTTTGTTTTTTTGCCAACAATTGACATTATCTGAAAATTGAACTCTTTATGAAATCCGTGTAATAACAATACTACCCTGAAAGAAAAGGAGTACTAGTGGCACCTTAGAGACTATTGAGACTATTTGCTCAAATAAGTTAGTCTCTAAAGTGCCACAAGTACTCCTTTTCTTTTTGCGAATACAGACTAACACGGCTGCTACTCTGAATACTACCCTGGGGTGTTTAAAAGAAGAAGCACAATTATCTTATTTTTCAGCATTTTAAAGTATATTATTTTTATTACCATAAACTATTAGGGAAGCTGTTTTATTGTTATTATTTGTGGGATGTTATTTTGTGTGTGGTTTGGGGATTTTTTCTTTTTGTTTTTTTACTGTGGACTCTAAAATGAGACTTCAGTAAATTGGACTATCCTTAGTTTTGGTTTTAAATATTTCAAAAATCCAGTTTAATGAAGGTTATGGTGCGTTTTTTTCCACCCCCAGTTTTAATCAAAACATGTTTTCACATTGTTATGAATGTACATTCTTTTAGGGCTATGGAACATGAAAAAAAACTGTGACTAGAGTTTCTGTAAAAATCTGTTTCAAAGAAATGTGGGTAATGTTCAATTTTTTTTTAACTAAAACTAGCTTTGCATGATGCCATATAATGTTTGACAGAGATATAAGTGTATTGTTTGGCTCTGTTTTCAATATATTTACTAGAAATTGTATAGTTCAGTGGCACAGTTTGTGAGCATACTTTATGCCCTATCTGAAAGAAAAAAGCAGCTATAAACATTGGATGGAAGGTGGTTATGATCAGAGAGTGGATTTTCTTTCCCACTCAAACCCCGTAATAATATGGCAGTCTCCATCAATTGTGTTCAGTTCAAGCCCTTCTAGTGACAGTGCAGAGCTGAAGCTAGACTAAAAAAGTTATTAATTGTTGAAACATTTAGGTGTCCATAATCATTATGCAACATTTGTTGTTTTTATAATTTATTTTATTCAGCAACATTGGCTATTGAATTGAAAGGGTTCTGTCTAATACAGAAACAATCCATCTCAATTCACACTGTGAATGCCTGTTTCATATTTTCTGGTTCTGCCCATTCATCTCCAGTTTTAATGGGAATTCTACATGCAGAATGAGCAGGGAATATGTAATAGAAATTTGAAGTGCATGTCAGAAATTTGCAATATTAATCAAAAAGGAAAAGTCTTCTCTTGGCTTGAAAAATCTAAACACTGTTACGTGCAGATTAATGCAGTGTACACGAGAGTTTTTTTTTCTTAAATGTTTAAAAGCATGTTCTTAAATCAGTTCTCAGTGCACGTGCAATAGCAAATAATAATGAGGCAATCACATCCCAAAGAGTGGAGATCAAAGAAGTGTATCAGCTTTGAATGAGCAAAGTAAACCAATCCCTTAACACTATTAAACCAAAAACCCTAGAATCAATTCTAGTGTGCACATATTTTAGCTCCTGTAACATCCTATTCTAACTCCAACCACATTTTATTTGAGTGTTGCAAGAGAATATATAATAGACACCACAGTGTGAATTGGAGTGTTTTTTGTCCCTCTTAGATATAAACTTTTCAATTCAATAGCTAATACTATTGGGTCCAGAATAGGATGCTAGAGGAGCTAAATTATGTACACGCCAGAATACACCAGTTACACCAGTACACAACCATCCAAAGGTCTTTGGCAGTATGGTGTCATACTTTTCTAAAGTGGCCTCTTATTTACATTGACATTGTTATAAGAGTTAAGTTAGCAGTGATGCCCTTCATTCGTTCCCTGGTCTTCCTTCCACCCCATTCCCCTACCCCACATGTGAGGGGGCTGAGAGGGACAGAAAAGGAAATTTTGAGGAACCTTTAAGGATTGCCTTCCCCTTTCCTCTCTTACTACTCGTTAGCTTGGGGAAGAGGGTTAGGGTAGGAAAGGCGGACTGCCTAACTGACTGGGTGGATTGAAGGGTGCAATACAATGCAAGCCTATTGTCCGCTGTGCACCTGAGGGAAAGGGTTTATAATAAATCCTGTTCCATTCCTGAGGTGCTGTTTGGTGCCTGGGAAAAAGAGATTCCCTCGCCCCATTTTAGAACTACAATGGTACCAGGGTTCCAGGCCTTGCTGGGGGTAAGATGCCAGTTGTCCTTTTGGTGGCTGGGAAGGAGTTTTCCCTCACTGTTAGGTTGGTCCAGGAAGGGTGGCAGCCCAGAGACCCTTGAATAGGTTAGGGTGTAAAGTATTGCAATGTGGCCAGCATCCAGGATGAGCAGTCTGGTTCCCTGATAAACTGACAGTGGATTCAGGATTAGGAGATGGCATCCTTTAAAGAAGGTGGGGTGGAAGGACAGTCTCCTAATGCGTGGTGCAGCCATGGATCACCCTCTTTTTTCCATACCTTCAATGTTCATGAGAGGGGAGGGCAGTGGTGTCCCAGCAACAGTACTGGGACCAGATTAAAGGGGTTTTGGAAGAGGGGGCATTCTATGGGCAGCCTTCCCCCAGGTGGTGTTGATTATTGAGAGAAAGTTGACCTGCATTTATTGAATCTTTGAGTGTTAAGTTAATAAAGTTGTGTCCTAGTTAAACCACATCCTTGATGTCTTTTCTTGTCTTCCTGTCATTTCTAGGACAAAAGAAACAAAGTATAATACAGCTTTACATCTCATGTGAAAAGTTCTGTATTTATAGAACACTTGCAAGCCCATCTCCAACATGACGTTCTTTATTGCTGAAAAATAATAGTTAGTTGAACTTATCAGTGTATAGTGTATCCAGTATAGAGCCTTTCTAATGCGTTGTACCATAACATCAACAGAGAAATGCTTAGCACAGTTCCGGTTTTCCCATTCAGTCGAAGACCATTGCCTTCAGATGAAGGAGCTCCTGGTTTATGAGTTGATTGATGTAGTGTGCAAATTTTGATTCTTGCCACAAGATGGGGAGCTTGTTAATTGTCTAGGTTTGTTTGTAGTGTTTGACTGCTGCCTCAAAATTATTATTGACTATATTTCCAGACACACTAATATGTGGTAAGGACTAGAGATATTGAAATCCGTGTGTGTCCTTTATTAAAATAAATATATTATATACACACACACACAATCTCTTATCACTGAAAGAACATGACACATTTCATGTCTGTGTTGCATAAATACAAGCAATTCATTTCACTGAAATTAGTTCAGACAGGGTCTCAGGTAGCGTCCCCTCCAACATGTTGTGTACCAAACTTAATAGGATTATTACATTCTTACATCCGATGAAGTGAGCTGTAGCTCACGAAAGCTTATGTTCAAATAAATTTGTTAGTCTCTGAGGTGCCACAAATACTCCTTTTCTTTTTACGTTCTTCTAAACTCTGTTTCACAGACAAAGGTTGTTGCTTTCCAATTCTTATTGATTCAGGCATATTTCATATGCCTTTCCCTAAAAGTTTGAAGCTAGGCTTAAAAAGAACAAGAATCTGAATAGTTAACAGTATCCCTTTCCTTCATGCTGCAGTGGGGATTCTGTCATTTTCATAGCAAGAAGCTATGCTGTTTTCTCTTTCAGATCTCATGTTCTCTTTAACTTTGCTCAGGTGAGTCTATATCTTTGTTCAATCTGCAGAAGAGGAGAATGTTCTTTCGGACTGATTCAGAAATGACATATAGAGTGGTCAGTTATAGCTCTTTCTGCCAGCTGAGATCCTTGGATCACAGGGGGGTTTCAACCAAGTAGAGCCTCAAGTTTCTAGGGGGGCTGGGGGAGAAAGAGAACTGTACGTTTTGCCAAAGCTCAATCTCACCTGTGCGTACTAAATCCTCTCCCTCACAGACATTTTCTTAACCTCAGCAACAGGGCAACTCTGGTACCCTTAATTTGTGCCTAGGTTTTAGGAGTTCTGTCATATGTAGATGCTGAATTAGTAAATTCCTTGGATGTGTCCCTCTTAGGCCTGGGCTGATCCTTACACCCTCACCCCATTTCCCTCCCTGCCATCCCCCAAATAACAGAGGTTGCAGCTACTTTCCACCATCACATCCATGTTCGGCTGGCACTTGATGCACCTCACAGATAAACAGCAGGGTTTATGACATTGTGAACAAGTGTAAATCCCGGGGCAACTTGGCCATTTGTAAGGAAACCTGGGGTTCGTCACTCAAGCTTAATTCAGAGAGAACTTGAGCATTTCCATTGGGACTAGGGGAAGGAACAGCTATAAGAAATAAACAAAGAAACCACAAGATTTGGATTGTTTAATACGTATTAAGGAATTTCTCTTAAGAAACAAATGACCTGATTCTCCACTCTGTCAGCACGAGTCGTTTGCTAGGGTGGCTACATTGACTTCAAAGGATTTATCTGCATGTAAAACTGGTGAGTTGAGCTGGAGAATCAGGCACCAATTTTTTGAAAAAAAATTCTGTGTTGATATGAACACCTTAACTTAGTAAAACTGAAAGAATGTTAAAAGGTAAAGTACTTTTTATTACTTAAGGTGTTTGTTTCCTTTTCGTGTTTCATCTGATTTGGATAATTGTCATTTTCACTTTTATTTATAGTTTCACTTTTTTGGACCTGGTGAACTAGCATAATACTAATAGTGTTTAGGTTGCAAATACAGCTGCTTGGATTTTTTTTTAAACGTGGAATGTTTAGACTTTTCATTACAAAACAAAAGTTTTCAGTTTTCAGCCAAAAAGTTTTTAACAAAAACTCAACATTTTCTGTGTAAAGCTGACACTTTTCACAAAAAAAAAAGAAGCTTAACTGAAAATACAGTTTTCTATAGAAAAACAATTTTGACAGAAAATATTTGATCAGTCCTAGTTGCAAATATTTTGTGTGGGTGTGTTTATTTGTGTCGGAGGGCCGACGTCTAAATCCAACAAAAAAGATGTTTTGAGTGAAAATATAAGTATATAAAATAAATTTTATGAAAACGTTCCTATTTATATTGGTATTTGAAAAAGCTTTATTAAACAAAACCTAAATATGGACCTAGACTATCTGACATTGTTACTTAATGATTTTCTGTTCCAGTAGCTCTGTCCTTTAGGTATTCAGATATATTTTTCTCCTTTTTGGCATATGAAGATCTAGAATGTGCTTCATTACTCAAAGTGTGAATAGGCTCTGACAGCAGTGGATGTTAGAAACAATAGTTTTAGAGAATTAAAAGTGACAATGTGAGGTTATTTGTGTCAACAGGTAGACTGTGCTCAGGAAGTTTTCCTCACTGTACTATGAAATTACCTAATTCCTTTGAATTACACGCTGATGCAGGCTGCAGCTTTGTTGCTGACTATCACAAATGAACAGAAGGCATTGATTAAATTCCTCTCTTCAAATCTGAATTTTCAAACAGTGGATTAGTCTGTTGTTATAGAGGTAAACTTCCCCCTCTCCTCTACTGATCCCTCCCTTCCAGATGTATCTCTCCACCATTTCAGAGAGTTCTGCTCATATGCAGCAGAACAGATGTAGTTCTACTTTGGCGGAGGGGGGTGGGAGATAAAAGGGGTAAAAAGGGTGGAAAGAATACCATAGGGGCAATAGCCCAGGTCCTTTGTGGGTTCCTTCCCTGCTGATGTTCATGATGGGCAGTAGTGGCAGATATATGACTGTGTGGATCCAGTAACCTTTTCCCCCGAGGAGGGGAATAGCAATCACAGTGGCTTTGGTGTTTTTCTGTAGCCTGGGGGATAGTCAAAGATTCCTCTCAACTGACTGGATATTGTTCCCGTGCTCTAATTCCCTGTAATTGAGTTTGATATGGAGTACAGGATATGACCATCCTTCAGTTTGCCGTGCCATTCAGTCCACACTGAGACGTCAATAACTATGTGTGATAGTAAAAACCAATTCCATCTATTCAGAAACAGTAACATATATGCAGCCAAACACCTCCCAGATACCGGTATGATCCTATTTCTGTGTAATATACTGGAAGGGTAAAATGATGATGTCAGATGCTTGAATTCTGCTTAAACAAGTAGGGTAAATATGTTGAGTTTTATTAATTTAGCCAGGTTTGAGAGGGGTTAGGGTGTGTGCCACCTTAAACTAGGACATGACAAAATTAGCTGACTACTGTATGACTTGGCACCTCCAGCCAAGCATCATAAAAACAGTCTCCAGTTTGTTCCATCTTCTTCACACCAGTGCAACCTGAGAACTGAATGTTTATCTGAATGGTCAGAAGGTGAAGCATGTAGTAGAACCGATCTATTTAGGTGTGACCTTAGACCACACACTGAGTTACCATGCCCACCCTGAAGAAGACGTCAGCTAAAGTTAAGATGCGCAATAATCTTCTTAGCAAACTGGAAGGTTCGTCATGGGGTGCTCGTATTTGGTGGCGGAGTACTGCGCACCAGTTTGAAGTCGATCGACACACATCAAACTGGTGGATACACAATTACATGCCACCATGCATATCATCTCCGGCACCCTGCACCCGACTCCATTCCCATGGCTTCCAGTTCTGAGCCATATTGGTCCTCCTCATATCAGACAAGAGGTTGCCACTGGCAAGTTACTGGAGAAAGTGTGCGCTAACTCAAGCCTGCTGCTGCATAATGACCTTTTTAAACTACCAGCTGCACGTCTGCTGCCACATTGCCCATTATGGTCTCATCTGCCATGCCAGGATGTTAGGATGGAAACAGTCTGATGAGAGGAATGGATATCTGTTATAATCCCCAATCAGTCCCTCATCACCGACCCCACAATTTGCCCTCCTGGTTTTGACCTGCCCTATCGCCAGTGGTCCCTGTTGAACAGGTTCCAGACCGGGCAAGATCTCTGTGCAGCCAACCAATATTGCTGGGGCCTTCATGACAGCCCTTCGTGCCGCTCTGGCACAACGCAGATGATCATGCACCTTGTCGATGAGTGCCTGCTGACCATGTGGTGGCCTAGAAGAACTGCGTCACGCCACTGAAGATGCCATCGTATGGCTAGATGACTATGCACATGCTAAATAAAACTGTTGTGTGTATCTTTCATGCCCCTTCATCCAGGCAACAATCAATCTGCTCATAGATATCAAAGCTCCTATGGCTGGAGCTGAGCTGTGACTGTACAGCCTACTCTCCCCACAGACTCAGCAGATCCAACAACTCCAGTGCACTCTAGGCAGCAGCGCGTTTGCTGCAGAAAGCTCGCATGGTCAGCTGGGAACGATGTTTTGTGAACTCTCTATGGTGAGAAAACAGGAAGTAAAATTTCAAAAATTCCTGTGCCTTTAAAGCAGGAGGGCGCATGTCTGTGTACGTGGCTGCAGGGCGGCGAAGTTGAAACCGCTGATCAGAGCGGTCATGATGGGTATTGTGGGGCACCCCCTGGAAGCCACTGAGGATGACAAAAACAAGCACAATGTCTATGCTGATACTGTATTGCTCTAAATTCATCATAAAAAGCTCTGTGCCTTTCGCTGAGGTGGTTTTATTATGTTGGCATAGCAGGAGAGTTAAACTGGCAGGAGGAGCATTGCAGTGTGCACATCTCTACTGTTTTATTAATGTTGTTGAAAAAACTGTGTAGTGTAAGATGAGGCCTTAGACCGAGATTTGCATTCTGTTATTCTTGAGTTACAAATACTCCATTCCTGGGGGAAGGCTTTACGTTTTGACTATATATACAGGGTGTGTATATTCTTTTCTAAGAAGGGTGAGAAGTCTTGTGGATAAATATTTTTTATTCATATCTACCCTCTTGCTCATATAAGAAGTAAAATGGATAACAGGACTGTTATGTAAATCATCTGATCAAATAATACCCAGTATTATAAAATTATTATAAAAAATATTAAAAAGATGGACTGACAATCAAAATGATAAGAGCTGGAGGCCAAGACTTCTGGGAAACCCTTGGTAAGAGGTTTAGCCGTTACTTGGAAATCCAGAAGATACCATCTAGCTGGAAGGAGTCCAACACAATTCTGCTGTAGAAGAAGGGTGATTGTGAAGATCTAAAGAACTGTCGTCCAATATGCCTGCTCTCACATGTTTACAAGCTGTTCACCAAAATAACAACAAACCGACTCTCACAGAGTCTGGACAAGCAGCAGCCGAGAGAGCAGGCAGGCTTTCAAAGGAATTTCAGCACAATGGACTGTATTTTCACTGTAAACCAGCTATTGGAACGCCCAAGGGAATACAAATTCCCTTTATATATTGCCTTCATTGACTACGAAAAAGCATTTGACAGCATAGAGATAAATGCGGTATTGAAAGCTCCTGCAGAGCAGGGCATCGACACAAACTATATCAAACTATTAAAGGAAGCAAATTCCGACTGCACTACAGATATAACTTTATTTGATTTCACCCCCCACTTCCTTTGCATCCCAGTTAAGAAAGGTATGAAACAAGGAGACATGGTTTCACCAAAACTCTTCACAGCCTGCCTCAAAATGTTAATGAAGTAGATGAATTGGAAGGGTGGAATCAATATCAATGGAGATCGGTTAAACCATCTCAGTTTGTGGACAATATTGTGTTGATTGCTGAAAATACTATCAAACTACAGAAAATGCTGCGAGAACTCAACACAAAAAGCAGCCAGTTTGGACGGAAAACTAACCACTACAAAATGAAATTAATGTGGTGCCAAACAACAATCCAGGGAGAACAAATAGAAGAAGTTGAGCAGTATGTCTGTTTGGGCCAAGAAATTAACATGTGCCACAATCAGGAAGGTGAACTCTTGTGAAGAAAGAAAGCAGGTCAATGCACATTCAATTCTATCAAGGATGTCCTCCAGGGAAAAATCAACCAGGCAACATGTGCCAGCCTCTTCACCTCACCAGTACTGCCAGCAATGTTGTACAGCAGCGAAACATGGGTGCTGACGAACACAGAGGAGAAGCAACTGTCTGTCATGGAGAGGGCGATGGAAAGAAGAATTCTGGGAATTTCAATCTGTGACTGAGACCCCAATGAAATGATCAGACAGCAGAGTGTAGTGCAGACTGTCGTCGTTGAGAGGAGGCATAGTAAAATGTGATGGGCCGGGCATATAGCGAAGCTCACTGACAATCGATGGACTGCAGCTGTTGCTGAGTGGTACCCATGGGAACTGAAACGACCACTCGGACGACCTCCAAAGAGATGGGAAGATTTTATTGTGAAAAGACATGGCCGCACATGGAGAAGGAAGGCCAGGATACGAGAAGAATGGAAGACGTTGTGATCAGTACAATCTATATGAGGGCGGAAGGACTGATCAAGGTGATTATAAAATCTGTGTCGAAACTTAATCTACTCCTGGAAATCATATTTTATTTTTTTAAAACGCGATTTGATTTAAGGTTGATTAAGCTCCACTGTATGTTTCCCCTTCTTATTAAACACACTGTTAACTAAGACCCTGATTCTGCTAGGGGCCCTGAATGTCTAGGTAGGAGATGAGCAAGAGTTTGCAGTCAGCGCCATAGTAGGTCTTCTATGCCAAGTGCACAACAATGACAAAAATGATGCAAATTAAAGTGTATGAATCTGAGAATTGAAATGATGGGTTAATTTGGTTCATAATATTTTATTGATAGCTAATAGCTGTACAGAAGGTTCACAAAAATTGCATAAGCTTATTGATGCTGAAAATTGTTTTTTATTTTGCTGTGCTTAAAAAAACTTTACAGAAATAGTTTCTTTAAACACTTTACTTTTAGCCTTCAAATTGAGTTTGTATTGCAGAGCAAGTATCTTTGAAAGTACTTGGTATCCCACAGGACAGCTAAGTAAAAAGATTAAAGGAGTTTGAAAAAGTAATTTATTCTAATATATGCTCAAGATGATGTAATAAAGGAGAAGGCACAGTTTCCCTGAAATTATGAACTATTTACAGTCTGCTGTAGGTGGGCACACAGACAATAAACTGTATTGTACAACAGTAATATTTCTTCCGTTACATATAGTTGAGAGGGCCATTATACCAGTGCATGGGAGTATTTCCATTTACTACAGTGACTTTTGTCATTGCCAGGGACAGGAGAAAGGAGAACAAGTGTAGACCTAGGGCAAGGGAATGAGATGACCAAACATTCTGATTGCTTTAACTTTCTCACCATCCTAAAAATGAAAAATAGAGTATAGACCTGATAGAGCTCAAAAGCATTTGAGGCTACTAGCCCATAGAATCTGCTCCATAACGTAATGGGATATAGATGACATATAGCTGTGTAAAATGCTCTCAATGAAACATACAACATTACTTGCTCAAAACAGTCCATGTTTATTGAAAGATTCAAAAATCGTATGGTTCACCATTGGGCCAACCATGACCAGTTAATGCTATGTTAAATCCAGCAACCCCTGCCTACACTGAGTGATGAATCAGGTTTAAAATTGTGTTACTTACCATGACTCCTCCAAGTTGTATTCTAACATGACCTAATGTATTGGTAAAAAACAAGCCCTAAAAAGAAGGCAAACTTGTGCAAAGTAAAACTGCTGAATTATGCAGTACTGTACAGTAGAGTGTGGCCTCAGATTATGAAGACATTTTAGGGACATTCCCCTCCCGGGTCACAGAGTTGACAACAAGGCTTTAGAGGATAAATCTGTGGGATGGAGTAGGGAGTATCTACTGTACTGTGAATCAAGCCCTACATCTCCTGAATAGATAGGAACCCTTTATGCAGATTAGAGATTGTCAAATGATTTGCTGGGATTAATTTGTCCACCAACTATAGACCCCTCTTTCTGTTCATTAATTTCTAACAAACATAACATGGCTTTTATTAATTTAGTCATTATTTGAAATTGTTTGAATGCTTTTTGAGATCAAATTCAAGCCTGTGATTGGTCTCAGACTGTTTGCTGTGATTATTCAGTCACTATTCAGAATTCATTATTCAAGATGTGTGATTGGTCACTTAATCAAATTATACATTTTTCTGTGGTGATTTTTTATGGTTACAGTTGCTTTAATATTTGGAAAATTCTGGCCAGGCAGATTTTTCCAAAAGACAGATGGAAGTGTTGCAGCTGTATTTGAGTAGAGACTGAATGTAAGAATGGAATGAGGCTGAATTAAGTTTGTGAACACGTCTTTGTCTTTTTTGATTAATTGCTGTAGTGTCAGAGCTCTGAATGTTAGTTGGGTAGCTTCTTTATGAAGCTTATATACATCTTATATACAAACAAACGGATTAATTGGATATCCCATTGTCCCATTTTCTGCTCTATTACCATTGAGCTATCTCACTGACCATAATAGGCCAAAATTTTAAAATTGGGTGACTAAAATTAAGCACCTAAATAAGTTGTTTTTTCTTCTACAACTCCCATTGAAGTCAGAGTTCTGTCAAAAACATTCACATAGGCCTTGGGCAAAAGACTGAGTAATTTAAATATATTTATAAACAAGTTGCAACCTTGCAGCCAAGAACTTTGCTAGAATCAGATCAGGGCAAGCAGCTGTTGAGAAAAGTCCATCATTAGGGGACAGATTATTTAGCAATGCACACAATGTATCTCAGGGACTAAGTGGATCTTTTACTCTGGGAATACTAGGATTTGTTTGAATAAAATACTCGTGTAAACCAAATTTGGAAAAATTAACAAAAAGGGTGTAAACATGGACAAAATTAAATGCAATTTATAATTCACAAGCATTTTCATGAATAATTTGCATAGTTACTTAGTCAGCTCTAGTTCTGTCTATATGGGGTCATAGTTTAAATCCTAATGTGGTCTAAATACCTAGCATGGTAAGTGACTTCAGATGAGTTTCCTTGAGTTACATCATGCAACAGAACATATTTAGACAACTCTAATATGTGATGTAATGGGACTTGACACAATGTATCTTGATGCAAAATGGCTCCACATACTTTACCTTTCAGACTAAATGCTTCCATTAATTGGGTTTGTAATTTGCCATTCTGAATATCATAAGTGATTACAAGCAGGTACCTCTTTTCTGTGTAAAGTTCTGAATGAGAAAGAGGAAGAAAAAAAAGGGCTTTATTTATTTATTTATTTATTGGTGAAATAAAAGTATTAATGTTTAAATCCAGATGCTAAATATTTTAACCCAACACTGTAAGTCCTGGAGCGGAGATGGGCCTGAACCAAAAAATCAGATGTGAACACCAAAAATCTTTGGGAAAGTTTGGGTCCAGATCCAAAGGTAAAGCCAGAGTCCATCTATAACTATAATTAGACATGAGAGAACCAGTACAGTTAAAATAAGAATCTGTCTTTAATATTCCTTTGAAAACAGCAATTGAAGTTTCTTTTTACATTTCAAAAGCTCGGCTAATTATTTTCATCCTTGTTTATTGTGTTCAACTTTGCACTTCCTGTCCCTTGCAGGACCAGAACCTTTCAAAAGTTGGAACACTATAAACCTGGTGAAGGATTCTTATTAGAAACAGCTGTCTTAACTAGACATGCATATATTATTCATAATAATTAAGGCATGAAGAACTGCTTGAAACATGGTTGAAAATTTTACTTACCATAAAGATTCATACACTAAAGAGGACCTTATCAAATAGTTTCTAAACCTTACCATTGCACACTTAAAATAAATGTAGAAGTACTACACGATGTAAATATTTAGTAGGGCTGCTGAACTTGGTATTGTCAGCTAAGTGACGCCTGAACCACTTCATACAAATGGCAAAAAAAATAGCTTGCTTAAGGTAACATCACTAGATCTTCAGATTACATCAGAAAGAATGAGATCATCTAACATACGGGGCCAATTTATGCACAAGGTAGTTAAATATTTAAGATAACATCTTTTAAAAAAAATGCAAAGCACTTTTATACAGTTCCTAGACCTAGTCATGGGAGAATAGTAGAGCAAGAAAGCTGACCGACTTTTCAACAAAATCAAAATTTTATCTTGACAAGAAACAATTGTTTAATGCCTTGTAGCTTCAGAAAATACTGTTATACGGAAGTAAGCTTCATAAAAATGTTATTTTAAGATTTTTGAACTTTACCAGTGTTAGTTTCTTTCAGGATCGATAATAATTAATTAATATACCTGTTGACTTGACATCAAAAGATCAATAATCCTGTATGTTGAAATGCAACATTCTGTACTAAAGTAAACAGCAGTCTCAAATAGCACACGACTCTTTGCAGAGTCCACAGACATGTGGTCCTTCCACTCTAGTTCACACTAATTAGGCCTCAACTGGAGTATTGTGTCCACTTCTAGCGCCACATTTCAGGAAAGATGTGGACAAACTGGAGAGAGTCCAGAGAATAGCAACAAAAATGATTAAAGGTCTAGAAAACATGACCTGTGAGAGAAGGTTGAAAATATTGGGTTTGTTTAGTCTGGAGAAGGGAAGACTGGCAGGCAATATGATAATTTTCAAGTAAATAAAAGGTTGTTACAAGGAGGAGGGAGAGGATAGGACAAGAAGCAATGGGCTTAAAATCCAGCGAGGATGGTTAAGGTTGGACATTAGGAAACATTTCCTAACTGTCAGGGTGGTTAAGCACTGGAATAAATTGCCTAGGGAGGTTGTGGAATTTCCATCATTGGATATTTTTAAGAGCAGTTTAGACAAACACCTGTTAGGGATGGTCTAGATAATACTTAGTCCTGCCATGGGTGCAGGGGACTGGACTAGATGACCTCTCAAAGTCCCTTCCCGTCCTACAGTTCCATTATTCTTTTATTCTTTTGGGAAGACAAAGAGAGCATGAATCACAGGTATGCAGCCCACTATAGTCAAACAGTCAGATCCACAGTAAAGTCTGGGCAGAAGGGAAAGAAATCATTAAGATCATTCTAATAGTGAAGACTTGAGGAGGAAAAAGAGAGAATTCCCTCCCCATGAAAACAGCTAGGAAGAGAGGAGAAATGAACAATCATTCAGAAGCTCACACATTCCTAATAGCCTGTAGTTCTGGGAGAGGCAGGGGTTAGGGGAAAAACATTGCATTTCCTACCGGAAGCCTGAATGGGACATTGAAAGAAACAGAAGAGATAAAATTGGGACAAAGAGCAAGTAATTCAAATATGTTTTTCTCCCATGTGAACGTGTGTCAATATATGATGAAACTATATATGATGAAACTGAGGCACTAAGACATGTCATAAGCATGGACCTGTAGTACAATTATGTAGTTAGGCAGGTGACATAATTTGCAGTTTTGACAATTTGGTGAATAAATCCCCCTGCCCCTTCCATCTACTTTACTGGTCTGTCAGCCATTTTATCTCCCCACTCTCTGTGTATTTCTGTGTTTTCATTACAAAGGGGAGTTCATGGAAGAAAAGAGTGGAGGGTAGCAAGAGGGAGATCATTCTGAGACACTGAAGTGATGGAGTTTGTATATCTCCCTAGATAAGAGAGACTGGCCTGATGCATTAGATCTTCTCTGCGGTAGTGGATAGAAAGAGCTGACACGTCGTCGTGGGGAATTTTCAAGAAAAGGCAGCTACCATTCATAAGTCCAAAACTGCATAGGACTGAGGTTCTCCTCCTGTAGAGTTTATGAGCACTACATATAGCCACCTCCTCTGGCTGTGCGGCCAATTCATTGTTGTTAGGGGGCTTATTCCTTCACCCACTTACTTCCCTGGTCCTTCTCGCATGAACAGAGAGCAACAATCCCCGAAGTCCAAAGGTGCAAACAATTCGATGTTTATTGGGGTGAACTTCCAGCAAGCATGATTCCAGTTTCCTTCCTTAGTGTCCCCCTTCCCAGCTCTGACACCACAGAGCCTTACACCTGTTTCCCTGTTCCCATTCCTGCCCTTAGCCAAACATGATTCCAATTTCCCCACCCCCATTCCCTGTTCCCATTCCCCCCTTTAGCAAAACATGATTCCAATTTCCCCACTCCCATTCCCTGTTCCCATTTCCCCCCACACACCCACACCCACCCACCTCCTGAGTGACTGCAGACTATATAGTAAAACTTGAGTTCTGCTTAGCTATACCTTAACCAATCATTTTCCTGAAATTTAACTCACCAATCCTAACATATTTGTAACATGATTATGTAACCAGTTATATCCCACCACCTTAATTAGTTTACACTCAGCAAAATTAATTATACAGCAGACAAAAACAGACAAAAACAATCACAGAACCAGACAGAGATTATACAGACAAACAATGGCAAAATGGGAACTATAATGACAAAACAATACAGAAGTGAGGATTTCACATCCCAGCTATTGATAAGTGAGTTCTTGCCAGACAGAATGCTATCAAACTAAGTTTCCTTTTACATCTTCTAGGCACTTCCCTTTCTCTGGAGGTGATAGGTATTGTCATAAATATAAAGGGAAGGGTAAACCCCTTTGAAATCCCTCCTGGCCAAGGGAAAGCTCCTCTCACCTGTAAAGGGTTAAGAAGCTAAAGGTAACCTCGCTGGCACCTGACCAAAATGACCAATGAGGAGACAAGATACTTTCAAAAGCTGGGAGGAGGGAGAGAAACAAAGGGTCTGTGTCTGTCTGTATGCTGGGTCTTGGCCAGGGATAGACCAGGAATGGAGTCTTAGAACTTTTAGTAAGTAATCTAGCTAGGTATGCGTTAGATTATGATTTCTTTAAATGGCTGAGAAAAGAATTGTGCTGAATAGAATAACTATTTCTGTCTGTGTATCTTTTTTGTAACTTAAGGTTTTGCCTAGAGGGGTTCTCTATGTTTTTTAATCTAATTACCCTGTAAGATATCTACCATCCTGATTTTACAGGGGGGATTTCTTTATTTCTATTTACTTCTATTTTCTATTAAAAGTCTTCTTGTACGAAAACTGAATGCTTTTTCATTGTTCTCAGATCCAAGGGTTTGGGTCTGTGGTCACCTATGCAAATTGGTGAGGCTTTTTATCCAACATTTCCCAGGAAAGGGGGGGTGCAAGTGTTGGGAGGATTGTTCATTGTTCTTAAGATCCAAGGGTCTGGGTCTGTAGTCACCTAGGCAAATTGGTGAGGCTTTTTACCAAACCTTGTCCAGGAAGTGGGGTGCAAGGTTTTGGGAAGTATTCTGGGGGGAAAGACGCGTCCAAACAGCTCTTCCCCAGTAACCAGTATTAGTTTGGTGGTGGTAGCGGCCATTCCAAGGACCACGGGTGGAATACTTTGTACCTTGGGGAAGTTTTGACCTAAGCTGGTAAAGATAAGCTTAGGAGGTTTTTCATGCAGGTCCCCACATCTGTACCCTAGAGTTCAGAGTGGGGGAGGAACCTTGACAGGTATTAGCAGGACAGGATTGTATTCCTAACAGCCCAATAGCACCTTATTTCAATGTGACTAGTTTGGAATGTGAGGATGTGACTGTCCACTTCCCAGCTCATGGCTGCCTCTGCTGCTTAGCCAAAGGCCTTAGCCTAAGAACAGGGCCTCAGACTATCACAGTAAGAGAAGGACCTTACACTGGCAGACAGTGATTTTGATTCTTTCTTTTATACTTCTATAAAAAGCCAAGTGATAAGAATACACCTAAATTCTTAGAGTACGGGCCTTTACAGACAGGCCTGAATAAACATCAAATTGTTGCACCTTTGGACTTCGGGGATTGTTGCTCTCTGTTCCTGTGAGAAGGACCAGGGAAGTAAGTGGGTGAAGGAATAAGCCCCCTAACAATTGGTTGGAGGTGCAGATTAGGAATGTAACAGGTGGAGAGAGCAGCTGTCATGAAGCTCTCCTATGGCCTACAAGAATGGAGATCTGCTCCTGAATTGCTTTGAAGCCCTGGATGGCAGCTGCCGCCTCCTGCATGCCACCCTGGAGGACAGTGTTTCAACTTCTTCTGCTCTTCATTCCCCTGCAGGCAACAACCCAATAGGGCTACACTTTAAGCCTTTAGAAGAGTGGAGCTCCATTCCAATCGGGCCTAGAAGCCCAGGATGACATCTGCCTTCTATTGCAAACCATCTTTCCCCCCAGTTTCACTGCTTGCTCTGCACATTCCCAGATAGACTCCACACAGTGAGCAGGTGCCAGTAGAACATCCATGCTCAATTAACATTGCTGCATAAATCCCAGTTTAAGTAATTCATTGCAAAATTTAGGGCATGCTTCATAATTTATGTCTTTTGTGCATCAGTAATAAGTCATTGGTTGATGTTGTTTGGTGAGTTAATGTTCTTGTTTAATAATATTTTAACAACGTGAAAATGGTCTAATTGATTTGTGTGCATGATTTTAAAAAACTAACAGTATCATTACAACTTAAGCATGTGGAAGGTATTTATTAATATATTATTTTTAAACTATATATGCAAAATATTTTCGAATAATCACAGTGATTCAGCAAGAAAGATACAATTGTGCATTTATTTGGCAGAGGGTTGTTGTTATTTTTTGATTAACAGATAATTCAGCAGACAATAATTTTAAAAAATTACAAAAGAACAAACCAAAACAATACGGCAAACAATATTTATCCCAAAATCCCTTGAATTCTATTTGCAATATTTAAGGAGAATTGTAACTTTTGTTGAAGCCTACATGTGATTAAGTTGATTTTCAATATGCTATGGGCCTGATTCAGTATCCATTGAAGTCAATGGGAGTCTTTTTATGGACTTCAGTGGATGCTAGATCAGAAGCAAAGAGAATATCAATGACCTATAACATACACAGTAATCCCTGTTGGGATACTTGCATATCCACCCAGAACCTTTCAAAAAAGTGAAAGATCTGGCTTCAGAAACTCCAGCAATGAAAAAACAAAGGGGAAAAAAATAACCATGGGCTCTCAGCATTTCAGTTCCTTGCATGATTGAAGCCAAAAAACTAAAAAAAAAACCCCAATACCTGAACAGTGTATTTAAGCTTTTCTTGATCGCTGTTGCTATTAGAGATAGAAACAAGACCCCTAGGCTACAAGAAGCTCTGACTTTCTCTAATTTCTGCCTTAATTGCTCTTCCTGTTTTTAGTTAATAAAGGCAAGAGATAAATGAAATCCAAGTATGCAGACGGATTACAAAAATAGGTCAAATAATGGCATATGGTCATGTGGCTTCCAACAGTGTAGTGACTAGACTATTGATGGATGAGGAATGTGTCTGCATTGCTTTCTGTCTTAATTAACTCATGCCTCAGGGACACAGGTTAATGTTTTTGAATTTTAAACCGCATTGCAGACATGACAATTTAAAAACATCTTGGTTAAGATTAGTTAGCAATGCTTTAGCACAGCACATTTTAAAGGTGGCATGAAATTTAATATGTATTTTAATTGTCATATTAGAATTGCTCATAATAATAAGAAATACATAAAATGATAATTTCCCAGTTTCTACTGGTTGCATCCAGTGTCCACTGGCACTCAGTGCTCTACCATTATAATCGTCTTGCAAATAAGATTTGGTTCAAAACATTTGGTAACCAATTCCTCATAGGTAGTGAATAGAGTTGTCCAAGCATTCTGTTCTAGCATTGAATGCTCTTAAAAATCAGCATTTGTCTGAGTTCATACATTTGTTTTGACTGAATGTGATCAATACAAAGTCTTAACACACATGGCAGGTCAGAAAGCAAGCTGTGTGAAGTTGTGTTATCTACCCAAATGTCCCATGAATAAAAGGGCACTTTCATTTGCTAAATAGAGATCAAAAGAATTTATTCTATATTAATTTAATCACATTTAAGAACCCTCAAATTTTAAGGAATTATTTTAAAACTGAAACTTTTCTTTTATAAATTTCAGGTTAAAGAGGACATATTCTTTACGAGCCTTATCTTGCACTAATTGTAGTCAATGGCAAAGTTTCCACTGACTTCAGTAGTGCAAAAATCAGACTCTATTGACTTCCTTTGCTTTAACTTGCATTTGGGGAGGTGGGGGCAGGGGAGGAAGCATACGTAAAACTAAGATTGGAACTGAGAAATATGAATAAGTGTTGTGACAATGACTTCATTTTACAGTTTTTTAAAATCCTGAATTCTTTGTTTGACACCACTAATAGTCAGTATGGTTCCTGCTACTACCTGTACTGTAAGTACCCACAATATTCGGGGACTGGACTAGATGACCTCTTGAGGTCCCTTCCAGTTCTATTATTCTATGATTATTTCCTGCAACTGTGACACACCTTTGTCAGGTTCATAGTTTTTAAGGCCAGAAGGGACCATTGTGATCACCTACTCTGACCTTCTGCACATTGTGGGCCACAGAATCTCACCCACCCACTTCTGTAATAGATCTATAGCCTCTGGCTAAGTTACTGAAGTTCTCAAATCATGATTCAAATTACAGAGAATCCATCATTTACTCTAGTTTAAAGCTGCAGGTGACCCATGCAATATACTGCAGAGGAAGGCAATATACTCCCACCCCCAAGGGTCTCTGCCAATCTAACTTGGGGGGAAAATTCCTTCCTGACCCCAAATATGATGATCAGTTGGACCCTGAGCATGTTGGATAGACCCACTAGCCAGCTACCTGGGAAAGAATTCTCTGTAGTTCCTCAGAGCCCTCCCCATCTCTAGTGTCACCTCTGCAATCTTTGGGGATATTTGCTACTAGCAATCGGAGATGGGCCACATGCCATTCTAGGATGCCTCATCATACCATCCCCTCCATAAAATTATCAAGCTCAGTCTTGAAACTATTTAGGTTTTTTGCCCCCACTGCTCGTCTTGGACAGCTGTTCTAGAATTTCACTCCTCTGATGATTAGAAACGCTCACCTAATTTCATGCCTAAACTTGTTGATAGGCAGTTTGTATCCATTTGTTCCTGTGTCAGCACTGCCTCTTAACTTAAATAACTCTTCTCTCTCCCTGGTATTTATGACTAGACATTCAGTATTTATGACGAGATGTATTTATAGAGAGCGATCATATCTCCCCTCAGCCTTCATTTGGGTAGGCTAAACAAGCCAAGCTCCTATTGTTTCCTCTATAAGGTAGGTTTTCCATTCTCTGATCATTCTAGTAGTCCTTCTCTGCACCTGTTCCAGTTTGAATTTATCTTTCTTAAACATGGGAGTCCAGAATTGCACACCAATGCCTTGTATAATGCTACTAACACTTCCCTAGCTCTACTGGAAAGACATCACCTTATGCGTCCTAGGATCGTATTCACCTTTTTCACAGCTGCATCATAAAGGCAGTTCATACTCAGCCTGTAATCAACCACTACAGCCAGGTCTTTTTCCTCATCTGTAGTTTCCATCTGATATGTTCCCAGTTTAAAGCAAAAATTCTTACTATTAGTTCCTAAGTGCATGACACTGCACTATTAAGTTTCATCCTACTTTTATTACTCCAGTTTTCAAGGTTGTCCAGTCTTATATGATTTTCCGGCCTCCATATTGGCAATACCTCCCAACTTTGTGTCATCTGCAAATTTTATGAGCACACTATTACTTTTTATGCCAAGGTCATTAATGAAAATGTTAAATAAGATTAATCCCACGACCAGTCCCTAAAAATCTCCACTAGTAACCTCCCTCCAGCCTTTCAGTATGACCTATTGTAGTCTCCCCTTTAATCAGTTCCTTATCCACCTTTAAATTCTTATATTATTACCCATGTTCTCTAATTTCTCTTGTGGAACTGCATCAGATGCCTTACAGAAATCCAGTAAGATTCGATCTCCCATAGATTAGATCTACTGAGTTTCCTTTGTTTAAAACATCAGTTATCTTCTCAGAAAGATTGGGCTGTGCTGGCATGATCTACCTTTTGTAAAACCATGTTGTATTTTATCCCAGTTACTGTTTACCTCTATGTCCTTAACTACTTTCTCTTTCAAAATTTGAGGTCAAACTAACAGGCCCATAGTTTACTGGATTACTTCCCCCCCCCCCCACCGTCCCTTCTTAAAAAGATGTACTATATTTGCAGTCCTCCAGTCATAGGGTATGACCTCTGAGTTTATGGATTCATGACAAATTCTTGCTGTTGGGCTTGTAATTTCATGTGCTAGTTCCTTTAATATTCTTTTAAAGAGATTATCCGGGCCCCCAGTTTGGTCCCATTAAGGTATATGAGTTTGACTTCCACCTCAGATGTAGTAATTTCTACTTTCATATCCTCATTTTTATTATCCACCCTGCCACTGTCCCTAAACTCCTCATTACTTTTATTAAAAACTGAGGGAAATAATTTGTTTAGGTGTTGGGCCATGCCTATATTATGTTTAATCTCTACCCCATCCTCCACGTTTAGCAGTCCCACTTCTTCTTTCCATGTGGTCTTTCTGTTTGTATGGCTATAGAACCTTTTACTATATATTTTAATTCCCTTTGCAAGATCAAACTCTGCTTGGCTTTTGGCAGGTCTCACTTTTTCCTTAAACTTTTTGACTTCCAAGAGGTAGAGTTCCTTGCTGATCCATTCTGTGTTCTATTCCTTGTACTCTTTCTGCTTTTTCTTAATAATCTGTTTTGAGATGCTTGCTCATTCAAATACTATGATATCAACAGACTGCATAAGGTAAGAGTAGACATGGCCAGTACTTGAATGGAAAGCATCTCCGTGAAAAACTGAGGGTGCTGAGGAAAAGGTGTTTATAATTCTCAAGAAGAAACGCTCTGAATATCTGAACCTATTTCTCAGCATGGGGGACACTGTTGTTTGAAAAGGGAGCACTGGCTCTTTGTGATGATTTTGCAAGAGCAGACATCTTAGCCCAAGCATTCTGGTCAAATCTCATTAGGCTAATTAAATTGTATCTAGCTGGGGCAAGTTGTTGTCTTCATTACCTGTTCTTTAATGTTGTATAATATTGCTCTGCACTATTAAACAGTTTCTATACTTCACCCTAGAGGTGGCTGTATTTCAGTGGTAGATGAAATGCACCCTGGATATGATGATTTATAAAATACACTGTTTCACATTTACATCATGCTAATTATGACAGTCTCTCAGAGTGCAATCTCATGCTTATCTTTCTTCTATGGGTTTTCCTGCTTGAGGAGGTGAATGGGCACAGCAAGGGCATACATAAATATAATAATAATCACATGAGCAACTTATTTCAGTTTTTCAATTGGCATAAAGATGTAATTGAGGCCAAACTTTGGAAAGCTAAATATTTTGATATATCTTGTTTTACATATTATATTTTTCTATGTGCTTGTATATCAAGATTCTACTTGTCCTATTGTTAATTTAAGAGAGTTTTATTAGGAAAAGCTGAAACAGTTTAGACATAAGGGCAAGCAGTTCTATATTTATGACTGGCAGGCTCAGAAGTAGCATTCTCTAACTGTTAGAAATATGTTCTGCATTGCCATATCATGTGCTTCTAAAAATGCAGATCCTAATCCAACATAATTTTTATTTTTTTTTATCAACTGTTCTCAGGACTGCAGCTTGACCTGTGTCTTTGAAGGATCAGTGATTTTTGAACTTATTGATTTAACAAAGATTACTTAGTTCAAATATATAATAGTGATACTTACCTAGATTTCTTCTTTGTGTTAGATGGGGAAAAAAGATGACACTTATTTTCATTGGAAGATTTTGCAGGTAGATCAGTGTCCAAGCTGTTTTACATTACTGCTCATGTACTGTTACCTGATCTATAATTCATTCTGCAAATTTGTACTTGCATGTTGTTTTAAATATGCAAACTCCAAAGTCGTCATTTTTGATTTTGGAAGGTTTCTCTAAACATTAAACATAATCTGAGAAATAGCTATTCAATAATATGGATAGGAATGCTCTGTATAGTAAATGTAAAAAGTGTTAAAGGAGATACTTTCAGATTTCTGCATGATTCTGGTGAAAGCAGGTGATCGCTGTAGTTTGACATCTATTGTAAGAAATAAGTGTTGACACTCCTGTAATGAAAATGCTGTTACTGAAAATCTGTCAGTTTAATGTTACCCCAGACCTGCCTTGTAGGATTTCATTGCCTATTATAATAAATAACATTTCTGCTATTAAAATGTGAAAAATGAATTTCAGTAGATCAGTTATCTTCTTCCAGTTGGCAATCAGTATATTAAAGAAAACTGCTATATAGAAAAGATTTATTTCATGCATTAGTGTGCTGCTACATAAGCCATGCATGGAAACTAAAACAAAAGGAAATGGAACCAAAAGTCAAACATTAACTAAATTGTATATACAAAGTGGATGGTTAAAGCAATATAGTATTTGATGTTTGATATGGAAAGTTAGTTTGAATTACAGTAAAATGTGAAAGCTAATGCAAAAAAGCAAAATACATCATTTTTATTTATTTATGTAATCAACATATCTCTGAGCAACTTGGGCGCTCCCCACTCTCAAATGATGACTGCATACAGAACTACATTTGAACATCTAGACTTTTGCAAAGTTTGACATTGTCATTAACTAGATATACTCTAAAATAAGGTAATTAAGAGGGATCAGTTACAATTAGATCATTCAGAGGTCATATATAAAACAGATACATATAACATACACAGGTATTCAGCTCAATCTGACATTTTTACAGTCAGTAAATACTGCTGCAAATTGGTGTCCTTGGATGCACTGCTACACAGCAAGCTATATTGCTTAAACAAACTAGCTACGGGACATGTTAAATTTATTGGCGAGTCATCTTTGACAGCGAATAAATCCTTACAGGTAGATTCCCTTATTATCTTTGCCTTCGTAACCAATACTGATACAAGTGGTTACTTTCGTTTCCATTAGTGGTTATAAACTTTGAGCTCTATTCTTCTCTCGTGAAGATTTGTTCCTATAAACTCAAAATATCTATACATCAGAGATGAGTCAAATGATCCCAATATTTACCAGGGTCTCCCACTTCTGCTACAACTGTTTGGAACTCTCAGCAGAGGAGGGTTTATCAATGCTGCTGCTGTTGCTCTCACCTAGGGAGTTTCTCATTACATGCTGCTGCCTTGCTCTCCACAAGGGAAAATTTGCTATTACTACCTGTGAAGCGGAGCCCTCAAGGGTCCAGACTGTCCCACTGCTGCTGCTTGTTTGCTGTAACTATTGTTTTGTCAGAGTCCAAGTGAAAGGGGGATGGACTGAAAGATAGAAATAAGATTTAGAAGGTTATATTTAGCACTGGACTTGGCAGCTTATCCAAACCTCTCTGCTTCCAGGTATTCTGGATTGGTAAAGATAATACAGTATATATGATATAGATTTGGTATGGGTTTATGGGCTGTAATTTTATAGTCCCTTTCTGGGAATCCAGTTTTTTTAGGATGGTGTTTGCTCTTCACATTGAAATATGGGGCCTTTCTTTGTTTTAGTTTTATAGCTGGTAGACTAGAAGTACTTATTAGGCCCCTCCTGGATGATTTCTCCACCCAGTCAAAAAAAAAAAAAAGTGAGTTGGATGAATTGCAAGCCCATGATGGGGAAGTGCTTCTTGTGTGTCCCTCTCTTCAAGAGGAAAGGATGAAATAGTAACCAGTCCAAAATAAAGAACTGTTCTCAACAGATGCAGCCTCCAGAAATAATCCTTGCACCAATTTAGAGCAGGCCTGAGCTCCTACCATGAATTAAATTATAGTCAGTACAGAATGAAAGATAGTTTAATGACCTAGATTGTTCTTGATCCACTAAGTCCATGGTCACTGAAGGGAATGAAGGAAATCTATCACTAGTGCTCCTTGGAGAAAGGAAACTGGCTGATTTATTTTCTTTTAACAATAAATCCATCAGAAACTGTTATAAAGAAGAAGGTGCTTCCTGGGTGTTCTTTTACATCTTTATATTTACATTTTACATTTACATTTATTTACATTTTATAGCATCTTTGGACCACTGGGAAAACTCATTGTTGGATCTGTTGATCAATAATGGACACCAGGAAGATGATACATGCTGTAGGGGCAAAAGGGAGGATGGTTAGGCCCATAGATATGTTTTTTTGTGTGTGATCTGACTCAGAACTAAGGAGTCCTTCTTTGATTTTAACATCATATTGGGAAGATCTCCTTCAAGCATTGTCTGACCCACAGTTGCAAGCACAGGAGGAAAGTATGTGTATGCCACTGTGCTGTGGAAAGGGTAGAAGGAATGAATATACATGTCTCTCTCTCAGGTAGTTTGTTCTGCCAGCAATAATGAATGGTCTCTTTCCTACTGCTCCTGGAACACAGCGACAAATCTTGGCTGCCTTCTGCACTGAAACATTAGGGGAAAGGATCTCGCTGCATCATCCACAGAATTGCCCCACTTGAACATGGGTTATATGATATCCGGTTGATGAATTAATAATTCTTTTGCAGACTTAAAACACATTAGACCGCTGTCAGAGAAGCTGTCACAGTCAATTCCTGAATACCTGGAGAATGAAGGGGTAATCGCTAGCAGCCAGCATAGATTTACCAAAAACAAATCATGCCAAACCAGCATGATTTCCTTCTTTGACAGGGTAACTGATTTGGTGGATGGGGGAGTGCGGTGGTTATAATGTACATGGACTTCAGCAAGGCTTTTGGCACAGTCCCATATGACATTCTGATAAATGAGCAGGAGAAATGTGGGCTCAACAGAGCTACCATTAAGTGGACACATAATGGGTTAAACACAACCTCAGACAAAGAGTAACTGTTAGTGGAATGATGTCAGATTGGAGGGAGGTCTCAACCGGGGTTCCACAGGGATCTGTTCTGGGTTTGGCTTTGTTTCACATATTTCTTAATGACCTGGATATAATTATAGAGAGCACACTGATCAGATTTGCAGATGATACAAATCTAGGGGTGCTTGCCAATATTTTGGAGGATAGAGTTAAAATTCAGAGGGATCTTGATAAATCAGAGGACTGGGCTATAGACAAAATGAAATTCAACCAAGACAAATGTAAGATGTTACACTTAAGGAAGAAAAACTAAATGCACAAATACAGAATGGGGGAAAACTGGCATGGCAGCAGCAGCACTGCTGAGGAGGATCTGGGAGTTGTGGTGGATTACAACCTCAACATGAGTCAGCACTGCAACGCAAAAAAAGCAAATGCAATTGTTGGTTGCATTAAAAGAGACACAGTATGCAAGTCATGGGAGGTGATAGTACCACTCTACTCAGTGCTGGTTAGGCCTCAACTGGAGTACTGTGTCCAGTTTTGGTCACCAATGTATAGAAAGAATGTAGAGAAACTGGAAAGGATCCAGAGGCAAGCAACAAAGATGATCAAAGGGATGGAATGCAAGCCATCTGAACAAAGGCGGAAAGAACTGGGTATATTTAGTTTGGAAAAGAGGAGATAAAGGGGGGGGGACATGATATTGGTCTTCAAATACTTGTAACGCTGCCATAATAAATATGGAGAAAAGTTGTTCTCTCTTGCTACAGAGGGCAGGACAAGAGGCCGTGGGTTAAAACTACAGCATAGCGGATTTAGATTAAATCTCAGGAAAAACTTCCTAACCGTGAGAACAGTATGACAATGGAAAAGACTGACTAGGGAGGTTGTGGAAGCTTCTTCACTGGAGGTTTTCAAAAGGAGGCTGGATACCCACCTGTCTTGGATGGGTTAGGCACAACAAATCCTAAATCATGGCAAGGGGTTAGACTAGATGACCCTTGCAGTCCCTTCTAACCCTATGATTTTATTATTATGATGTGTAGGGTGATAAAGCCTTGTGAGCTAGGCAATGGGGTCATGGAATTTCATACCAGTTGAGAATCTGGCCTGTGTTTCCACCACTCAGGTAAATCTGTAAAAAAGCAACAAAAGAAATCAAAACTTCTAAAACAAAAATCAAATAATATTAAATGTAAGGTTTTCCTACATGTATTTATTTAGGCGAACAACTAGGAGCCTAGTCTTCAGTCCTTACTTAGACAGAACTCTCATAAAAGTTAATGGGAGTTTTGCCAACATAAGTATTGGTCTGGCCCATAACATATCTCAGTATTACAATTGAAGCATTATTTAGACCACATTTTATTCAGTGGTTTTGGCCTAGGCGCCATATAAAGATTACTTGGCTCAGTTGCCAAAGAACCTAAACACAAATGAGAAGCCAAAAATGTGTTGACACTTCTCCCACAGTTATCAGGCTCTGAGTTTTTCAAAACTCCTTGACTAACACAAAGCTTAGAAGCCTGGCTTTCCCACATGCTGTGATCTGAAGTGATAGGCGATGGCATACTGAGTCAACTGGGTGTACTTGGAGGGAACACTACAACACAGCATAGTCCTCTCAGGGGCATTGCCAAAAAGGGAAACATGCATATTAGTATTTCTTCTTTCTATGTTCTGTCTCTGTCTCTCCATCGGGTGTACTTTTCTGCTTCTTCTTGCAAGCTCCCACCTCTTCCTCCACCCGCTGGAGAAACCACCTAAGTCCCAGGGCAAATTCAATAATGTGAATTTATTTAGCCTGCTGTGCAGCTTATTGGGAGGAATTTGCAATATATTGTTCTGCAGCAGGCACCTGTGCTAAACTGGAAGGATGCTGCAGCCTCCCCATCACCACAGAAGCATTCAAGGACCTACACAAGAAAAGTAGGTTCTGGAACGAGAAGTGATTGGGAATTTTTCAGCAAAACATTTTTCCATCTAAAAATATTGATTTTGTCAAACCCAAAACATTTCATGGAAAAGTTTTGACGAATTTCTCTTTTTGAAAAAAAATGCGAACAAGGTTTTATTGTCAAAATATCCCATTTTGGCATTTCCAAAATGAAAAAAAAAATCCATTTTTTTCAGCTCACAATCACTTTTTGTTTTGAAATTTATGGTATTTAGTAATAAATACATTAAATGGTCATAATTTTAAACAAAATATTTTGAAAATGTTGAATCAAGATTTTCATTATTATATGAATTGATCCTTTCGTCTTCTTTTTTTGATGTTTAATTCACAAAAAAAAATGAGTATTTGTTTTTATTCTGATTTGGGTTGGGGGAAAAGTTGAAATCTCAGTTTGTTTGCCAGGATGGGAAAAACATGTCCTCTGTAGCTCTATCTGGAGTACTGTCATGACAGTGAAGTTTTTGTTTGTTTGTTTGTTTTTTTGGAACTATCTTCTTCATGACTGGACATCAACTGGTTTCTTAGAAGTATAGACATGTTCATTCATAAGAAAAATAAATTTTTGATCACAAAAAATCTTTTCACTATGACAAAATAACAAGTTAAGTCAAAAAATATGCTGGGAATTGGTTTACCCATGCTCACTCTTGGAGTCTATCTATTTACATGCTGTCCAGATGAGTAGTAGAATGCACTGAAACATGTTAAAAGGAATCTCCTGTCCAAGAACCTGGTGGGCTTGAGGCCATTCTACCATAGTTAGCACCACCTGCAAGGTTATTCTTGGAGATTTCTCAAAACTGTTATCTCTAAGCTTAGTATTTGGAGCTCAGTGCATCACTTTGTTGGACCACATTGCTCTCCTTCTGTCAAGCTGTCTGGGGTTGCTCACAAGTGTGAGTGCTAACCTCAGACTGTCAAGGAATGGGGCACAAATCCCCAAACTAGTTGGATGTTCTATAATTAGATTTAACCAACCAAATAACAAGTTTGAACTCCTAAAGTGCTATAACTGCCTTTACATGGAGTAACAGACAGTTCCCTTTGCACTCTGGTCTGTCTTGCCACCCAGGCAAGCCAATCTTTGTGATAGACGAATGAAAAACCACAACAATATTCAGGTTGCTCCCAGTCCCAAAGGACCAGTCATTTACCCCAGGTTAGTGCATCTCCGATCTCAAACCAAAGACAATGCTTGTAGCCAACTCTATATTACTACGTAAAAATTTATTAATCAAGAAAAAGATATAAGAGTTATTAAAAGGTTAAAGCAGGTAAATATAAACCCACAAATTAGATAGTCTTAGGTTCCAAAAGGTAATAGTAGCTGCTATAATATGCAAGCCCAATAAGCCCTTTAGAGCTAACTTTCCTTGGCTGGCTGGCTGGCAGCCTGCCTGCCTCTCTCCCTCTCTCTCTCCCTTTTGCCCAGGCTCTACAGTGAGTTCCCAGCACCTGATACCCATTTGTTGCTACTGTAGGAGACTCTTCCTGCTGCCTGACACTGTGTCTCCTGCAGGAAACTTCCTTCCCCTTGCAGGTATCTCTACCAACTGTTCTGAGCTCCCTGATAGATCTCTCTCCAGGTGATTGGTTTTGATACAGATAAAAAAGCACAGGTGGGCTGAGGCCAACTCCCCTAAAGGACCACCCTAGCCTCTTACTTGTAATCTCAGTAACATACAGTATTGGTAAATCTCTTGGATACTATAGTTGTGGTAGGAAATCAACAAACAAATAGTAATATTAAAATTACACCTATATCACTTAAATTACATCAAGCAATTTTAGCAATATAAAAGTACTTTACAAAAGTAGAGGTCTACCTTTCCTACAAAGAAGGATATCAGCTTAGTGCCATAGAAGTATTTGGTGGGTGTCAAAATAGAGAATAGGTAATCTTCATTCAGATGCTGTTAAAGTACATAGCTTCTTCACAGTAGATCATAATTCCCACATTTGATTGCATTAAACAGTCACTGGTGGGATAAGTACTGGAGCCTGCATTATACTTTTCAATGTGAATGCTTAGCAATAGGAACAGCCCAACCTGTTCAAATCTAAAGTCTGTCTTGGGCAAAGACTAAAGCATTAGTTTACATAATGTGAAATAATCTTAAAAGTTGTATAACGTAGGGGGGAAATGTGTCTCTATGATGGTGGCAATCAGTGCAACTATGATATCATAGCTAGCAACTAGTAACTTGGCACAGTTGCCAATGGCTATGCATGCACTAAACAGCTATTTTTTCCTTCCTTGAGTGCTTTCTTAGAAAAAAAAAAAAAGAAAGAAAGACAGTATGAATCTGTTGCTGTTCTGTACATAAAACTTGCTTGCAAATATATCGGTCCAGATCTTGGCCTGAATCACAGCTATGCTTGGTGCAGCTTATATGTGGATAGGGGAAAGGTGGCATTATATTATCTTTATGCACACTCTTCCCTCAACCCTGGGTCCAGCTAGCTGCCAGGCTGGTTTCTTGCATAAAGTATAGCAACTTCTGGGCTGTTTTACATTGTACTGCCTGTAAACAACCTCTTAAGATTCCCCTGTTGACCCCCAATACCAGAAACTCGAAAGGCAAGGGTGTTGGAGCCACTACAATGGCCTCACACTACCAGAATGATGAAAAGCATCCAGAGTCCATTCAACAGAAACGTTTTTTAACTGTTGTGAATTTGCTAGTCCTCCCCTACCCCTGAAAATATGCTATCTCAGATGAAAGGGTATTAAGGACAGCTTTAAACATCTTAAATGCAGATCTTCCATTTAGCTGTACATGCTGCTGCTGGAGCTCAAGCAAATTGGAGCAGAGTATGAGTTTTAAAGATTAGAACCACTGATGTGATATTTTTTAAATGATTTATGCCACTTTTATGTGAGGCTGCAGATCATTGTTCTAATAGTACAATCTTTCTTTAAGCAAGGTTTACTTATGCACAGTTAAAGATTCCTAAAACCAAATCAAGATTTATCATTCATTACATCCTTCTTTGCTGATGCACCATTTTTCCCCTCAGAATTAGTCTTAATGGAATGTCTGTTCAAAGGAATGGAAAATTAGGACATACCTGAAATGCCCGGCCAGATTTGACAAGCACATTTCGTGAACATACATTGCACACTGAGGAGAAGGGTAAACAGGGTGTATAGGTTTGGAGAGCACAAACCGAGTCTGGCTGATGGGTATTCAGTGATTTTGGGCAACTGTTTGTTATGAGGCAGTCTTGATGTTAAAAACCGCAACCCAGATTAATTGAAAAAAAATGCTGAGGTTTGCAAAAGTTTCTAGAAGTTCCAGGCTTCTCCGAAAAAGACATCCCTCTTAGATCGGTAAGTCTCTGTGCTGTATTCTTTGTGCAGCTGAAGAGTAGACAGAGGAAAAATATTCCTTGTATATCATGCACAAAGCAGTCTGCTTTTTGTTCAAGGTGGAAGACAATGTTACACAAAGGCTATCTGTTGAATCCAAGTGTGGTGAAACATTCTTGGATACCATATTCATCCATTTATTATCTTCCCTTCTGTCATAAAAATAAAGGAAAGGATAAACCCCTTTAAATCACTCCTTGCCAGAGGAAAAACCCTTTCACCTGTAAAGGGTTAAGAAGCTAAGACAACCTCGCTGCCACCTGACCAAAATGACCAATGAGGAGATGTCATAAATATAAAGGGAAGGGTAAACCCCTTTGAAATCCCTCCTGGCCAGGGGAAAGCTCCTCTCACCTGTAAAGGGTTAAGAAGCTAAAGGTAACCTCGCTGGCACCTGACCAAAATGACCAATGAGGAGACAAGATACTTTCAAAAGCTGGGAGGAGGGAGAGAAACAAAGGGTCTGTGTGTCTGTCTATATGCTGGTTTCTGCGGGGGATAGACCAGGAATGGAGTCTTAGAACTTTTAGTAAGTAATCTAGCTAGGTATGTGTTAGATTATGATTTCTTTAAATGGCTGAGAAAAGAATTGTGCTGAATAGAATAACTATTTCTGTCTGTGTATCTTTTTTGTAACTTAAGGTTTTGCCTAGAGGGGTTCTCTATGTTTTTGAATCTAATTACCCTGTAAGATATCTACCATCCTGATTTTACAGGGGGGATTTCTTTATTTCTATTTACTTCTATTTTTATTAAAAGTCTTCTTGTAAGAAAACTGAATGCTTTTTCATTGTTCTCAGATCCAAGGGTTTGGGTCTGTGGTCACCTATGCAAATTGGTGAGGCTTTTTATCCAACATTTCCCAGGAAATGGGGGGGTGCAAGTGTTGGGAGGATTGTTCATTGTTCTTAAGATCCAAGGGTCTGGGTCTGTAGTCACCTAGGCAAATTGGTGAGGCTTTTTATCAAACCTTGTCCAGGAAGTGGGGTGCAAGGTTTTGGGAAGTATTTTGGGGGGAAAGACGCGTCCAAACAGCTCTTCCCCAGTAACCAGTATTAGTTTGGTGGTGGTAGCGGCCAATCCAAGGACAACGGGTGGAATATTTTGTACCTTGGGGAAGTTTTGACCTAAGCTGGTAAAGATAAGCTTAGGAGGTTTTTCATGCAGGTCCCCACATCTGTACCCTAGAGTTCAGAGTGGAGGAGGAACCTTGACAGGAGACAAGATACTTTCAAAGCTGGAGGGGAGTGGAAACAAAGGGTTCTCTCTATCTGTGTGTTGTTTTTGCCGGGACCAGAGCAGGAATGCAGGTCAGAACTCCTGTAAAGGGTTAATAAGCAATCTAGTTAGATATGCATTAGATTCTGTTTTGTTTAAATGGCTGATAAAATAAGTTGTGCTGACTGGAATGTATATTCTTGTTTTTGTGTCTTTTTGTAACTTAAGGTTTTGCCTAGAGAGATTCTCTGTGTTTTGAATCTGATTACCCTGTGAGGTATTTACCATCCTGATTTTACAGAGGTGATTCTTTTACTTTTTCTTCAATTAAAATTCTTCTTTTAAGAACCTGATTGCTTTTTCCTTGTTCTTAAGATCCAAGGGTTTGGGTCTGTGTTCACCTATGCAAATTGGTGAGGATTTTTATCCAACATTTCCCAGGAAAGGGGGTGTAAGGCTTGGGGGGATTTTGGGGGGAAAGACATTTCCAAGTGGGCTCTTTTCCTGTTATATTTGTTAGACGCTTGGTGGTGGCAGCAATAAAGTCCAGGGACAAAAGGTAAAATAGTTTGTACCTTGGGGAAGTTTTAACCTAAGCTGGTAAAAGTAAGCTTAGGGGGTTTTTCATGCAGGTCCCCACATCTGTACCCTAGAGTTCAGAGTGAGGAAGGAACCTTGATACCTTCTATTCAAAAGGAAAATATTATATTTATCATGATGGTTTCGATAATATACTGGGTGAAATAGACTGTTTTCAGATGCCTCATTATGTCTTCAGCTGGGAGTGAGCCAATGTATGGTCACTGAAACCATTTACGTTGCATGGACAGAACTTGTTATGAAGATAATAAAAGAGTTAATATATTAGATAAATATCCAGAGCCAACAGGTGATTCTTACTTTTTCAGGTAATTAGTGTACGGTGGATTACTAGATAGTTGTTACCTCAATGTTTCTCTGTCTTTTTTTGTCTTGTTTTGCATTATCACAATTTGAAAATGTTTTAAAAAGAGTAGCTAATATTCTGACAACCTCTGTCTTATGCGAATCCAGTTCAGTATAGATATTCTGAGGCTTCAATGTGTGTGATATTAATTTAGCAACTCTGAAAATGAATGCGTGATGTTTAAACAGTATCAATGTAGTCATACAATAGAGTCCATATTAGTCTCAGCTGGTGTAATCTTTTGGCTACATACAAAACATAGAAGGTAAAGTCAAAAAAAGATTAGACCATCAAGGTCATCTTCCTGGAAATGTAGGATTGTTCCCTAAGCTACCCTTTCTTAATGTGTTTACAAAACTGGTGTTAACAGTCCATGTTGGTAGGGTTTCTACCACTTTCCCTAGAAGACTGTTCCACAACCTAAAAAGTGACAGGTTTCAGAGTAGCAGCCGTGTTAGTCTGTATCCGCAAAAAGAAAAGGAGTACTTGTGGCACCTTAGAGACTAACAAATTTATTTGAGCATAAGCTTTCGTGTTGCATCCGATGAAGTGAGCTGTAGCTCATGAAAGCTTATGCTCAAATAAATTTGTTAACCTAAAAAGTGTCACTGAATGGATATTTTTCTTAATATTCATCCTTCATTACATTTCTTGATTTCATCCTGCTGTGCCTGATAATGCTTCTGTGCACTGCTATAAAAAATTCCTCTCCATTGTTAACACCCTAGAAATACCTGTCAATTTTTACTGTGCCTCTCTGCTCAGCCATTGCTTCACACATTTAGCTATCACTCTCTTCAGTCCCTCCCCCAACCTCCTGCTTGCTTTTATTGCTGTTCTCTCAACTTCCTCCATGCTCCATAAATTGATCCCTTTTTACATATGTCTTTTTATATATATATATATATATATAATCAAGAGAGGCAGAGAAACATGTATACAGAGGGATCACCCTTGAGTTCTCTACTTTTATCTGCCATCAGGCAATAATATTTGTTGATCTTCTGCACCATTAGTTACATTCCTTTTTAAAGTTTAATATCCCTATTATGCATAGATAGAGCTAGTACTAGTAGGTAGCATAAAACTCACCATTCACTACCTACGTACCTGCATATCATGAAGGGGATCTTCCTATAATTAGAATAGAAAATTACACTGTACCTCCATCATTGCTGTGTGGCAAAGGTTGAGATTTTAATGATTCCTTGTAGTATGTCTTTTGCTAGCCACTGCCTTTCTCCATGAACTCCCATTTAACTTCTGAGTCTGGGTCTACTGCATAGGGATCTCTGCTCAGGGTACACATCAGAAGCAGTCAAGAAGTTTTACTGGTTTGACCAAGAAGCCAGAGAGCAGACAGTAGTTAGACTTTTAATGGAATAGAGAAAGTCCAGCTATTACTTTTGAAAAAAATAACAGGCAAGGGGGAATGGCAAACTCCTTCCTTCTGCTAGGGATTTGTGGCCTAGGAGTCTGGCACTCTTCTCTCAGAAATATGTAGAAGAGTGAAGGGCACAGATTGTCATGGTCGTATGTGACCTAAGGAAGAAGTATCTGAGGACTTTAACTACAGTGCTCTCTTATTTTCTTGGTATAAGGGACAGAGATGGCATGCAGGAGAGAGCTACTCCAGAAAAGTATCTAGCCTGCAACCAGATATTTAGTTAAAAAAACATTTTGTTTGGGGACTTCACAGGTTTGCATGCACTTACTCATGTTTAGCTATACTAGTTATATGTGCATTTAAATTCACTTGTTTTTGTATCAAACATAAGTCTTCAGGATTGTTCTGTAGATGATCCAGTTATAACTTGCATGACGACTGCTTTATCTATCTCACTCACTGTATGCTTGACTTTGGAGTTTCCTTTAGCTCTGCATTTGAACCAGCAGCAAAAAAATGTACATAACTCCGCTAACAAATTAAGAGCCTGCAACAGAAACTATTCAAAACAGACTACATTTTTCCTTGTTCAACTTTTTCACAGTATATTAATAGAAATCTGAAGCAAATTCAAGGAGGGCTATAAGACTATAGCAAGGTAATTTCCTATGATCCATGTAGCAGATATATAACCTTATATTAAAAGTATCCATTTACTTTCCCCCAAAGTACAGAATATCAGGATAAAGTCCAAAATGTGCAAGTCAGAATGTCACAAATAGTCATAGGTAGTGCCTGTATATTGCAGATTCTTTCTGTTTACGTAATCACAAAACAAATAATAAGTAGTGTTATGACTACCCTCAGATTTTCAAAAAAGGAGCCTACACTGTGTTACAGTAAATCAAATCTTAGAATGTACACTTGCCTCCAGGCTTAAGCACAGTGTATAAATCCTGTGTCTTATACAATACAAAACCCAGCCTTCTGTGTTGAACGTTATGTTCTTAAAATGTTTCACCTCTGAACAAATTAAATTACAAGTAATAAAGAGATCAAAACTGATTTTTTCCTAAAGCAATTTAAATGCAATTCTGCCTGTTAAGTACAGTTCAAATGTGCTTCACTACATAAAACTAAAGAATCAAATATACCTTAGGGTCTTAGTCTCAAACCACTGTATACTCAACAAATAAAGGATTTGCTCATTTTTTCATCATGAATCACAGTTAACATACAATTGCCTTCTTTTCCCTATTATCAAGCTATTGTAAGACCCCCCACTATGTACCTTCAGGGTTGTGCAATTGAAATAAAAGCAGAATTAGCTGGGAAAGAGATTTCTAAACCTTATTATTTTACTTGTGCTTTCAGAATTGAATTTGAAAACTTTTCAAAATGCTGGCATGTATTCTTGCCCCTAGATTATTTATATGACAATTTCCAGTATATTCTTAACTATTACTTCAATTTCATTCATCTCAGCAGGTTAGACTTTGTCGGCGAAAATGTTTTAATGCATTTCATTTTTTCTCGGTCTATGGTGTGTGATCAGCCACGTAGCCAAACAATGTATTTGCTTTGCACCTAGTGTCTGACCAATACCTTCCCAGTTGTGATTTCTTTATCAGATAAACTTTATAAAATCAAGCATCTAACTTTTGTTTACAAGACGGGCAACTTCACAGACAGTTGTGTCTGAGTAAGGATAGAGTCAGAACCTGGGTAAGGAAATAAAGATATGAGCAATACAATGAACATTGTCCAACACGTAGGCCAATGCTATCAATATGGAGAAGTCAATGGACACTGAATCAGACCTTTGGTCAATAGTTTTCACTAATTATTTGTGTAACTCAGTTGTACTATCTTATGAAAATAACATGTATTATCAGCATCTCTGTATATGGCTAAGGTTTTAAAGAGTGACATCTTAAGGAGACCTGATGTTCAGAAAATGGGGAGCACCTGCAAATTGAAATTCAAGCCCTTTGAAGTGTCTCACTTTGGGCACCCAAAATGTATATATGAGCATGCACGCACACAATATACAGATAGATTTGCTTAGGTAATCATTATTGTGCTTAATAGTATTGTTTTCTGACTCCTTCACCTACTATGTCTTGGGAGATTATCAGACATTATTATCTTAGAGAAACCCGCTTCTCTGTACACTAGTGAATAAAGCTGGTTTTGAAAAAAAGAGGTGGAAAATTGTATTAGTTCTCACAAAACTGCATTTCAGAAAATTTTTACCAGCTCACAAATGAACAACCCTGTGGTGAGTATTGAGTTCGGCCTCTAACTACCAGTTGAGGGATAGGACTCCATGACAGGCTTAAACTTCTACAGTTGCATGGCACAGGGTCCTATATATGTCAGCCTTGAGTTGCTTGTAGATGTTTTTGAAACTGAAGCAAAGTAAAAGGGCAGAGACCTTACAGCAGAGAGAGACTGTAAAAAGAAGGTGAGTGTATACACCTTAGAAACCTGCATAAATAGGATTGTATAGGGTACAGTTCAAACATTTTGCCTGGTTGACAAGCATATTTGTATGCTGTGCCATTTCTCGTAGAGGACAGGCTGTGATATGAATACACAAAAGGCTCCACCCCACAACATTCTTCAGCTGAAGGGGTTAAATGAGCATGCACCACAACAGCATCCGTTGGGAGCAGTGCTTCTTTAAAGATTATTGTGTCTCTCAGGGAGGCCTGGGGTGTCTCAGAAGGTTTACAGGAGTTAGCTAAGGTTTCAGAAAGGACCATCTGCTTATGCATTTATGGAATTTTATACATCAGAGTGATCCTTTTTTTAGCCCCAAAGAGCATGCTTGTCTCATTGGCAGAGTGAAAAGATTGACTGTAAGAATGGGGGTTGGTCCCTGTCCCAATGCCTTTAAAAAAGCACGGAGTCTTGTGTTGTGGTTCACATGGTAGATTTATTTCCCCTTTCTCAGGCGGTTCCTACCAGGTCCCATAAGTTTCAAAAGACCAAAGTAAAAAGGAATTACTTGGAATGAATACAGCTGTATGAAATAGGAGAAGAGAGTGGCTTGCTCCAGCCAGTCCCAGTGAAAACTTCCCAGCCATGCTCCATGAGCACATTAGCCTGCTGCAACTAAAAAGCTGTCCCTGGAGAGTGGGTAGGGCTTTTCCCTGCAGTCACTAACAGGCTCAGTTGGCTTGCAAAATACTAAGTCCTTCTTTTCCTTTGCTCTTTGAAAGCTCATACCTTTAAGTATCAGTATCTGCAACCAGGGCTAGTTGGTCTATGTCCTGTAACTCCTTGTTCCTGGATTAATCCCTTATCTGCCTGCATGGGGTCTACACAGCACACTTCTAGTGGTTTTCTATACATGATTCACGTGCATCAGAGATACAAGATAATTCCCAAGATACCGCCTCACATTTTGTATCTCAAGATTCCATAACATAAAGTCATAGCAAAAGTAAGTTAAATCGATCCTTGCAACTAAACACTCATTACCTCATGAACACATACTCCTCTGTTATATTTGGTTTATGTATAATAACTAAAACTTTTTTGAAATCTAGCAATATTACACAAAATGTTAATTAAACATATGCTTGGCATTGTGTGGAAACTATACATGCTGCTATAATTTTCTTCCTTTTTCCTGTTCTGTTTCAAAGGATTTAGTGAAAAGAAAAGGAGTACTTGTGACACCTTAGAGACTAACTAATTTATTTGAGCATGAGCTTTCGTGAGCTACAGCTCACTTCATCGGATGCATACCGTGGAAACTGCAGTAGACATTATATACACACAGAGACCATGAAACAATACCCCCTCCCACCCCACTGTCCTGCTGGTAATAGCTTATCTAAAGTGATCATCAAGTTGGGCCATTTCCAGCACAAATCCAGGTTTTCTCACCCTCCGCCCCCCCCCCCCCCCCAACTCACTCTCCTGCTGGTAATAGCCCATTTAGTGTATCCTGTCTCACGTACTATATCCTTAATAGGCTTCATTGCTTACAAACTATGGAGTTGGCCCTGGGACTGCAGGCTAAGATTGTTAAGAGACTTGTTGGATTTGCTTTTTTATTTCTTATCCTCATAAGCAATTATGAGTAATTTGCTCACTATTATGTAATAAAAAGATTCTGTGCTACTCTAAGATAAAGTAAAATTATATTTTATTGTAGTAGCTGTCTGAGCAGTTCCCAAACTCTTCAGTGATTTTCCTGCTGTATGCATTAACATGTACATGTTTCCATGTTTAAAATTGGGGTAATTTATTTTAGGGATGACTATGGGCCCAATATGCAATTTACACGAGTATAGGATTATTCTTTCAAACATGGGCCTCCAGGAGAGGGCTGGTTTTTGTTTCGTGGGCTTTTTTTGTTTTTGTTTTTTGTTTTTTTTTCTGGAAGTGGTAGATGAAGTATTTATTCTGAACATAGACTAAACTTCCAAAATATTCTGTGTGGTTTCATCTAGTCTTCCTATTGTCTATTCATAAATAGTTTTCCATATTTTCAGAGGTTAGGAAGCTCAGTCAATGAATGAATCAGTGGACAGACCAGAATACAGACTCATAAAAAATGTCACAATTCTGGTTTTGTGACAATTAGACATTATTAGGCTAAGAGAGCAAGGTTCCAATTCTATAATGAACTCCATGTGGATGGACCTCTGAGCCCACACAGAGCTCATTGCAGGATTGGGGCCTATGTCATTATTTTCTTGATAAACAGCAGTTCCGCAAGGTATGATTTTTTTGTAAGCAAAAGAGACAGTGTGAAACTAGGCTGTCTATTTGAATATCCAAAAGGCTTCTCATTTACATATCTTTTAAGTGCTGATACAAAACCCACTAAAGTTCAAAGGGAGTCTTTCCATTGTTTTCAGCGGGCATTGAATCAGACCTGAAATCATAGGGGAATGGGAGGAGGGACAGAAAACAAACATAAATAGCTATAGAATTATAAAACGCATCTTGTATTTCTTTTGAATTCACCCTGGAATAATAATAACTTACTAAACCAAATATTGGCTGGACATTCAAAGATAAATGTGTAACTGAGAATTAATTTACTACATTTTCTGAATACAGGTTTCAATAGATAATACCTTGAAGAAAGCAAAGTCCAGTAGAGCATTTTTAAGACAAGGGGGGTAAGATAACATCTGTTATTGAACCAGTTTCTCTTGGGGAGAGAGACAAGTTTCTGAGCTTTTTCAGCACTCTTCTTCAGGTCTTAGGGAAATGTACCCAGAGCATTTTTATACGCTCCTGTGTGATCTATTTGCACTGATTCAGTTTTCCTCCTTAGGAGACTATATAGACAATGATTTTATAAGCTTTACTGGAGAAACAAAAGGTAAAGGGGCCCACAGGAAACATTATTCTTAAACCTGCTACCAATCTTTATTATTAAGCAGGGGACAGCATATAATGTAATTCCCAGCAGTTAGGCTTTAAAAAAAACCAAACATTAAATTTAAAATAAGAAAATAAGTCTCATAAGAAACCTATCTAATAAATGTATTGTCCTGTGGTGGTTCCCTTACATTTCCTGTCAATGAAATGCTTTGTACCAATATTTTACTGTATTAACCATATAAAGCATTACTTTATAACTGCCTAAAGCCTATGATAGCATGGCTGTTTTTCTCTGGGGTTTCTCTCCTCTTAGTCACCCCAGCCACAGGCTCCCTCTTTTACCCAGTCCCCTCCTGCAGCCTGTAGAAAGACAGCCCTGCTCCTCCAGAGTAGGATGGACATATGAAGTCTTATCCAAAACCCTCAGAAGCCAAAGGGAAACGTTCCATAGGGCCAGGGCCCCCATATTCCTGAAGATGTAGTGCAGGAGAGGACAATCCCCGTTACTCTCAGGAGACACATTATTCCCCCCATAAATACTAATGGAGGCATAGAGGAGTATGGTCCAAGACTTTCTGCTGAGAAATATAAATTTGCAGAAGAGAATGGTGATACCTAATAGAAATAGGTAGTAGCCTGTCACAGATTAGCCTGTTTTGTTAGGAATATGCCTTATGCAGACAATATGCAACAAGAAAATTCAAGAGTTAATTTTATATATTTACAGATTCTGATAAATAAAATGTATGTCTATGAAGTTCCCTAATTTCTTTTATGTATTTTTCAATTTTAAAAAATCAGTACCCATCTTTACATTTAGAAACTAGAATATGGTGCTGAAGGTTTGACACACATGTAAATTGTATTTTAAAGCCTTTATTGCCATTGTAAATGGAGTGGTTTATGACATTATTAGTACAGAACTTCAAAAGCCTAAACTAGAAAAAAGGCTTAAGGATTACAGAGGCTTAATAGTACATTCTTATATTTTTACTGACTATAAGCAAAGCATCAAAGATAAGTGATGTGATACTTTTTTTTCAGCTAAATATAGGAAACAAGGTTTTTAAAAAAATATAAAGGAAAACACCACGATCTAAAGTTCTAGGGTAGGAGAGAAAGAGCATCCAAATAGCATCACAATAAGAAAGTCCCTGAAGATAGGGTGTAGGTTCACAGGGTTATTAAGTTCACATGAGTTATTAACTGGGTATTAATCCTGGGGTGTGTTTAGAGCCAACTAAATTATTAACAGGATGCAAACATGGATAAAATGTGTAGTATAGACCATGTCTAAAAGTTGGAATTACTGGTGTGCAAGTTAGTAAAGAACATTTTTGGCTGTTTGGTGACGATCTTAGAGACACTCAAATATCTTGACACGTTAGATAAACAGACAGTCTAATACAGGGTCATTTCCCAAGTACGTGGCATGAAGGACAATGTGAAGAGGATTTCAGTTGTATTACAAGAACACTGTAAACTTAAATAATAGAGGATCAATTTCTCAGCTTATGTAAATCAGCATAGTTCTACTTAGATTGCTTTTTGTTCCATGTTTGTGCAATGGGGTCCTAGGCTGTGACTGAGGCTCCCTGGCACTTTGGAGAATACAAATAATTAATAATATTGAAGTCATTCTTGCTATGCCAATTTATAGCAGCCAAAGATCTGGCCTATTATTATCAAAAATCTTTTTTTCTCCTGAATTATAGAATCGTAAGACTGAAAGGGACCTCAGTAGGTCTTCTAGTTCAGTCCCCTGCACTCATGGCAGGGGACTGGATGAGAAACATTTTCTAGACAATCTCTGACAGGTGTTTGTCTAACCCTGCTTTTAAACATTTCCAATGATGGAGATTTCACACCTCCCTAGGCAATTTATTTCAGTGCTTAACCACCCTGACAGGAAGTTTTTCTTAATGAACAACCTTAACGACCCTTGCTTCAATTTTAGCTCATTGTTTCTTGTCCTATCCTCAGAGGTTAAGGAGAACAATTTTTCTCCCTCTTCCTTGTAACAACCTTTTATGTACTTAAAAACTGTTATGATGTCCCTTCTCAGTCTTCACATTCTTATTACTAGAACCTACTTGTGCATCTTCATAATCCTATGAAAGCCATGTTAACATTCATTAGAAGAGAATAATCAGTGTTGCATTATTTCAGTGATGACTAAGGCAGGATTTAAGATTATTTATCTGACAAGAAATAATTTAAATTTAGCCACACTATAGATGCTACTGAAGTCTGACATAGCTGTATTCTCTATCCATTTCTTTGTGTCTGGTTCCAGTCTGTCTCTGTCTCTCTTTCTCTCTCTTCCTGTCCATGTGAATTTGAGAGTATGGAACCACACAGCATTCTGCAGAATGTGTGCACATATTAACATTCCTGCTGAATCTTAAGCTTTTTATAACACAACTTGTACTCCCAACTGTATGGCGAGCTGGTAGTTGGTGCCCTTTTTTTCTGAAAATAAAAATGGGGTTTAGCCCACATGGCAGGAACATCTCAGGGTATAAGTCAAGAGACTGAAGCAATGGAGTTGCTGTTCTCCTGCAGCGGCCAACACAAGTAGAAGACATCCTAAAGCTTTGTGCTTATTAGCTCTCTCACATGGGAACAGAAGTGATGTTTCCTTCTGCTCCCTGCTGACAAGAGTGAAGTCCAGGCATAAGTATCTTTGGGCCAACAGCTTCCTTGTCAGAAAGAGGAAAAACAAATCACTGGGCTCAGTGCCAGGCAGATGGTGAGAATCTTTGTGGCTCTGCTGATGGTGGGAGGAAAAGTAAATGAAGTGTGGAGGAGAGAGAGAGGGGATGAACTCTCGGTGAGATAAGGGGATGGGAGAGTAAGTAAAGAGAGAACACAGCGAAGAGAAGGAGGGAGTGAATGAGACAGAACACATGAGAATCAAAGGAGAGAAATGGGGTTCTGAGAGAATGGAGAAGCTTAATTAAGTCTGATCAGCTCTGCCATCCAGGAGGAGTGTGGAACATCTGTGGGCTTGGGAGCCAAAGAGCTTGTTTTGGGCTCTAAACCAGGAGCAGTAAAAGAGCACATCATATGTCTATTCCTCAGCCTTGGACCTGTCTGCCAGCACATACTTTGGTGCCGCAATTAAGTTGAAATCTCTTGTGCTGCTGTCTCTGTGTCTGGGGAATTCCAGGTGCTGATTCATGTTCTAAGCTGCAGGCCTATTGAGCTAATTTTATCCTCATTTATGGTTATTTCTGGAAATGTTGCATACCTGCAACTCCCATTGAAGCCTGAAATGAGGAAGGGGAAAAAGGGTTTTGAGAGCAAATGACTTCATTAAAGCCTGGTGAAATTACATTTCAAATAAATAGAAGTTGCAGGTGTCCCACACCTCTTTGAATTTGGACTTCACTTCCCATATAATAATATTAATACTCTCTTGGTTATACATAAAAAATAGTGTGACTACTCTCCCTAAGTTTATAACATTTACCTTGAGTGTAGAATGAATTTGATGAGAATTTACACTATGAAGGAAAAAGAGAGAGACAAATTTAATGTTTGTCTAAAAAATCAGTTTAATCTAATCTGGAACCACAAACACTAACACGCCTTACTCGTAATCATATGGTTATTGCATAGTGTTACTACAGAGGAGAATTAAGGTTGTTTTGGTATCCTAACTGAATTTCCATACTTCATCATCTTTGGATTTACTTTACATTTAAATTTAACATTGAATTTCCTGGGGCTATGATGATTTGGTTTTGGATAATCACAACATCACTGTATGTATTTGGCCATAAATTATTGATATGTGCTCTCATACTTAACTCCACTTTAACATGAATTTTGTCTGGAATTAAATTTCTGCTTCATTCTTTATGAAAATACTATTAGAATGTAACATAACAATGTAATTCTCTCAGCTAGTTCCACAGTAGCTGGAAGGTTACAGCCTTGTCAGACTCATAGTGACTCTTTGACCAATATTTCTTTATTGCGTTTTGGTGACTAGCTGTATATCATTAACCATTCTGCTTCCCTGGCCTTATTACCACATACATTTCCTTTTATTAACTGCATACCCTAGAAATAGAGAACACTGATGGATAAACATGTACATGTTTTTAAGATAGCTGTGATTTTTTTCTGAACATTGCCTACATGCCCTCATAATTAGCATAGCATACAATCTCACCATAAAGCTGTTCTTTCAAGATAGTGAGTTTGTGAGATGATGCACTGCATGTTTTAATAGAATTGGGAGCTAAGATATGATAAAGTGGTGGGATGGTTTGGTTTTGTTGTTTAAACCAGAGAGGTATCTTCTAGCAGATAATATATAATGAAATTGCTATGAATTGTTGTATTTAAAATATTTATATCTGGTGAACGGTGTATGTAGTTTTCAAATTTTTATCTCTCACTTATGTTTCTTTTGTTCCTTCCGTTCCTCTTCATTCAGAGTGCTGTGAAAAAGCTGTGATCTTCTAGTTATTTAATCAAAATAAATTTTTAAAATGAAAAATAAATATTTTATTCATTGTTTTACATTTCACTTTGTATTATATTTGTATTCATTTAGAAACATATTGGAATCTATTGCTGTGGCATCTGGGATTTTTCAAATCAGCAAAACCCAGCAACAAATAAATATTTGCCTTTCAGTTTTAAAAATCAATAGATCAGTTGTCTGTAGTTGTGCAGACTCTGTACTCTCTACTAGTTAGAGGTAAGATGAGCAATGGAAAAACAATGATCAGTAGTGTAAGACCTAATGCAAATGCAACTTTAAGCTCAGTTTCTACAAATGGTACCCTGTTCTAATGTAGTGTGGTCTAAATCTTATTTTATTTTCCACTGTTGGATGTTGTGATTTGGTACATTTCAAAGCCAGTGTTTAGAAATAACCTTAAGGTAACACTGGACTCTTTGTTGTTTTTGTGGATATAGACTAATACGGCTACCCCCTGATACTTGAGCGTTTAGAAATGCTTATCTTAATTGAATATATCCTTTAATTAATTAATATATTTCATAATAGACACATCAAATAAAATAAAGTATAGATGGCCCCATTCACCTATACACATGCTGTATTAAAAATTTAGGAGTTAGTCAGAGTCGGATAGTTTATGCGTCAGTCCTTTGTGTGTGTTTTCTGATGAACCCTTAATGTGACAGGCAAAGATAACATAATGAATTGTCATATGCTTGGAAGACCATGAAAAAAATGACTGACACAATATTTTTTCCAGGTGGAATAAAAGGAAGCTGCTCTCCTGGCCCTTGATAATCGAGTTAAGTGTTTGACTGACAGAATGTTGGTGCCAGCATTGGAAGAATTGATCAGCCTCAACTCCAGGTAGGCAAAATTACAAATCTGGAGGTTTGTTTAAGACTTAATTTACACAGTTTGCTGATTTCTAACAACAAAACAGAATTAAAAATTCAGTTCATAATGCAGTGGTGGAAAATACCTTTATCTGTGCTGGTAATTCAGAGGTTCTGTTTTAAACTGCATAAAGATATCTTTGAAACAAAATGTTCTTGCACCATTATATAAATCTCTTTTCAGAAAATTTGTGACACTGCCTTCTGATAGGTAAACATAAGTACTCAGCTAAGACAGTGCCCAATTATTTAAAAAAATAAAGTATGAAAACATTTAAACATAAACATTTATGGATACATTTCAGAGTAGCAGCAGTGTTAGTCTGTATCCACAAAAAGAAAAGGAGTACTTGTGGAACCTTAGAGACTAACAAATTTATCTGAGCATAAGCTTTCGTGAGCTACAGCTCACTTCATCGAATGCATTAAGTGGAAAATACAGTGGGAAGATTTTATATACACAGAGAACATGAAACAATGGGTGTTACCTTACACACTGTAATGAGAGTGATCGGGTAAGGTGAGCTATTACCAGCAGGAGAGGGGGAAAAGAAAAAAAAACCTTTTGTAATCAAGGTGGGCCATTTCCAGCGGTTGACAAGAATGTGTGAGGAACAGTGGGGGGAGGAGGGGAATAAACACGGGGAAATAGTTTTACTTTGTGTAATGACACATCCACTCCCAGTCTTTATTCAAGCCTAATTTAATGATATCCAGTTTGTAAATTAATTCCAATTCAGCAGTCTCTCATTGGAGTCTGGTTTTGAAGTTTTTTTGGTTGAAGAATTGCCACTTTTAGGTCTGTAATCGAGTGACCAGAGAGATTGAAGTGTTCTCCAACTGGTTTTTGAATCAGACGTCAATGGACACACATATTATTTTGGTTAATTTCAGCCTAATTTAAAAATCCTTTTACTTCCTTGGAAAGGAATTCATAAAGAAAGTTTTATTATTGATGGAAGTCCACATCTTGCTAAAAAATTGGGGGGAAATGAACCAACTCTACCATTTTGAAGTGATGTCACCAAAATACTAAGAAACATTGTTATCAACTAAATACAGAGCTAACTTCTGGAATTTTCAAAATTTGTAATCTACAGAGGGATTTGCTTTAATCATACTCCTCCCCAGTGTGAGACAGTCTCGAAATTAATATGGAGCAGTGGCACCTGCTGCTTTCTAAATACATTTTTCAGAGAAGGAGATAATGAGGGAGTTAGTGAGGGAAGGATAAACTGAGACAACTGAGGCCTCCAATGATATCCTATATGAGGCCTCCACAAATCAGTCTTATCAGAAATGGGTACATTGTTACGAATGTTCCTAGCATTGTTAATGCATTTGGGGGGTGGGGAGGGGGAAGACTGTGGAAAAAGGGATGATATTTATGGGAGAGACTCCTAAACAGAAAACAGCACAATAAAAGAATTGCCACACAAAGTTGAGCTCATTTGAGAGGAACAAGAAAGTTTAGGCTTATATCTTAGTGTCACAAATGGAGCGGGGGGAATGGGGAAAAACACCAAAACATTTCCTTTATTTTCTTGAAGCAGTTGGTGGACTTTCAGATTATAAATATTACCATATACTAGGTACTGCTTTCAGCCCACCTTAAATATTGATTTGTCTAATGTTCAGTAAGTGTAAGTTTCACCATATTGTCCAGAGAGTTGGTTGCCAGTAGGAGTTCATAGAAAGAGAAAAATCAGATTAGCCAAAGTAATGGTGGGTAGTTTCTCTCCTTTGTTAATACTCCCTCTAAATCCCTACGGCAATGCAACTCAATGAAATGGCTATAGGATGCCTGGAGGATCTGTTAAAAAGCTGAAGGGTACCGATGGATAAACTTTCCAACTAGATGAAAGAACAGAGAAAAGAAATGTCAGAAGGTGTTCAGATACCATAGTAATGGGTGAAGTAAGAAAACATGAATAGTATAACTGAATCTCGGCACTGAAGATGCTACTGAACATACTCAAAGCTCAGCATGTTTTAATCCTTAACTGGTCAGAGGCTCTTGAAAATATTGCTTGTCAGAAGTGCTTGCAGTTAATCAGTCTAATGGAGGAAGCTGAACTGCAGTCCCTGGTTGATTTAAATGCTGGCTTTCCTGTACCTTGGTGCTGTTTCACCTGACTGTTAAGCATGATGATAGAGTTGACGTGGTGTGTTACATTTTTGCTCCGTAACTGGCCAAGGGAAACTAACCTTAACTCATAATTATGTATGCTGTATGGTAAATAAAAAACAAGTCATCTTTAAAGTGTTTCAAATAAATGCAGGGAAATGTGTTTTTCTGCTCTGAGGTTTTTTTGTCTGGTGGTGCATAGAGAAGAAAGCAACTTAATGAAGTTTGTTCTTGACTTAAATGAAGAGTAGGATTGATTGGTGGAGGTGTTCTTGTTCATTTTTTTTTTTTTAAGTTCTATCCTACTTTGCTACATGTTACACTGTATGGGTCCCCATGAGGTTCTTGACACTAGTTGCGTTTTAAAGTTTCCTTGAGGGCCTTCACAGTCCAGCATCTGACAATTGATATGTGAATGGGGAAGATTCTTCTAGTTATGGTATTGAGTTCATACACCCCATTTCTCTATTATGCAAAAGACCAAGAGGTTTTATTCAGTGTTTCTCTTTAAACAGTCTTCTAACTGCCCATTCTAAAACACCATTATTAACAGATTTTGTATGTTATTAAGCTAATGTCATGAGGTCAGCTGCAGAGAAGAGGACTGTTACTGTTACCACAAAGAGATTCTGGTTGTTACATATGAGGGTTTTAGTTGGAAGTGGTATGTTTTATGTAATATTGGTATACACTCTGGAGGTTGGTCATTTCCTGTAATTAGTCGCACCATGAAATTGGAGTCATACTTGTGTTACAGGGTATCAGGTATTTCAAAGGATGTTTTCTCTGTTCTGGTTACATGTTTATATTTAAATTACATGCTCTGTAAAGGTTTCAGAGTAACAGCCGTGTTAGTCTGTATTCGCAAAAAGAAAAGGAGTACTTGTGGCACCTTAGAGACTAACCAATTTATTTGAGCATGAGCTTTCGTGAGCTACAGCTCACTTCATCAGATGCATACCGTCAGTTTCCACGGTATGCATCTGATGAAGTGAGCTGTAGCTCACGAAAGCTCATGCTCAAATAAATTGGTTAGTCTCTAAGGTGCCACAAGTACTCCTTTTCTTTATGCTCTGTAAAGTCACCTTGGGTTTCTATTAAAATGATATGATCCTGTCCTGGTCTTCAAAACTATATGCATACTGGCAACCTCAAGCTTTAGGGTTACAGTACTTAATTTTGTGAACATAATACTTGAGCCAGCCCTTGCATGGTCTGAGAAGCTGAGGTAGTATCCTAATAATGCCTGGGGAGTGAAGAATCTTTGTATCACCTGACTGAGGTTGGAAAGGAGAGAGCTACAGGAAGAGAGGAGTAAGACTTTTCAAAAAGATTTAATTGGTTTAATTTCTTCTTGCTTTTGATTACATGTGGAAAAGTGTCTATCATCCAAGAGTTGCTCATATGGAATATAAAATCATGCTGCATCTTTGAACTTTTAGGGAATGTTGTCCAGCTTTCAGAGACAATTAACCATATTAGCCCTGTGCAGTAGGCGAGTAATAATATACCAGTGTTACAGCTGTGTAAACTGAGGCCCTGAAAGGTACTCTAGGTCACACACAGAGTCATTGGCAGATTTGGAAGCAGAAACCCAGAACTCACACCTCCCACTTCTCCGCTCTAATCAAGAGACCACCCATGCACTGGAACACACCTCCCAGACAGCCTCTAAGGGAGACTTAATTCAGGAGAATAAGTATGTAGTAATTCAGAGAGCTAGTTCTCATGAGATTTCAGGAAGAGCAATGCTAAATTATTTAGATATGTTTACCCAATAGAAAAAAAAATTACCTTATTTCATACTGGGCAACAGCTTGCACCTTCCTAAGAAATGTGATTTAATTCAATTTAAAGAGAACTACAAAGCTAAATCCAAAATGGAGAGAGCTACAGAGAATGAAATATGAAGGACATTGTACTAAGTTTGTTACAGATACTGTAACCTGCTCCAGACCAGCATTAGAGGCAGTCAGATGCACCCCTTTATTGGTACTTCATGACCACTCTTAAACTGGAATGCTGTAGAATTCCCCCCCGACACACATACAAGGAGACAAGTTGGGCAGACTAGGTGACAAAATTGCTACAGAATGTGATGCCTCTGATAAAATCTGTGATAAAGAAATGAGGCACATTGAGAACATGGGAATTAATTATACTTGTGCCTAGTCTTACAAGTTTCTTCACAAAAGGTCTTCAGAGAGCAGAACGGAATGAGGGGCATGACAGAATTCTTAGAAAATTTTCCCCACCCCGCCTTTACACTGAAATGGTGTTTACAACGCTTACAAGTGTCTTGGGATATGTCTACACTCAGAAGTTGTTGACAGAACTTTTGTCTTTCACGGGCACTTAAAAAAGCCCCCCGATAAAAGACAAAAGTTTTGTGGATGCAAGTGACAGTGTGAACGTGGTTTTGTCGACAAAGCCAACGCCGCTCGTGGGGCTGGAAGTATTTTGTTGGCAAAAGTGCCAACAAATACCGACAAAAAGCATATACACACGCTGACTTTTAGCAACAAGGCTAAAATCTCGGTGGTGTAGACAAGCCCTTGGAGAGGTAATCTGAGCAAAATTAGAGTAGGGTTATTGTTATTCATTATTTGGAACAGAGAACTAGAATTAGAGAACTCCCAGTCTAAATAGACAAGAAAAAACAATGGCAAGAGAAAGGAAGTATTCAAATCTTTATTTTATAGATTGTCATTTGCTCAGTACCCTAAAGGAATACTGTAACAGAGCTGCCAATTGAACCAACAAATCCAGAGTATTAATCCAGTGCTTTATCCTGAATATCTGGTGAGTCTGGGCCTAGATGGCTTCAGAGTCTAATGTTTACAAGCTCCTAGTGGACTCACTTGAGTCTTTCTTATTGAAAGTGTTTTATATACCCCTTTACCACCCCCACCCTCTGCCGCTTGCTCTCTCCCACCCTCATTCACTTTCACCGGGCTGGGGCAGAGGGTTGGGGTGCAGAAGGGAGTGTGGGCTCTGGCTGGGGGTGTGGGATGTGGGGTAGGGCTGGGGATGAGGGGTTCAGGATGTGGGAGAGGGCTCTGGCCTCTGGCTGGGAGTGTGGGCTCTGGGGTGGGGCTTGTGATGATGGGTTTGAGGTGCAGGAGGGGGCTGAGGCAGAGGGTTGGGGTGTTGGGCGTTGTGGGCTCCAGGAGGGAGTTTGGATGCAGGAGGGGACTCCAGGCTGGGGCAGCGGGTTTGGGTGTGCAAGGGGGTTAGGAATGTGGGACCCGGTGGTGCTTACTGCTGATCCTAGGAAGTGGCCGACAGGTCCCTGCAGCCCCTAGATGCATGGGTGGCCATGGAGGCTCTGCATGCTGCCCTCACGCCCGCAGGCACCGCCTCCACAGTTCCCATTGGTCCCGGTTCCTGGCCAATGGGAGCTGCACAGATGGCTCTCGGGGTGGGGGGCAGTGGCCAGAGCTTCCCTGGCCACCCATGCTTCTAGAGGCTGCAGGGATCTGGTGACCGCTTCCGGGAGCCACACAGAGCTAGGGCAGGCAGGGAGTTTGCCTTAGTCCCGGACCCTCGCTGCATTGCCAACCGGACTTTTAACGAGCCGCCAAGATCCCTTTTCAACCGGGCGTTTGGTAAAAAACCAGACACCTGGCAACCCTATCAACATTAGATCCTGATCATGCAACTTCCTGTGTTCTGGGGATGAATCATGATAGCGTAGTAAAGAAGGCTGTTATCTGTAGGACTGGTGCCTCATTTGTTGCAGAAGTTGAAAGGTATGAGATAGGGAATTGCAAGAAGCAAAAGGATGGTCACACTGCTAGCATTCAATTTTTCTGTCCAGGAGAATGGATTTTATACCTGCCGGTGCCAAAGTTCCTATATGACATTAGGCAAGACACTTAAACCAATTTTCACAGGTGGTCACTGGTTCTATTCTTAAATTTTTGGGTACCTGACTTAAGACCCTGGGGCTTGGTTTACAGAAGTGCACTCACAGCTGCAACTGAAGTCAAAGAAACTGTTCTTTGAACATAAAAAGTTCTAAATAATATGCAAAAAGAAAAGGAGTACTTGTGGCACCTTAGAGACTAACAAATTTATCTGAGCATAAGCTTTTGTGAGCGACAGCTCACTCATCGGATGCATTCAATGAAGTGAGCTGTAGCTCACGAAAGCTTACGCTCAAATAAATTTGTTAGGGTATGTCTACACTACGGAATTAGGTCGAATTTATAGAAGTCGTTTTTTTAGAAATCGGTTTTATATATTCGAGTGTGTGTGTCCCCACAGAAAATGCTCTAAGTGCATTAAGTGCATTAACTCAGCGGGGAGTGCTTCCACAGTACCGAGGCAAGCGTCAGCTTCCGGAGCGTTGCACTGTGGGTAGCTATCCCACAGTTCCCGCAGTCTCCGCTGCCCATTGGAATTCTGAGTTGAGATCCCAATGCCTGTTGGGGCTAAAACATTGTTGCGGGTGGTTCTGGGTACATATCGTCAGGCCCCCATTCCCTCCTTCCCTCCGTGAAAGCAAGGGCAGACAATTGTTTCGCGCCTTTTTTCCTGAGTTACCTGTGCAGACGCCATACCACGGCAAGCCTGGAGCCCGCTCAGGTAACCATCACCGTGTGTCTCCTGGGTGCTGGCAGACGCGGTACTGCATTGCTACACCCATTGCCTTCTGGCAGCAGACGGTGCAATACGACTGGTAGCCATCATCGTCATGTCCGAGGTGCTCCTGGCCACGTCGGCCAGGAGCGCCTGGGCAGACATGGGCGCAGAGACTAAATTTGGAGTGACTTGACCAGGTCATTCTCTTTAGTCCTGCAGTCAGTCCTATTGAACCGTCTTATGGTGAGCAGGCAGACGATACGGATTGCTAGCAGATGTACTGTACCATCTTCTTCCAGGCAGGCAAGAGATGAGGATGGATAGCAGTCGTATTGCACCATCTTCTGCCGAGCAGCCATGAGATGTGGATGGCATGCAGTCCTTCTGCACCGTCTGCTGCCAGCCAAAGATGTAAAAGATAAATGGAGTGGATCAAAACAAGAAATAGACCAGATTTGTTTTGTACTCATTTGCTACCCCCTCTCCCCTGTCTAGGGGACTCATCCCTCTAGGTCACACTGCAGTCACTCACAGAGAAGGTGCAGCAAGGTAAATTTAGCCAAGTATCAATCAGAGGCCAGACTAACCTCCTAGTTCCAATAAGAACAATAACTTAGGTGCACCATTTCTTATTGGAACCCTCCGTGAAGTCCTGCCTGAAATACTCCTTGATGTAAAGCCACCCCCTTTGTTGATTTTAGCTCCCTGAAGCCAACCCTGTAAGTCATGTCGTCAGTCACCCCTCCCTCTAGCAGAGCAACAGCAGACAATCGTTCCGCGCCTTTTTTCTGTGTGGACGTCATACCAAGGCAAGCATGGAGGCTGCTCAGCTCACTTTGGCAATTAGGAGCACATTAAACACCACACACATTATCCAGCAGTATATACAGCACCAGAACCTGGCAGAGCGATACCGGGCGAGGAGGCGACGTCAGCGCGGTCACGTGAGTGATCAGGACGTGGACACAGATTTCTCTGAAACCATGGGCCCTGCCCATGCATGCATCATGGTGCTAATGGGGCAGGTTCATGCTGTGGAACGCCGATTCTAGGCTCGGGAAACAAGCACAGACTGGTGGAACCGCATAGTGTTGCAGGTCTGGGACGATTCCCAGTGGCTGCGAAACTTTCTCATGCGTAAGGGCACTTTCATGGAACTTTGTGACTTGCTTTCCCCTGCCCTGAAGCGCATGAATACCAAGATGAGAGTAGCCCTCACAGTTGAGAAATGAATGGCGATAGCCCTGTGGAAGCTTGCAACGCCAGACAGCTACCGGTCAGTTGGGAATCAATTTGGAGTGGGCAAATCTACTGTTGGGGCTGCTGTGATGCAAGTAGCCCACACAATCAAAGATCTGCTGATATCAAGGGTAGTGACCCTGGGAAATGTGCAGGTCATAGTGGATGGCTTTGCTGCAATGGGATTCCCTAACTGTGGTGGGGCCATAGACGGAACCCATATCCCTATCTTGGCACCAGAGCACCAAGCCGGCGAGTACATAAACCGCAAGGGGTACTTTTCAATAATGCTGCAAGCTCTGGTGGATCACAAGGGACGTTTCACCAACATCAACGTGGGATGGCCGGGAAAGGTACATGACGCTCGCATCTTCAGGAACTCTGGTCTGTTTCAAAAGCTGCAGGAAGGGACTTTATTCCCAGACCAGAAAATAACCGTTGGGGACGTTGAAATGCCTATATGTATCCTTGGGGACCCAGCCTACCCCTTAATGCCATGGCTCATGAAGCTGTACACAGGCAGCCTGGACAGTAGTCAGGAGCTGTTCAACTACAGGCTGAGCAAGTGCAGAATGGTGGTAGAATGTGCATTTGGACGTTTAAAGGCGCGCTGGCGCAGTTTACTGACTCGCTTAGACCTCAGCGAAACCAATATTCCCACTGTTATTACTGCTTGCTGTGTGCTCCAAAATATCTGTGAGAGTAAGGGGGAGACGTTTATGGCGGGGTGGGAGGTTGAGGCAAATCGCCTGGCTGCTGGTTATGCGCAGCCGGACACCAGGGCGGTTAGAAGAGCACAGGAGGGCACAGTACGCATCAGAGAAGCTTTGAAAATCAGTTTCATGACCAGTTTCATGACCAGGCTATGGTGTGAAAGTTCTCTTTGTTTCTCCTTGATGAAACCCCCCCACCCCTTGGTTCACTCTACTTCCCTGCAAGCTAACCACCCTCCCCTCCTCCCTTTAATCATTGCTTGCAGAGGCAATAAAGTCATTGTTGCTTCACATTCATGCATTCTTTATTCATTCATCACACAAATAGGGGGACGACTACCAAGGTAGCCCAGGAGGGGTGGAGGAGGAGGGAAGGAAAATGCCACACAGCACTTTAAAAGTTTACAACTTTAAAATTTATTGCACTCTGACATTATTTGCCTCCACGCATTCGTCTGTGCTCTGTCAGTGTGGGAGGACTGCATGAGCTCAGAGAACATTTCATCACGAGTGCATTTTTTTTCTTTCTAATCTTCACTAGCCTCTGGGAAGGAGAAGATCCTGTGATCATTGAAACACATGCAGCTGGTGGAGAAAAAAAAAGGGACAGCGGTATTTAAAAAGACACATTTTATAAAACAGTGGCTACAGTCTTTCAGGGTAAACCTTGCTGTTAACATTACATACATAGCACATGTGCTTTCGTTACAAGGTTGCATTTTGCCTCCCCCCACCGCGTGGCTACCCCCTCAACCCTTCCCCCTCCCCATGGCTAACAGCGGGGAACATTTCTGTTCAGCCGCAGGCAAACAGCTCAGCAGGAATGGGCTCCTCTGAATGTACCCTAAAGAAAAGCACCCTATTTCAACCAGGAGACCATGAATGATATCTCACTCTCCTGAGGATAACACAGAGAGATAAAGAACGGATGTTGTTTGAACGCCAGCAAACATACACTGCAATGCTTTGTTGTACAATGATTCCCGAGTACGTGTTACTGGCCTGGAGTGGTAAAGTGTCCTACCATGAAGGACGCAATAAGGCTGCCCTCCCCTGAAACCTTTTGTAAAGGCTTTGGGAGTACATCTAGGAGAACCGCGAATGCCAGGGCAAATTAATCCTTTCACATGCTTGCTTTTAAACCATGTATAGTATTTTAAAAGGTACACTCACCGGAGGTCCCTTCTCTGCCTGCCGGGTCCAGGAGGCAGCCTTGGGTGGGTTCGGGGGGTACTGGCTCCAGGTCCAGGGTGAGAAACAGTTCCTGGCTGTCGGGAAAACCGGTTTCTCCGCTTGCTTGCTGTGAGCTATCTCCAACCTCCTCCTCATCATCATCTTCTTCGTCCCCAAAACCTGCTTCTGTGTTGCCTCCATCTCCATTGAAGGAGTCAAACAACATGGCTGGGGTAGTGGTGGCTGAACCCCCTAAAATGGCATGCAGCTCATCATAGAAGCGGCATGTTTGGGGCTCTGACCCGGAGCGGCTGTTCGCCCCTCTGGTTTTCTGGTAGGCTTGCCTCAGCTCCTTAAGTTTCACGCGGCACTGCTTCAGATCCCTGTTATGGCCTCTGTCCTTCATGCCCTGGGAGATTTTGACAAAGGTTTTGGCATTTCGAAAACTGGAACAGAGTTCTGATAGCACGGATTCCTCTCCCCATACAGCTATCAGATCCCGTACCTCCCGTTCAGTCCATGCTGGAGCTCTTTTGCAATTCTGGGACTCCATCATGGTCACCTCTGCTGATGAGCTCTGCATGGTCACCTGCAGCTTGCCACGCTGCCCAAACAGGAAATGAGATTCAAAAGTTCGCTGTTCTTTTCCTGTCTACCTGGCCAGTGCATCTGAGTTGAGAGTGCTGTCCAGAGCGGTCACAATGGAGCACTCTGGGATAGCTCCCGGAGGCCAATACTATTGAATTGTGTCCACAGTACCCCAAATTCGACCCAGCAAGGCCGATTTAAGCGCTGATCCACTTGTCAGGGGTGGAGTACGGAAATCGATTTTAAGAGCCCTTTGAGTCGAAATAAAGGGCTTCATCATGCGGATGGGGGCAGGTTTACATCGATTTAACACTGCTAAATTCGACCTAAAGTCCTAGTGTAGACCAGGGCTTAGTCTCTAAGGTGCCACAAGTACTCCTTTTCTTTTTGCGAATACAGACTAACACAGCTGCTACTCTGAAACCTAAATAATATGAAGTATTCTGACGAATCAGGTCACAGGTGTCTCAAATTGGGCACCCAAAATTAGTGGATACTTATTAATTTCATTCTCTGCCTCATCTCCCATCAGTAAAATGGGGATAATTTTACCCCTTCACCTCAGAGAGGTTTTGGGAAGAAAGTAATGTTTGTGAAGCACGAGGACACTGAAGTGATAAGTACCATAGAAAAGCTTTTGAGGAAATTAATATTTCAGTCTACAGAGCAGGCGCTGAATAGTGTGTAGTAAATAAGACCTAGGCCACACATTGAACAATGAGGAAAAAGCAAAATACTGAATAGCTTCTCATTAACTGTCTATCCTGAGCACTGAGTGAGGCAGTGGTTCTGTGGAAAAAACAGTATGCGGATGTGGTCATGTAATTAAAGACTCTAGAATAATGAATAAGCACAAGGGGGCCATAACTAAGGTTGCAAATTATGTTATTTCTTAATCTTTGAGTTCTTGACTTTGAAACCCTAATGTTTTTACAGAGGTGGGGTTTTTTTTTGTGTATCATGCACACCCCCACATGTACACCATTTAAAATATTAATGTGTACAAATACAAACCGAAATACTGACTAATTCAAAACAGTTTTTTAGTATTTTGCATCTCACCACTTGCTTTTATAGAAAAAGATGTATTTTTTGGCTCCTGAAATTCTTTTATCATAACTAACATTTCAAAAGCAGAAGTGTAGTAAAGTAGGAAACTGTCATCAACTTCAAGCATTTGAAGTTTACATATGTTTTCCCATCTTAATTTCCTGAAGTCCTATTTATCCAATTTCAGTGGCACATATTTAATCAGAAATACGTGTTCATCTATGTGTCTTTAAAAAAAAAAAACAAACCTTTAAAGTTTCCATATAAATGTGCTGAAATAAACAAAAACATGTTTGTGCTGGTACCAAAGTGATTTGAGTGGTTTGGAATAAATCATTAAAGGCAGCACTTTGCTCTCTACTCATCACCTTCTTTAGGGTAGTGTTTGATCTGAAAATTAAAATCACTAAAGCATATAATCTGAACTTCACACTGTATTTACTTGGACTAGTCTATCTCTTTTAATTAGTCTTAAAGATACTCTGTTGCTTTTTTCTTTCCTCCTACAATTGCCTCTAATTATCAAATACAAATAAGTCTGCTACCTACAAGCAGGATGTCTGCAGGTAAACATTTCTTTAGAAATGATTAATTATCTTTCTTTGATAAGGTATGTTTTCAATAATTGGTAGGAAATAAATTCTAAGTGCTTGACTAAGTAGCTTAGTGTCTCAGACCAAACACATTGACAGCATTTTAGTTCCTCTCTATATCCCAGACCTTCCAATCTGATGTATGTAAGCGTTGCATTTATTTTTAAGAGCCATCTCAATTACTCTAGTCTAATAAATCATTAATATTCAGACAGTGAAAATATGAATGGCAGACAGCCTGTATGCACATAAATGTATCATTGCTTACAGAGGCAGAAATCGTGTATTTAAGTATTTACTGGTTTAGAGGATATCATCAATAAATATAACACCTGATCCCCCTTTATATCCAACACATTTACTAGCGTTGTGAACAACTCAGCAGTAATGCAAAGGGGTAATCAAATGGTTAATACAAACTTGTTTCCAGTTTTGCTTTGGCTGAGTTTTTGGCTATTGAGTTTTGATTTGAATTCTGGGTTCAAACAACCCAGACATCAAAGTGACTCCATCTAGAACTGCTGAGTTTCATATTTTCCCCATAAAACTTTAAATCAGCCCAAGTTTGAGCACATCTCAGCCTTAGTTCACTTAAATCTCACCCTAACTTCACTAAAAGATTTGCAAGCCTCCGAATTTTCCAGAAAATTTGGTGTGAGATTTTGGTTTGTAATGAAACTAATGAAGCATGGCATAATTCAGACATATAGACCTGCTCAGGATATCACGTAAGCAAGTGATTAAATGCTCTTGATTAGGAAGGGATTTAACCCCATGTTTAAATGTTTTCCTGAATTGGAGCCTACGCACACAGGTCCATACACAAATGCACACACACTCTAAAGTCATTTATGATGTAATACGAATCAGATACTGTACCGCATGAGATAGCTGGAGGGAATGTCTGACAGGCTAAGAGAAGAAGCCACCCAGAACAAGAAAATGCTTTCGGACAAAAGTGAGCCCGGGGAGATAGAGCTGTGTGGAAAACAGACATACTGTTTTATTTCTCAGTTAAATGGTTGCGTTAAAATAATCTCTCTCATCAATATAAAGGTGGCGCATTGTCATGGGTAATAGCAATAGCCTGTGTCGCTGTATGTCCTGGTTTCACACTATATTTCCTGAAGTGTTGTGTGGTAGTATAGTAGTGCCAATCAATAAAGTTCATTTCTGCATCTTTCACCTCCATGGTGGCTGTGTTTCAGTGATGAGTAGAGCCGGGCGAACTTTTTCAGACAAATAGTTGCAGGTCAACGAAAACGCCATTATTTGGCAAATAAGCTATGTGTAAATTTGACACTAATTTGCCAAATAGTTTCAGCCAAAAAACTTGGGGCGCTAGATTCACAAAGGGACTTGGTAGTGTTCACAAACAGTTGAAGGAGGAGATTGTGGTGACTCTCCCCTTCCCCCCATCACCTTGAGCCTAATATTTAAGACACTCACCCGATGTGGGAGATGCAGGTTTAACTCTTTCCGCCCTGCCGCACGTAGACCAGGAAATTGAACTTTGCTCTCCCACCTCACAAGAGCATGTCCTAACCAATGGGTATTCTGGGCCAGATCTCTGTCTTTCCTGTTGAAGCTATTCCACTTATATAAATAATTACGTTCTCATTGGAGTGGGGACTTGAACTTGGGCTTTCCCCTCCCAGGTGAGTGACCTAATCACCAGTCTATACTGCCAGTCTTATACTTGCTCTCTCTCGGCCCAACGACTACTCAGGTATTCTATACAAAGTGGAACAGCTTCAATAGGAGAAACTGAGAGAAAACTCACCCCAGAATACCCCACAGCTCAGTGGTTAAGACACTCTCTCCGTAGGTGGGAGAGCTGAATTCAAATCTTTTCGACACATCTGGCAGAAGGGGGAATTGAATCTGGATCTCTCACATCCTGGATGAATGCACAAACCATTGGGCTAAAACTATATACAGGAAGTGGAACTTCACTGAGGCGTTTGGTTTTTTAATGTTCAGATTAGCTGGTGATGGAATGGGGAAAAGACAGCTGAGACATAAAAATTGGATTTCTTCCTGTGGTGAAGAGCAAGTAGGCCTTAGTGGACAGGTTTCTTTAGGAAGCATGAGATTCCCATTGAATTTGAGTATGACAGATGGGGTACCATCTGTAAAGAAATCTTAGTTGCTATAGATTAGTATTATTGAAAATATGGAATTATTGAACATAAGGAGATTTTAAGGGTATGACAGAAGGAAATTAACTTTTTGACTCAGAGGTAAGTCAGGAAATTCAGAGGTATAGGAAAAGGTGATGGGGGAAGATAATATTGACCGGTTGAAAATTTTGTGCACAATCCTGAGATAATTGATTATTGGGAGGAGGAAGCCCAAATTCAAGTCCATGATCTAATGAAAATATAATTATTAATATAAGTGGAATAGTTTCAACAGGAGAGAGAGATCTGGTCCAGAATGCCCCCATTGGTTAGGGCATGCTCTTGTAAGGTGAGAGATCTAATATTCAATAAAGTGGGTACATGTTAATAATTCAACTGAGATTGGGGGAAAAGCTAATGATGATATATGTAATTCAAAGGAGCATTTGAAATTAATACGGGAAAGGACAGGAGTTGGTCAGCTACCTGCTCAGGAAAACAAAAATGCATGTAATATGTTTATAAATGCAAAATAATGCACATTGGAAAATATCTCAACTATACATACAAAATAATGGGATCTAAATTAGATGGTACCACTCAAGAAATAGATGTTGGTGTCATCATGAATAGTTCTCTGAAAATATCTGTTCAGTGTGCAGTAGCAGTCAAAAATGTTAACTGCATTTTAGGAACCATTAGGAAAGGGATAGCTAATAAGAGAGAAAATATCATAATGCCACTATATCAAGCTATAGTATTCCCACTCCTTGACTACTGCATGCAGTTCTGGTTGCCCCAACTCAAAAAAGATGAATTAGAATTGGAAAAAGTACAGAGAAGCGTGACAAAAATTATTAGGAAGATGGAACAGCTTCCATAACAGGGGAAATTAAAAACACCAGGACTGTTCAGCTTGGAAAAGAGAATAACAAGGGGAATATGACAGAGATCTATAAAATAAAGAATGGTATGGCGAAAGTGAAGAAGGAAGAGTTGTTTTCCCCTTCATAATAACACATGAACCAGTGGTCACCCAATGAAATTAATAGGCAGCAGGGTTAAAAAAAAAAAAAAAAAAAAAAAAGCAGAGATGTACTACTTCACATAATGCACAATTAACCTGTGAAACTTGTTGCCAGGGAATGTTGTGAAGGCCAAAAGTATAAACGGGTTCAAAAAAGAATTCATTAAGTTCACGGAGGATAGTTCTATCAGTTGTTATTAGCCAAGATGGGCAGGGATGCATCCCCGTGCTCTGGATGTCCCCAAACCTCCAACTGTCAGAAGCTGGGCCTGGATGACAGGGTCACTTGATAAACTGTCCTGTTCTGTTCACTCTATCTGAAGCACCCGGCACTGGCCAGTATCAGAAGACAAGATTCTGGGCTAAGCGGACTGTCGATCTGATCCAGTGGGGCCACTGTTATCTTCTTATTGAATGAAATTGTTACATATAATTTGGGTCTTGGTAGATCCAAACAATAATAAAAGCACTGACCAAGATATTGCACTTGTGCAAAAATTGGAGTTTCTTTGTGAAATACTAGGGTGTCTCTGCATTGGACTCCCTCAGTAATTTGTAATACAAGCTTGCACATGCACATTTCAAAGACCCATAGAACACATCTCTCCAGGATTAAATGTGAAAGCTCACTGACACTGGGGTCCAGAATTATGAGGTGCTACAGTGTAGAGTCATCAAAGGCTATCTCCTGAAATGTGAGCTTTTATTTGATGTCAAGGATTCGGGACCTAACTAGGTGAGGCATGGTAGTTCTAGACCGAAGTATGCTTTTTTTTGGTACTGTTTATCTGATCTTAGTATTCTAAGAAACTAGGTTTCTTTTAAGTCATTTGGATCTGAGTGTGTTTTGGGAACGATTCACTGCAATCCATTCTTAGTGGCCAGGAAAACAAACTTGCCAGCTGATGAAAAACAGATGTGGGGGAATGGAATGTGTAATGATACCCTTAATGGTTAGAACCAGACCCCCAAAACAACAACAACAAATTGTATGATAAAATAGAACAAAAAAAAATTTGAAAACTGACTGAAAACTGGATTTCTAGAACAGTAATTTAGTGGTTGGAGAAAGGAATTGGGGTCAGGATGTTTTAATTCTATTCCTGCCTCTGCCAAAGGTCTGTTTGTAATGGGAACTTTGGCAAGTAACTTAAGTCAAAATTTCACTTTTGGGTTCTTTAAGCTATGTATCTACATACACACTTCTGCACTTAATTAAATGGCTTGTTTTGCAGAGATGCCAGACATCAGTGGGCGCTATGATCTTTAAGCACTGGTGGAAAAATCAGGCTACTAATAGAGATCCATAGCATAGAATCACAATGCAATGGCATATCAGATTAGACCAATGATTCATCTGGTATGGTATCCTTTCTCCAACTGTATCTAGTTACTTGATGCTTCAAAGGAATTGTCTGTGATGGACAATTATGGAATAACTTTCCCACAGGATACATTTCTTGCCAACTCAGTTAGTGGTTGGCTTATTTTCCTGAGGCATGAACATGTTATGATTTTATCTTGTATTGAATAAATCTATGTATCTATGTATTTTATCTTATCTAATGTAACTGGGGATGTTGTCATTATCCAAATGCAAAGAGTTAATTTATAAATTTTATTTTGATTTTAGAGGTATGAATGATTCCAGTGATATTCCCAATGCTTAAACTATGGAAAACCACAGAGCCAGCAACACCTCTAAAAATGAAATTAACTTTTAAACTGGGTCCACTTAACTATCTAGTCCTGCTAAGTTCTTGGATTCAGTGTTGTCTTGTAGTAGTGAGTTCCACAAGCTGATAATGCATTATGTAAAAAAATGTTTCCTGAATATACATTTAAGAACCGAATTTGGGCACCAAAATTTGAAAAATTTGGTCTCATCCTTGCTATATTCCTCAACTGTAGATAAAGAGAAGAAAATCTATTTTGCAGGAGTTTTTTTTAAGGATTACTGTAGACCTGCAAACTGATTTTTAAATGTTAGCTGTTCAGGCAAAAATCTTAACATGAAACTTACTATTCCATCACACATCAAAACTGTATTCTCTCACCACTTCTTAGCAAAGATTCTGTAGCAAATTTTAAGGTGAGGTCTGATATTAGTAAGTTAATTAAAAAACCAAAAAAATTCTACTATATATTTAGTAATATTTTTAGGGTATTATCATTAATATAATTAAAATTAATCTACTGTTGATACAATGTATGAACTTAGTACATTTGGTGATACATTGCCATTACTTTTTTACTGGTGTCCATTCACTAACTTGCTAGCTAGAAAAGTACAGTATTTCTCAAGGAGTGTCTCAGTCATTGGTGTGAATTATCTGGATTTTATTATATTATTACAGTCCTCTGCCACTTCCCCCAAAATAAGGTGGGAATATTTTCTAAGAATATTTTACTAATTTTTATTGCAACTCTTAAGGGACCTCCTGTCTCTGTAGTAAGTGAAGAAACATCAGACACACCATGTACAATACTTTGTCTTTTGATAAGAGTACTATTCAACTTCCCAAAATTAGGGCTTGTCTACATGATGAATTAGTTAAATTGAACTAAGTCCACTTTACTTCTGAATGAAAGCATCCACACACTGAATTAATGTGCTTTAACAAATGCACTTCAGATTCACACTTTTAGTTAATTTGGCTTAATCTTTGAGTCTCTCCGGATAGACAAGCCCTTACAATGACTGTTGGGGATGGGGACTCCTTAATTATGAAATTCTGGTGACTTAAGACTGTTTGCAAAATAACTTGTTTCAGTTAGCTACCTACCTCAAATGGCACACTAGGATACTATGCGTCTTCCAATCACTCACATCCGCCCTATAGATAGCTGTGGGTATTTTGTTGTTGTTGTTTCTTTTGGGGTTTTGGGGGTATTTTTTGTTTTGTTTTTGCTAGGGGAAAAAAACTCATACCTAATGGTTGCCAATGAAGAATGTAGCCTGATGTCTCATTAAGTTACTCCTTGTTTTTTAATTAAAGGTAAACAGAATTGTTGACAACACACGTTGTTTTCTTTCATGAGCAGTAAGAGCCTGATTATTTGAGGTGTCCTCTAGTGCCGTCAGTTCCCTCTGAAGTCGAGCAGGAGCAAACCCTAACATGAAGGGTGTCAGATACATAAGATTAAAGAACACAGCCATGTTGAGGCACCATACCTTGTCATGTATATGTATGCATTTATTTGTATTGCTAGAGACTCCAATCAGATGGCTAGATATGGCTTGCATCTACCCAGGTGCAACCCTTAGAAGGTTCTGTGACTCAGAGACACAACTCTGGATGCAGTTGTCTCCTGGCTCCTTGCTCTGGACTGGTAGTAATTTGCTGCTGTTCACTGTGGCGCTTTCCTCAGGGCAGCCTGGAACCATAAGCCACTGTTACCGCTTTGTCTTAGCAAGAGTGAGCTTTGCTAGAGATTAGATTGTGCATCAGCTCCCTGCCACACCGGTCTGTCTGCTTCAGCAGCCAACTCCTTGAAATTCTGCTACACTTTACCTTGCCTTGCAGGCAACAATCTGTGTATCCTAGTTCCCTCTAGACATCTCTCTGTAGTGTCCAGTCCCTCACTGGACATTCTCAGAAATTATTAAATTTGCTGCCTCCAAAGAGACAGTATAAACATGAGTCAGTTGGTTTAACTGAAGACTCACACTTAATTCAATATAACAGCACTGAGATGGTTTATAGTAAACCTTAAAATAAGTTTATTAACGAAGAACAGAAATGTAAGTGATACTAAGCTGTCGAGGCTGATTCCCCACTCTGGCACTTTGAGTGCAGAAGGTGGGGGCCTGCAAGGATTCTAAAAATTAATACTTGCCACTACAGGTTGGTACTAAACTCCCAAGGTTACAGCTTTTCTCTGACTTTGGATGGGTAGATGCTGCCACCACCCAAGTGCATAGAAAACCATGTGAGAACCTAAGAAGGTGCACTTGGGAATTCCTTCCTGTGGGGTAACCTTAAGCCCTTTCACCACCACCCTCTTCCAGGAAATAGCTGTGAAAGAAAACAAAGGAAATCAGCTGTTGCCACCAGCTAATTAAACAACATATGCGCAAACCTCCTAGTACACTAATCCTGTTCTTAAAAAAGGTAAATTGTATTAAAAACATAAAGAAAGAAAATACATCGGTAACTTAGGCTATAGGTAGATTTAAAAAGAGCAAATATAATAATTAAGCATCAAGAATGGTGTTTCTTGGGGTTAATGGTTACAAGAAAAACGAAACCATTTGGGGGTTAGCACAGAAGTAAGAGATAAACCTAATCGTGCCTTTCTAGATATTTCCTGATCTACTTATATATATGGGGTTTCAAATGGAGTCATTCTAGGTATGATCTGGTGATTTTCATACCTGGTTTACAGCTTTTTACAGCATAGCTCCAACCCTGTTCTGCTCTGTCCCCTCTTTCCGGAGAACAACAGACGGACAAAGGGAAAGTTTTCCCCCGATTTTAAAAAGTTCTAGCCCTCCCATTCACTCTTTTGGTCACTCCCTTCCTTTTACCTATAGGCTTTTTTTAACCCTTTACAGGTAAAGCAAGTAGAGAATAACTAACAACGGGGATTTTGTAGCTAACTGGCTGGCTGGATGTCCATAAAAGGGAGCTACTCCCCCGCCCCCCACCACACCATTCATGTATCACATAAGCAGAGATAAGAAAATGGTTACCAACAAAACAAGGAAGCTTTCTAGTGACTGAAACTGAATTTTATCAGGTTACAATCTTTGTCTAAGTTGTTTTCTCACTTCCATCAAGTTACCAGCATCTCCAGTCCTCTTAGTCACGGCATTCAACTTTCACAGAATTAGAAGGTGCTGTCCCCATTGTTCCCTAAGGGCTTGCTTACACTTGCATGTTAGAGCGAATTAAAGGAGCCCCGGGTGCACTAGCTCACTACCTGTCCACACTGCAAGGCACGTAGAGCGCTCTGACTCCGCGGCTAGAGTGCTCCTGGTATTCCACCTCGGCGAGTGGATTAACATTTGATGCGCCCCCACTGGAGCACCGCGGCACCAGTATGGATTTCCTGGTCCATTATTGTGCTCTGATCGGCCTCCGGAAGTGTCCCACAATGCCTGTTCTAGCCACTCTGGTCATTACTTTGAACTCTACTGCTCTGTCCTCAGGTGACCAACCCTCAGACCTGCCCTTTAAATTCTCTGGGAATTTTGAAAATCCCCTTCATGTTTGCTCAGCCAGGCATGGAGTGCTCTCAGCGAATCTTTCCAGGTGACCATGCCTCCACGCACCAGGCAATCCCCAGTATGGAGCAATGGCAAGGTGCTGAACCGCATCAGTGTTTGGGAGGAGGAAGCTGTCCAGTCCCAGCTGCACTCCAGCTGTAGGAATTATGATACCTTCGGGCAGATATCAAGGGACATGATGGAAAGGGGCCGTGACCGGTACGCACTGCAGTGCAGGAGCTGCGGAATGCCTACCGCAAAGCCTGCTAGGCAAATTGCCACTCTGGTGCTGCCCCTGCAACCTGCCATTTCTACAAAGAGCTGGACACGATACTTGGTGGCAGTCCCACCTCCACTCCAAGTACCACCATGGACACTTCAGAGCCCAGTTCAACAAGGCAGGAGGAGGAGCAGCAAAGTGGGAGCAACGGTGTTGAGGCGCAGGAAAACACCCCGGAATCCCTAGAAGCATGCAGCCAGGAGCTGTTCTCAAGCCACGAGGAAGGTATCCAGTTGCGGCTGCCGGTGCTTGGGGAAGGACAAACACCAGAGGAGGTTGCCGGTAAGCGGCTTTTGTTTTGGGAAGGAAGTTATTCGGTGCAGGCTCTTGGGGTGAGGAGGGTTAGGGCTGCATGCATGCCTAGATGAAGAATAGGGCATTTATGTGCTCTCTCACATCGCGGTAATTGGCCTCAGTGATCTCTTCAAAGGTCTCATCCAGAACTTTGGCAATGTGCTTGTGCAGGTTTCTTGGGAGAGCCACTGTGGTCCTTGTCCCAGTAAGGCTAACTTGTCTGTGCCACTGTGCCGTTAGGGGCAGGAGGACCATTGCTGCACACAGGCAAGCTGCATATTGGCCAGCGGGGATCCGCATTGCAATAGAAGACCCTTCCTTTCTTCCCAGGTCACCCTCCTGAGCAGTGAGAGATCTTCCAGGACAAACTCCTGTGAAAAATATGGGGACAGTATTCAGTATAGGAGCCCCCCTGCCACTGTTGGCTCTCCCCCAGGCACAGAAACCCAGAGGACAGTACAGCCATGAAACAATCAGTCACGCTTGGCGCTGTGCTTACTCACCATTTTGGGGCTCCCGTAGGTTATGTGCACTTGCTTTGGGATGGGCAAATTATGCTATTGTTTAGACTGTGCTTGCCCTTAAGTATGGGGGAAGTCATTGCTCTGTCTGGTGTGAACAATGCTGCCGCTGTTAAGTGTTGCATTTTGCTTTTACAGATGCAACCTTGAGATTTCAGCCGTCTGTGTTATCACTGGCCAAAAGACTCCAAAGAATCAGAAAGAGGCCACATAGAAGCAAGGAAGACATGTTGCATGAAGTAATGCAGCATTCAAGTAATGAAAATTGAAAAGTGCAGGAGTGGCGGGACAGTGAAAGGAGGATCTGCCAGCAGAATGAGAAGCGCCAGCACAAAAGCGTGGTGCTCTGGCAGCAAAGCACAGATCGCTGATAAGCATAATGGAGCACCAAACGGACTTGATCCAGGCGCTCGTAGCCATGCAGGCGGAGCACTACCGTGCCCGACCCCCCACAGCCCCCCACAGCCCCCCGCAGCCATTGTCCCAAAACTCTTTCCCTTGTGCCCCCATGTCACCTCCAACCCACTTTCCCCAACATCCGGGTTCTTACCACCACCAGCTGCCTCCAACACCTGTAGCTTCACCACCCAGCCCTGAAAATTACGACCCTTACCCACTGCATTCAACCCCCATCACCATGCAGTATAGCCATCGTGAAGTGCAGCACTCATTGCACAGCACTCCAGACAGGAAGGCTGAGTATGATAACAGGACTTATGCAAATCTGTGATTGTACCATTCCCCACCCCACCTTACCCCCTTTCTGTTTCCCAAGCAGTTGTGTTTCTTTTCAATAAATGGATTTTTTGGCCTAGAAAACATTCTTTATTACTGCATAAAGTAAAAGATACCTTAGCCCAGGAGAGAAACAGGCACTGGAAGTCAGCATAGCAAATACAGATTCCTACTAACATTGGAACCACTGTACTTCACTCCCGTGCAGGGCACCAGACATTACTGGTGGCTTTCAGCCTCAAATTGCTCCCTCAAGGCATCCCTCATCCTTGAAGCTCTGCACTGGGTCACTCTAATAGCCCTGCTCTCTGGCTGTTCAAATTCAGCTTCCAGGTGTTGAACCTCCGAGTTCCATGCCTGAGTGAATCGTTCACCCTTCCCTTCACAAATGTCATGGAGGGTACAGCACGCGGATATAACTGTGAGGATGCTGTCATCGGCCAAAATCCAGCTTCTCCTACAGAGAGTGCCAGCGGCCCTTTAAATGGCCAAAAGCACACTCCACAGTCATTCTGCACCAGCTCAGCTTGTTGTTGAACTGCTCCTTGCTGCTGTCAAGGCTCCCTGAGTACGGTTTCATGAGCCATGGCATTAAAGGGTAAGCAGGGTCTCCAAGGATCACAACGGGCATTTCGACTTCCCCCACGGTGATCTTCTGGTCTGAGAAAAAAGTCCCGGCTTGCAGCTTCTGAACAGGCCAGTTTTCTGAAAGATGCGTGTGTCATGCACCTTTCTGGGCCAGCCTCTGTTAATGTCAATGAAATGCCCATAGTGATCCACAAGCACCTGGAGAAACAAAGAGAAATACCCTTTCAGATTAACATACTCAGAGGCTAGGTGGGCTGGTGCCAGAATTGGAATATGTGTGCCATCTATCACCCCTCCGCAATTAGGAAAACCCATTTGTGTAAAGCCAGCCACAATGTCATGCATGTAACCCAGAGTCACGGTTCTTCTGAGCAGGATGCAATTAATGGCCCTGCAAACTTGCATCAACACGATTCCAACGGTCAACTTTCCCACTCCAAACTGGTTAGCGACCGATCGGTAGCTGTCTGGAATTGTCAGCTTCCAGATTGCAATAGCCACCCGCTTTTCCACCATCAGGCAGCTCTCAATCTCGTGTCCTTGCACCGCAGGGTGAGGGCGAGCTCCTCACACTGTCCCATGAAAGTGGCTTTTCTCATCCCAAAGTTCTGCAGCCACTGCTCGTCATCCCAGACTTGCATGACGATGTGATCCCACCACTCAGTGCTTGTTTCCCAAGCCCCAAAGTGGGATTCCACAGTGCTGAGCACGTCCGTGAATGCCACAAGCAAACTCATGTCATGTGTGTTGCTCGAGTCAATATCATCGCCGGAACCCTCACTGTCACTTTCGATCATAAGGAGTACCTCGACTGCCAAATGTGACGTCCTGGTAAGACTCGTCAGCGTACTCCTCAGCAGTTCGGGCTCCATTCTCGCAGACCAAAAGGGAAGACAGAGAGTGCAGTGCAAAAAATGTTGAAAGATGGCGCCAAATGTGGATGGAAGCACAGGGATTGCTGGGATGCGAACTGATGTATTATGGAGCATTGGGACAGGACCCAGAATGCCCCGCACCCTTCCCACAAGCCACTACACCAGAATGGGAAGAGGTGCTCTATGGGATAGCTTCCCATAATGCACCGCTCCCAATGCTGCTGCAAATGTGGCCACGCCAGTGTGCTTGCAGCTGTCAGTGTGGACAGACTGCAGCGCTTTCCCTACTGCGCTCTCCGAAGGCAGGTTTAACTCAAATTGCTCTACAGCTGCAAGTGTAGCTATGTATCCAAGTGATGGATAACTAGAATGTGTTTTTGCTCCCCTTGTATTTCCCAAGTCCATTGCCTTAGCCTCAAGAGCCAGGAAGACTTGTTGGGGGTGCAGACTCTTTCCCCTTGTGAGCTCGCTAAGCTGTTTGTTCCCTGCTTGTTAGCTTGATTGCTTTGTTTGCCTTATATATGAATGTGCTTTAATTTGTCCTCTGCCTGTAATGAAGCAAGACAGGGAAAGCCACGTTACTTTGTCCTGGGCACAGCATCCCTACAGCACAGCCAGGGCCTGAGAAGAAGGCCTAGGACTTACAAGGATAGGTGACCACAGCAGGGTTGGGGGTCGAGCCCCCCAGGAATCCTGGGCCCAGCCTTGTTGGAGTTACGAGGACTCTGCCAGACAGGAGAGTGGAAGGGGAGTCCTCAAGGGCAGGGAGGCCACTGGGTAAAGGAAGTAGGAGCGAGGACTCACATCCTTTCGCTAGCCCACTTCACCGGGGTAGTACAGAAGCCAGGAAAGTTCCCCACAATAGCGGGACTTTTCCCCTGCTTACATATGCTCCCCCGAGCTTGCCCAGCACTTCTCTGTCCGAGGGGTCTGTCTCCTGCTCAGGAGACAGACCTTCCCCCATGAAGGTCTGGGACAGACCACCTGCTCCCTTCCTGGGCAGACTTTATATAGGGCGTAGCCTAGCCCTGATTGGCTGGCTGTAATACTGGCCCTGATTGGCTCCCAGTAGGCCTTTTCCTGACTGGCTGCCCTTCTGCGCAGCCACTCTGGCCTACTCTAGCCCTATCTCTCATAGGGGTGGGGTAGGTGCCCCACCTCAGTCACATTCACAACACCGACTGGATCGGCCAGCATGTTCAAGTGTATCAGAGTCAAAACTCCACCCATTCCCTGTCCCTCCCTACCCATTACCCTCATCTGTTCCATGGTGGAACACTAAGCAGGCATGTGATGCCCAGTGACTTCTGTGCACCTGGATGTAAGGGCGAGGTAGCCTGTGTAGAGGTGTAATGGAGGTTCTGCTCACCTGTGTAGGTCAAGTCATAATCTAATCAACAATCGGGGACCCATTTGTTCTAGGCACTGCAAAAATACATAGAAAGATACAGTCTTTGTGCTGAGGAGTCAACAAGGTTTTAGGTAAATGCCTTTTGAACTTGGTAGCAGCCCATCTACCTCCTGTGCTGCTTCCATTTTATGATCCAGAAGTGTCCCTAACTCCTGAATGATTTAGTATCAGGTTATGCTACTCTTACTCACCCTCAGTAATACTATCCTCTGTGAGTACTTCCACTGAAGTAAGTGGCACTTTTTGCAAAGTAAGGTACTACTCAACAAGAGTAAGGGTGGCAGAAGCTGGCCTTTAACATTCAGAGGACTATGATATTGATTTAACAATCATTGCCCAGGGGAGCTGGAGCAAAGCAGCTATCCATTATTCAGCAGGGCAAAATCCTTTGTTTTAAGCATTTTAAGCTCTACAAAAGCCTGGCTGAAGGAAGATTTTAGGATTGCTGACTTCATTTTCCTTCCTCATTGTACTGTTGAGCAGTCTCTCTTCACACATTAACAAAATCGTTAGTAATTAGATAGGTCCCTCTCAACACAAGAACTCACTTCTTGCTCCTTTAATCTCTTTATAAAAGATGAAAGTTTACTCCTGAAAGCACTGAAGTTAATTTGAGTAATATTGTTCCAACATCTTATTGCAAAGATCAAATGTGTTTTGTTTTATTTTATTTATTTATTTGTTACTCTAATTAATTAAGATGTGTGAAAAATACACTCACACAAGCGATAAGCCATAAACTATTGACTAATTCATTGATTACTGATGCTTTGAAATATTGCTTCAATTTGTGCTGACACTTATGAGTAACGTGATTTAGGGACAACACTTTCCCAATTAATAATATAATATATAACTTTATTTTAAAAAGTCATATTGCTATGTAAAACCTATTAAACAGGCAATTGAATCCCTATCTCCAGTGCCCAGATATTTGTTATAGAAATTCAGAGTTATTTAAATATTTATAAAATGAGAGTTGAGAGCAGCACTTTTGAAAAGCAGTTAATAATGAACAGACATCAAGGGAGCCATCATTATAACAGCAAAGTGCTTTGCAACTCCAATAACTTCACTGATGCAGAAGCAGACCATCAAATTTAATTAAAAGCAGTCAAAAATAAACTGAAAAATTGAACTGTAAAAGTCCATCCTTTGCCAGCAGCTGAAGGCAAAGAGAAAGAGAGAAGGGAGAGCCTTGAAAGTAGTAATGAATTGATAAGCCTTACAGCCTGCAACTTGTAATTCGCTCTGTCAGATTTTAGTCTCAGTTAAACTTGATTAATAGAGAATCAGTGATTGCTCTATCTTAAATCCTTCTATGCATTCCCTCTATTATGGGCTCCCAGGATAAATGGAAGCCTGAGTGGGTCAAAATTTCAATTCGTTTCCTTGCTCATTCACTTGTTTTAAATAATTGTGCCATCTACATTTGCTAGACACAAGTAAAGTCTCCAAGACAATTTAAAGGCAGAAATAAGTCTTTTTATTGACTGATTTTGTACCTTTGCAAGGAGGTTTAATACCTTTTTATTTAACAAAGGTAGAAATCTCTTGGAATGCGAGCTATTGACATCTGTATATGCCACTAGAGGCTCCCATGGTGAAATGAATGATAAGGTGTCTCATTTGCAATGTATTGTTGCTTTATATGCTCAGATTAATGTGGATCTGGGCAAATTATACCACAAGGACAAAACAATTTACCTTAGATCATTTCATTTTTTTTATAATAATGTTCTTTAATGAAGCTAAAACCTCCCTGCTGTGACCTTATTATGTTTTTCAACATCCGTGGGAAATAGATTATGTCAAATTGTAACAGAGCTCATGAAACAGCAGGAATTTTAAAGCAGAAGATCAATTATTTTTTTTAGCAGTGAATGTAGAAATAGGAGAGTGAAATCCATTTAGACTCCAGGAAATAAAATAGCTAGTTTAAAAAAATCTCAAAATTATACAAGACAACCAAAAAGTTAAAGTAAATGTATTTTTTTTTCATGTTGCTCATCATAAGTGGTCTACATAGTAATCAACATGAGAGCTTTACACAGTTCAGTTCTGACAGGATGTACCAGAAACACCATAATTCTCTTCAGAAGAAAACGTAGATGTGTTACTATGAGGATTTTTAAAGGGCTGATATGTATATTACAGGTTTAAATGGTTTATTAAGTGGTATTATTTAATTGGTATATTAAAGGTTAAAATGATATAAAGACTTAATCTGAGGTTGGAGGGTGAACTAAAATTTGTAATAGCATGAATGACTGGTAATTCATTCTTCAGTAATTAAACAGTCCTTGTGAATCAAAATAATTAGTCTCAGAAAAGGACTTTTTACTCTCCTAATGTGAGTTTTTATTTCCCTCCCTTTTGTTTCTCATCCCTAATCAGTAACTGAAAAATAAACAGCAAGAAAGAAAAGAAAACCAAGCAATTCCTCTACTCTATTTTCTTAACCTTCAGCAACAACAGTGAGACTAGTTCCCTTAAATACAAATACAAAGCAAACCTTTAAGAAATATTTACACAATTTTCCAGGCCCCAGAAGAGACACCCTGTCAAGGTTCCTCCCCCACTCTGAACGCTAGGGTACAGATGTGGGGACCTGCATGAAAACCTCCTAAGCTTATCTTTACCAGCTTAGGTCAAAACTTCCCCAAGGTACAAAATATTCCACCCTTTGTCCTTGGATTGGCCGCTACCACCACCAAACAAATACTGGTTACTGGGGAAGAGCTGTTTGGAAATGTCTTTTCCCCCCAAATACTTCCCAAAACCTTGCACCCCACTTCCTGGACAAGGTTTGGTAAAAAGCCTCACCAATTTGCATAGGTGACCACAGACCCAGACCCTTGGATCTGAGAACAATGAAAAAACATTCAGTTTTCTTACAAGAAGACTTTTAATAGAAATAGGAGTAAATAGAAGTAAAGAAATCCCCTCTGTAAAATCAGGATGGTAGATACCTTACAGGGTAATTAGATTCAAAACATAGAGAATCCCTCTAGGCAAAACCTTAAGTTACAAAAAAGATACACAGACAGAAATAGTTATTCTATTCAGCACAATTCTTTTCTCAGCCATTTAAAGAAATCACAATCTAACACATACCTAGCTAGATTACTTACTAAAAGTTCTAAGACTCCATTCGTGGTCTATCCCCGGCAAAAACAGCATATAGACAGACAGAGACCCTTTGTTTCTCTCCCTCCTCCCAGCTTTTGAAAGTATCTTGTCTCCTCATTGGTCATTTTGATCAGGTGCCAGCGAGGTTACCTTTAGCTTCTTAACCCTTTACAGGTGAGAGGAGTTTTCCTCTGGCCAGGAGGGATTTGGGGGTTTACCCTTCCCTTTATATTTATGACACACCCTAAAGAGGATGAGTTCTAATATGAACGCTGTTTCATTCTGTCTTAAAATTCCAGTGTCTTTTAATATTAAATCTGTCTCGCATTCAACACCAGCATCATTTTCCCATGCTGCTTCTAAAGTTTAAAGATATGTATCCAAAATAAATGTGACTCCAAGTCAGCAGTGCAGCACGGCTAAGGCAGGCTTCCTGCCTATCCTGGCTCCGTGTTGCGTCCCTGAAGTGGCCAGCAGATCCGACTCCTAGGCGGAGGGGCTAGGACTCTCCGTGCACTGCTCTCACCCACAGGCACTGTCCCTCCCTCCAGCTCACATGGGCTGTGGTTCCCAGCCAATGGGAGTGCGGAGCTGGTGCTGGGGCAGAGGCTGCATGCAGAGCCCTGTTGCTCCCGTGCTTAGGAGCTGGACCTTCTTGCCACTTCCGGGGCGCAGCGTGGTGCCAGGACAGGTAGGGACTAGCCTGCCTTAGCCCCTCAGCACCACCAACTGGACTTTTAACGGCCTGCTGACTGGAGCCACCAGCGTTCCTTTTCGACCGGGCATTCCGGTCGAAAACCAGATACCTGGCAACCCTAGTGCAAGCCCAGAACAATTAAAGTTGTGAACGAGTGGGAGGTGAGGTTGCACCTTCCGTTTATAGATTTCAGTAGCATCTCGGTTTTTGCTTCAGCCCTGGACCTGATTTGCAAATTCCTGTAATCAAATAACAGGATAAATAAAAGTACCACAGATGACTAGAGGGACACTTTCTATATCCTTCCTCACAGTGAGCTATTCTCAGAGTCTGAATTAGCCTCACTCACAGTGAGTAGTACCTATCATAATCTATCCTTAGATAAATATAGGCCCAATCCCACCTAGTTTTGTATGTTCTCCACTCCCACTGGGCCAAGTCCAGAGAGGAACAGAGGGCCTCTTACATCCCCAGGGAGGAGCTTTGAGATTGTTTCCTGAGGTTGGTCAGGACAGTGCAGTAAGGATTGTGGAGTGGCTGCTGCCCAGTCTTTATTAGTAGAAGCCTAGACTAGCCACTGTTTTATATGGCAGTGGGAGAGTGAGGAGGATTCAGACTTTGTTTCCAAAGGGGGATGGGAGAATGACTTGGGTTGTAGCTGACTGCCTTTATGACTGCTGTTTGCTTGCTGCCTTTATCATGATTGATTTACTGCTCTGTAGGCACTGGCCCAGCTAGGAGACAGATGTGCTTTGGCTCAGCACAGAATTTGCTCCATGAATTTCAGTGAGATTTGAGGACACTGAACACTTTGGACAACAGGACCTTAAGGGTATGTCTACACTGTAATTAGACACCTGCAGCTGCCCTGTGTCAGCTAACTGGGGCTAAGCGGCTGTTTAATTGTGGTGTAGACACTTGGGACCCCACAAAGGAACTTAAATCACACGACTGGTGCAATGTTGGTATCAGTGTTTTGTCATAGCCCTGGTCTACACTGGGGGGGAGTCGACGTAAGGTACGCAACTTCAGCTATGAAAATAGTGTAGCTAAAGTCGACATACATAGATAACTTACCGCGGCATCTTCACGGCGGTGAGTCAACTGCCGCCACTCCCCCATCGACTCCACTTGCGCCTCTCGCAATGCTGGAGCTCTGGAGTCGACGAGAGAGCGCTCGGGGATCGATTTATCGCATCTAGATTAGACGCGATAAATCAACCTCCGATATATCGATTGCTACCCGCCAATGCGGCGGGTAGTGTAGACTTACCCTTACTAAATGAATTTCAGTTGTGAGTGGGTGTCTTTCCTTTTCATGTTTGTCTTTTTTAAAGTGTTCAGCAACCATATAACACTGGGAATAAGATTTAGTTAAAAAGAATGCAGCTCTGCTTCCTACTCAGGTTCCCAGGGGAGATTTTTATAAATTGAAAGTAGTGCAAATACGTGTCCATAACTGCATACAAAAGAAGCAAATGTAGTTATGTACTTATGGAGGACACAGTAACTATATCTCCTAGCTTTATTATCAATGGGGTGCTGTCTCTAACACAATTAAATTCAATGTTAGCTAACATTTTGTAGTCAAAACAGCTTTTTAGTAAAGTCCAAGCAAGTGCACTTGCATTTTTCCTTTGATCTTCTACTTAATCAAGGGAACTCCAGTATGCTACCTCAGAGTTGACTAAGTTTTGGATTAGTTTATTGAATGATTCAATTAAAAGATATGTCACTGGCTATGATTTTTCATTTTAATGGGATTTTTCTTTGACTTTTCCCCCTTCAAATGTTATTTTTATATTAATATATTGATGTATTTCAAGAAGTATTTGAAACATTCCCAAATAGATTTTAAACTCTTTGGGTCAGGTACTGTCCTATTTTAACTGTATATGTATACATTGCGTAGCACAAGGATACCTGATCCCCGGTTTGGGTCTCAAAGCACTACTGTAATACAAATAATAAAAAAATAATAATAATAAGAAGAAAAGCAGATTAATAATGGACAAAACATCAAGGCAATATTAGAAATATTCTGAAACTGTGAATGCGGGGGGTGGGGGTGGGGGAAGCGACGGGAATGTTAATGAATTGACTGGGTGGCTGAGTCTAACAAAACTGAATCAGCCTGGACTTGCCAATGAGCAAATATTTCTGAAAGAAAGAACTCCAAAATGAATAGTTGCTCTTGTTTGCATAGCACTGGTTTTAATGGTGCCAGCATCATCGTCTACTGCCATGGCCCATTCACTTTCATTTGATTTGTAATGTTAGTCCAATGCTGCTTCTATTACTCTGGACTGTACTATTGATATGTGTAACTTGCTGGAAATTCCTTAAATTACAGCAGTACAGACATGCTGAACATATTGTACCTGTTGGAAATATTTGGCCTCATTTAGCTTTTGAAAAATAGAAATGAATTTTATAAATCCAACATCTGCTGTATTGGCTCCTACCTAATTAGCAACTCAGTTCAAAATTTGGAAAATATACAAATTCAGAAGCTGCTTCTGAAGAATTGGATTTTTCTACAAACAGAGAAAACAAACTATATTTAATTTTGTATCAAACAGAATTGGTCTAGAAGAGTGTCCATGAATTCAAAGCCCACAATCATAAATGCATTTCATACAATAACAAAACTAACCAATTACTAATTAAAACATCTGTCAGGATTTTAAAGTCATTAGTTCGTGCACTGTATAAAATAATATTCACCATGTGGATGGGGAATCTCATTCTCTCCCTTCACTCTCTCACATTCAGATATTTAACAGTAGGCCAAATGTTCAGCCACAGATATTCAGCAAATTTCAGATAATGTAGCTGAAAGACCAAATACTTCTCCCCTGTCTACCTGCTGCTGGTCATCCCTCTCCCTGAGAGTTTGGGATCTTCTCTCCTTCCCCAATATGAAGAGAGAGGTACTGGTCTGGGATCCCAGTACTAAATTCTTCACCACCCCCCGCCTAAACCTGCATTGGTTCAGGGAGTTGAGTAGTGAGTAAAAAATACTGGGAGAGGAATCAACATTAACTTCATCTCCTTCCTCCCAGGCATTGAGTAGAATAAGGCAGGAAGAATGTTTGTGTTTTAGGGAGACATTATTATTTCTCTTTTCCCCCTGCACCTTCCACATGAATATGGGCAAAGGGCATTCAAGGGCATGACTCTCCAAGTACCCAGTGAGTTGCTGACCAAGATAGAGGAACTTTGATCAAAGGTTCATTTTCCTGGTAGCTCAAGATTTGCATTTGTCTTCTATATTTCGGATTATCTTTTTAAGGCAGTGATACTTACTGGTATTTATCCAAACTCAGCTATATTCTGTAGTTATATACATTTTCTCTTTGTTTTGTGCATATGTTGTTTAGTCTTCCAAACTTCTGCATGCTTCTTTCAGTATTGTGTAATAATCTTATGCCTTCCTTTCTTATTGGTTTTTGCAAGTGGCCACTGAGTTATTATCCATGGTAGTAGACACGCAGTCACAATGGCCACTAGAGACTACATGCTTCATTTCCCACCTAGTTGTCAGTGCCTCAAAGAGTTAAATAGCTTGTTATTGGAATTGTTAGTATATTTTGAAACAATATATACTATACAGAGAATTAAACCCAGGATCTGATCCCTGAAACTCTGAGAACTGAATCACTAAAGAATAGATTCCAGGGTTCATAATTTTTATGTACATATGAGGAACATGTGCATCATAACGTTTATTATCCTACAAAGCTTGATCTGTAAATCACTATAATGAAGATAAGTCTGGTGCTAGCACTGTATGTATCTTCATTTGGAAAAACACATGGGCCATATTTCCCAGAGCTGCTCTCCTTCCCCCACTCCCTCCGGCATTCGGGGCTCCAGGATTCGGCTGCTGGGCAGGGGGTCTCAGGGCTTTAGCCCTGAGTGCAAGGAGCAAAAGGGCTTGTAGTCCTGTGGGGGGGAGGAGTGAGGTCCACTGGGGCTCAGGGTTCATACCACCTGTTAGGGGGCTTATTCCTTCACCCGCTTACTTCCCTGGTCCTTCTCGCATGAACAGAGAGCAACAATACCTGAAGTCCAAGGGTGCAAGCAATTTGATGTTTATTGGGGTGAACTTCCAGCAAGCATGATTCCAGTTTCCTTCCTTAGTGGCCCCCTTCCCAGCTCTGACACCATAGAGCCCTACCTGTGTCCCTGTTCCCGTTCCCACCCTTAGCAGAACACGATTCCAATCTCCGCAACCCCATTCCCTGTTCCCATTTCCCCCCTTACTTCCTGATTGACTGCAGACTATATAGTAAAACTTGAGTTCTGCTTAGCTATACCTTAACCTATCATTTTACTGAAATTTAACTCACCAATCCTAACATATTGAATATTCATGAATATTTAACCAATTATATCCTACCACCTTAATTAGTTTACACCCAGCAAAATTAATTATGCAGCAAACAGAAACAATCACAGAACCAGACAGAGATTAAACAGACAAACAATGGGGAAATGGGGACTACAGTGATAGAACAAACACAGAAATGAGGATTTCACATCCCAGCTATTGATAAGTGAGTTCTTGCCAGACAGGATGCTATCAAACTAAGTTTCCTTTTACATTTTCTGGGCACTTCGCTTTCTCTGGAGGTGATAGGCACTATCAGGACAGGACTATATTCCTAACAGCCCAATAGCACCTTATTTCAATGTGACTAGTTTGGAATGTGAGGAGGTGACCAGTCGCTTCCCAGTTTATGGCTGCCTCTGCTGCGTAGCCAAAGATCTTAGCCTAAGCACAAGGCCTCAGACTGTCACAGTAAGAGAAGGCCCTTACACTGGCAGACAGTGATTTTGATTCTTTCTTTTATACCTCTATAACTAGCTAAGTGGTAAGAATACACCTAAATTCTTATAGTATAGGCCTTTACAGACAGGCCTGAATATCTATATCCTAACACCCGCACAATGGGGAGGGTGGGGCTCACCAAGGCTCATAGCCAGGGGTGGGTGGGGCTCACCAGGCCCCGGAGCTTTAGCTCCACAGGGGAGGAGTGTGGTGTGCTGGGGCTCGGGGCCCACGGGAGGTTCCAGGGCTATCAAGGGTTTGAAAATATTTATTGGATCTCTGTTCCAGACGGCTCCAGCTGAATTTAAGCCCTGGCCAAAGGTAAGCCTACTCTATGTAATTATTTTGTGCCTTTTAAAATTCTAAAGAAATTCATCTGCTCAAAGGTTTCCTTCCTACTTGCATTCACACAGGATACTGTTCTGATTTATTTAGGACCCCTTTGTTTTTCTCCCTTTCTGCAGGAGAAGCAGCATATTCACCCTGTTCTATCCAGAGAAAAGTCCTCACAGATTATGATCTGAGATTAAGATAATAATCAGACCACAATCAAATACAAACATTATCTAAATCTGACATACCGCTTGATCCCTTTTCTCTCCCCAGCACAAATTGATGGTCTGTAGGTACTTCTTATATATCCTCTGCAGGTACTTAGCACTGGCATGATGGAAGATTCCTCTGGTGCCATCAAGACATCCCTTTCCCTCCCCTCTAGGGACTGTGTATCAAGGACATTTTCTCTGCTTCCCATTGAAGGGAAGAGGTGGGTCATGGGGGGGGAGGAAGGGGGGAGAGGAAGAGAGGGGGAAGGGCTCAAAGCAGGAGCTCTTCTTTCTAGACCGAGCATAAAATTTTTCATTAGTTTTTTTCCCCCACAAGAAAATGTCTTTTTGTATAGTAAGAATTTTCCATTTTTTTTGTTACATAGTTCAAAATGAAGCATTTCAGTTCAAATGCATTCAAAATGTTTTTTCCCCTTTCAATTCCATTTGATTCTAATCAAAATAAAAGTTTCCTCCTTCAGTCATTACATCAAAATCTTGGAAAACTTTGTGATTTTTTTTAAACAAAACAAAAGTCTTAATTCATAGAAAATAATTCTCATGTTTTGATGATCCTTATTTCTAACCCCTTCCCTATTAAGGACACGGCCCTGATATAGTAAAGCACTGAATCATGTGCTTAAGTCCATTACTATTAAACAAAGCACTAAGAGTATGCTAACTTTCCCTTAACTGCAAACCCCATCAAAAAGTAATTTGATTAATGGATGGAGATGGCCTAATATTGTTTTCCTCCACTCACCTACTATTTCTCTTTGACCATAATGTGTTTGAGTCAAAGCCCAGTAAAGTCACTAGAGAAGCTCCCAATGATTTCACCGGGTGTTGAATAAGGCCCAATATAAACATAATTGTTTCTAAAGCATCCAGTGTTGACTTTTGTAATATCTGGTGGTGGTCTTAAAGTTCCAGCTACTGGAGTCCTGTGATTATGTGAGAATCTCAGTTTTTTGTTTTTGATAACTTAAACATTATGCTTGGCAAGGGAGTCCTCCACCTAATAATGAATGAGTTGACTCCACAGAGCTGTGGCTAGCAATTTTAAATGTCTTCTCTACAAACAATGGCTGGTCCATGCCTCTCCCCCCATACAGCTTATTCACCCAAGCCAGTCTGACCCTTACACTAACTCTCATCACAGATACAATTAAGTACACATTTCTAGCAATGTCTTAATATAATACTAGATGAAGAACAAAACACTGGAACTGGAAGGGAATTTTTGTTTTGTTTTTATGAGAAATGTTGCGTGCAAGGAATTATGTGCATATATAGTGTCGTCCAGGGGTGAAAGTAAGGTAAAATACTTTCCGGTACGGGCCCCCAGAAGGGGCAGGGCCTCGGATGGAAGGGGCAGGGCTGGTGGTCAGCCTCCCCCAGCCAACCCTTCCACGCTGCCTGGCCTGTGCCACCCGATTTAAAGGCAATTTAAATGGACCGGGGTTCTGGCTGTTGCTGCGGTAGCGGCAGCCAGGAGCCCTGGGCCCTTTTAAATCACTGGGCCCCGGGGCAGCTGCCCCTTCTCCCCACCCCCATCGGCAGCCCTGCGGGGGGGGTGGTTGGGCAAAAGGGGCAGCGACCTTAAAGTGCTGCCATGGCACCGCTTTAACATGGGCTGTGTACGGGCTGGAACTGGCGGACACTTCTTACCGGTGTGCCGTACCAGCCCGCTTTCACCTCTGGTAATGTCCCTGGCATGTTCCATACCTGAACCTATGGTTTGCTGTAGTTTGCATTCTCTTAATGGTAAACAAAGGCTCCTGTTAGGTTTTAACAGTGGAATTGACCTGATGGTATTGAACTACCCAAGAGGAATATCCTAGGGTATGGCTTTCATTTCTAATTTGAAAACAACATGTACCATGATTGATTTATCCTTGGATATTCTTGTATTAGTTTTGTTCACCACATATTGTATACATTGAAGATATATTGGTGTAGTCACAAAGCATTAACTGACCATTTGTCTTGCCCCTTTCCTCTGAACTCGCTTGCCCCTTTCCTCTCTACTCTGTTATTAAATTCCTTAGAAGGCATTAAGTGATTTTATTTTACATTCTGTAAATTGTGGGTGCATGCCAGCTCAATAAAGTTGACTTGCTATATTAGAAAATGTATGGTTGCTTTGGGCAGGTTGTATTCCAACCTCCTGTCAAAATGATCTAAGTAGTTAATTTTTACTCTCAAATAGGGTTTTATTTGACGATAACTCCCTGGAAAATGACAAAAATGGGACTGAGTTTATGAACTATTTTTGTTAAATTTCACATACAGCCAAAAATCTTTCATTTTCTCTCTCTCTCCTTCAGAAAAAAAAATGCAAGGAAAATCAAATTCCGTTATAATTTTGCCTGTAACACTCCCATTTGACTGAGTTTAAGATGGCATCATTTTCAGATTAGCCAATAAATATAGCACAATATATTTACAGGGACATTGTTTAGTAATATCTTCCATTAATCATATCCTTACCTATGTTATAGCACTCTAGATTATTAAAAATTAAGTATGTTTAAAAATAAACTTATGCTATTGACTTCCGGATATTTCTCATCCTGGACAATGGAAGCTGTAGTTAATTTCATTTTATTTTGCTCTCATGCCTTAGCACAATGATGAAATGTTTGGGTTGCAAACACGGGAAGGAAAAGTTTTATTTCTTTTAACAGTCTCCTTTTGAATTTTATTTTAAATGATAAAAACGTTTCTGTTTTCTTAGGTCCTGTAACATTTATTATTACAAAATATACGTCTGGGGCTAAATTGGACCTATTATTGTCCCTTTAAAAATAAGATGTGTGTTGCTGTCATATAAATGGTTAACAGATACTAATTGTGAATTTCCTTTTTATTGATAAAGCAAATATAAATGGTGATCCCTTAGCCCTATCAAGGTCAACTGGAGCTGTCCATTGACTTCAGTGGGACCATGATTTCACCCTTAATACAATGCTTTATTGTTAGAATTTTTAGTGTATTTCTTAGCCTTATAAATGGCAATGAGATTAAGTAAATAATCCAAAGGTTTGAGGCGGGTTTTTATTTCCTAGGATTTTATAAATCAAAAATAAATCCCCAATTTGCTTTCCTTGCATGTTTAATAATAATAATAATAATAAATAATACTTAATAATAAACTTCCTTTTATGTAGCACTTGTCTTCAGTAGTCCTAAAATGCTTTGCTATCATTATCCCCATTTTACAGATTAGGAAAAGGAGGCAAAGAGAGGTGATGTGACTTGCCTCATGTCACTCAGCAGAACAGGAGCTAAACTCAGAGTAGCACCTAGCTCTCCCGAATCCCAGTCTCATGCTGTATCTACAAGGCCACACTGAGTTGGGGTGCTCAGCGCTTCATATTTCTGTATCCCAACCAACTAAAATACAGGGCACATAGTTAATGGAATCACTTATGTGGGTCTTACTCAGGCAATCTTGCTATATTTTGGGGATCATCCAGACCAGTAATGGGTTCTGTCACCACTTTCCCTGTAACCCTCAGTGCCTTAAAGCTGTGTAGCTTTGGTTCAGAGCCCTGACGCCAGTAGCCTGCTCACAAGCACAGGGTCTCACCAGCCTAGTTACTCCTTGCAGGGTGATCCCAACAGCGCTTCTAGTCCAAAGGCTCCCAAAATCCATCCACCCTAAATTCTTAGCTACCCAGGCACTCTGACTATTCCCCTCTGATTCATCATCCCCAAAAGTGTGAAACTGGCCCCCCAATTTTCAGCTCAGTTTCACGCACACACTTCACACAGTTTGAACAACTGAGACCTACTTGGGTAAACAAAAACAATATGTAATAGGAAAAAACACACCTTCAAAGATGAAATGGTAAGGGAAAGCAAACACATAAAAGTTGCACAGCAAATAAACATAAAGATGCAACCTTACGCTTGAACTTTCAAATTAGACAAACTCCCTTTTCTATTACAAGTTACCTGTTGCCTCTGAACAGTTTCCCATGATACCCACAGGGAACCCAGTGTTTAATGGACAGAATCTGTCAAGTGACTGTCCTTCAGTTTCTAGGTGAAGAGCTCAGTTTCAAGCCTCTTCTTTCTTTCTTTCTTTCTTTGACTGTAGTGACTCATGGTTATTTAGATTGGGGAAATTCCCAGTTGTCTTAATGTCATTCCATAAACTTTAATAGTCCACCATTGTACTTTCCTGGGCTAGACAATGATTATTACTTGAAGTTTGTTTCCTATTAACACCAGGTTTTGGAGGTGCCCCTCTGTGCTTAACTGCTTGCCATCCTGATGTGAGGTGTAGCTGAATGTTGCAGTTGAAATTATGAGCAGTTTTATATATACACAAATACATAAATTCATAACCACAGTCTGTATACATATGTCATAACGACTATCAAGTTCAGAACATTACAGGCTTTCATTAAATATTTTACTTCATACACTTTTATAGTACAATAATACAGTATGCAATCAGTTTGTTTAACTGCTTATATTTTGGAGGTGGGGTTAAACCTTCTGTTCTCCCTTTCGGGTATCTGGACCCTGATTATTACGCTCCCCCACCCTTCTGAGTTAGATGCTGGAGTTTTGGCCACTGGCCATGTCGTAAGCTTCACCTCTGCTGCTCCCTCTGTTGTGGATACATTGTCGGCGAACTTGTTCTACAACCACTGAATATGTGTTTAATTTTTGTATCTTATTCCTGCAAAGCTTTGCTGCATTGTAGCATTCTCAAGTCAGTTTCTTTTGTTCCATACTTGTGGTGAGTGGTTTGCTAGCACCCTGAACCACCTATTGAACAGGTAGGGCCTCAGTTGTTTTACAGCACAGCTGCAGAAGTTGCTACATATGATAGCATAACACTCCTTTTCTATTGGAGGATAATTCTGTTCAGTGGGACATAGTATTTTGCTCAGAAATGCAACTAGGTGTTTCTTATCTTCCCCACTTGGCGTCAGTACAGTTCCGAGACCCATGTTGGGTATATCGGCACATAATTCAACCATTTTCTTAAAATATGAACTGGACAAAATGCATGTCTTTGATAAAATTTGTTTCACTTTATCAACACCCTTTTGACAGGTGTCAGACCAAACCACTTTATCTGGCTTTGTTTTTTTGGCATGGGCTTGTGTTAGGAGCAACAATGTCACTGAAACCTCCCACCAAATTTTCAGAAATAGTTAACCAGACTGATAAAAGATTGGACCCATTTCTGACTTCGGGGACAATTCACAATAGCTTCCACTTTCAGGGAATCTGGATGGATTTGGCCTCTGCCCACCTAATGAACCAGGTAGAGATCTTCGCTGCCCCCACCATACACTTTGACATCTTGACTGTGAGGCCTGCCTCCTTTATGCTCTTCAGTACTGTCACCACATATATTTTGTGTTCCTCCCAGGTGTTTCTAAATATATATGGCAATGCTGTCTGTGTAGATGGTGGAAAAGTCCTGGAAGTCGTGTAATTCCTGATTAACCAGCCTCTGGAATGTGGCTCTTTAAGAGTACTATCTTAAACTCAAAAAGTCCAAAATAGTAATGAATGCAGCCCTTTTCTGTGCCTCTGTCTCTAAGGTCATCTGGCAGTATCCCATAGTTAAATCTAAAGTAGATAAATATTTAGCTCTGCATGTATATCTAGCATATCATACACAAGAGGCATAGGGTAAGCATCTGGGATTACAACAGTATTAAGCTTTCTATAATCCACACAAAACCTTACTCTACAGTAAGGGGCCCAGGGGCTATGATTCACATGTCTAGCATGCATTTCACCTCCCCCTTGATCAGTTCCCTCATTTTTCCTGTTGTCCTATAAACCCTACTACTTAGTGGGTGTGCATCACTGGTAATGTGATGTTCTCTCAAATTAATCAGACCAGGTTTGCTAGCGAACATACTTTTTTGGTTTTGTACTACAGCCATGACTTCTCTCTTTTCCTGGTGGGGTTATCCCTTCACTTAACTTCATGCTCTTTAAAGGGGTCTCGCCCTTACCCAGAGACATTAAGTCTAGGAGAGATGATACATGGTGTCCTCATGTGCATAGCATATCATGTTAAACCTCCCTGTTATGGTAAGCTTTCAATCTGTTAAAATGTACAGTTTGGGTAAATCCTGATCATAGGGTTTCTGTCCATGTTAAGAGATTTCATTTAAAGAAAAAGGAGGACTTGTGGCACCTTAGAGACTAACAAATTTATTTGAGTATAAGCTTTCATGAGCTACAGCTCACTTCATCAGATACATTCAGTGGAAAATACAGTGGGGAGATTTATATACACAGAGGACATGAAACAATGTGTGTTACCATACACACTGTAACGAGAGTGATCAGGTAAGGTGAGCTATTACCAGCAGGAGAGCGGGAGGAGGGGGGAACCTTTTGTAGTGATAATCAAGGTGGGCCATTTCCAGCAGTTGACAAGAACGTCTGAGGAATGGGGGGCAATAGACACTAGGGTGCTAATAAGCGATGGTCACATAAACACCACCCTATATCGGAAACCTACTGACCGCTATGCCTACCTACATGCCTCCAGCTTTCACCCAGACCACACCACACGATCCATTGTCTACAGCCAAGCTCTATGATACAACCGCATTTGCTCCAACCCCTCAAACAGAGACAAACACCTACAAGATCTATATCAAGCATTCTTACAACTACAATACCCACCTGCTGAAGTGAAGAAACAGATTGACAGAGCCAGAAGAGTACCCAGAAGTCACCTACTACAGGACAGGCCCAACAAAGAAAATAACAGAATGCCACTAGCCGTCACCTTCAGCCCCCAACTAAAACCTCTCCAACGCATCATCAAGGATCTACGACCTATCCTGAAGGATGACCCATCACTCTCACAGATCTTGGGAGACAGGCCAGTCCTTGCTTACAGACAGCCCCCCAACCTGAAGCAAATACTCACCAGCAACCACACACCACACAACAGAACCACTAACCCAGGAACCTATCCTTGCAACAAAGCCCGTTGCCAACTGTGTCCACATATCTATTCAGGGGACACCATCATAGGGCCTAATCACATCAGCCACACTATCAGAGGCTCGTTCACCTGCACATCTACCAATGTGATCTATGCCATCATGTGCCAGCAATGCCCCTCTGCCATGTACATTGGCTAAACTGGACAGTCTCTACGTAAAAGAATAAATGGACACAAATGAGACGTCAAGAATTATAACATTCAAAAACCAGTTGGCGAACACTTCAATCTCTTTGGTCACTCGATTACAGACCTAAAAGTGGCAATTCTTCAACAAAAAAAATTTCAAAACCAGACTCCAACGAGAGACTGCTGAATTGGAATTAATTTGCAAACTGGATACAATTAACTTAGGCTTGAATAAAGACTGGGAGTGGATGGGTCATTACACAAAGTAAAACTATTTCCCCATGTTTATTCCCCCCCCACACACACACACACACTGTGCCTCTGCTGTTCTTGTCAACTGCTGGAAATGGCCCACCTTGATTATCACTACAAAAGATTCTCCCCCGCCCCCGCTCTCCTGCTGGTAATAACTCACCTTAAGTGATCACTCTCTTGTTACAGTCTGTATGGTAACACCCATTGTTTCATGTTCTCTGTGTATATAAATTTCCCCACTGTATTTTCCACCGAATGCATCCGATGAAGTGAGCGGTAGCTCACAAAAGCTTAAGCTCAAATAAATTTGTTAGTCTCCAAGGGACCACAAGTCCTCCTTTTTCTTTTTGCGAATACAGACTAAACGGCTGCTACTCTGAAACCTGATTTCATTTAGTGTCTCTATCACCTCAAAGGGATCCTCCCATAAATTCTGCATTTTATGCTTTTTTACCCAGGGGCCAAATCATCTATATCAAAGGCTCTTTCACATGTCTTTTTGTCATACCATGTTTTTTGTTCAGCTTGGCTTTTTTCAAGATTATGCTCCACGAGCTCCATAATGGATTTTTGCTCTGCCCTGAATTTGGATAAAGATTCAGTCAGTGGTTCCCCTTCTGAGTCAATGTTACCTTCCCACGCATCCGTGACCGGATCTGGGCAGTGGGGGCGTGTGTCTCTACGCTTCCTTCCATACTGGAGGTTGATTGGGGTTAGCTCTGTTGACTCCTGGGACACTTCTCTGGAAGAAAACAATGGGTAAGGCAGTAGTCTCTTGCCTTCCTGTCTACATACATTGTTACTATGGATTTAAGTGTCCCATTAAATCTTTCAACCAACCCATTTGTTTCTGGGTGATGTGGCCAGACTTTCATTGTTTTACGTCATAATTCTGAGAATGTGGGAACATGAAATTTGACCCACGAGTTAACAAATATTTCTTTTGGAAAACTCACACTAGTAAATATGGAAAGGAGTGCAGTTGCCACTGTTTCTGTCTCTATATTAGCTAGGGCCACTGTTCCTGTGTATCTGGGTAGCAAAGTCAATTACCACCAATATATCTATTTTTGAATGACTTAGGGAATGGACCAATAATGTCCATGTCAACCCTCTGGAATGATTCCCAATTTACAGGTAATGGTTGCCGTGGAGCTTTGCGGAGACCCACAGTCCTTTTCCACTTTTGGCCTCTGGCTGATTTGGGGGGGCTGTTTCAGTAAGAGAAGTTGACACCCACTCCTCGGGAATGTGTCTCCCCCCTGCAGTGCGGGCAAAATGTCCTTCACTGTTCCCTCTGTCTCTTCCTTCCCTGACATAGGCAAAGGAGGTTTTGGGGTCCACATTTTGCTATTGCAGGTTACCACATTAATAACTTTAAACACAGCTCTTATATCACTTGCAACCAAAATGACTGTTGAAATGCCGTCCCTTATTTCCACTTTCTGGTCATACTTCACCCCCTTCTGGTCTGGCTGCATGTGGGCTAAGGGTGCTATGATCGCAAAAGTTTCCAAAGCAAGGAGCTTTGCATTTTTCCCTTGGAAGCATGTCATCCTCTTTGACCCTTTAACCACTGGAATCTGCACAGCAGTATTTCTCCGAGCCAGGCATAGCCTGCCATTAACCTTGGGATCTTGGAACATCTTCTGCACTTCCATAGGTTGAGACCTTACAAAGGGACTCAATCTCTCCTGAGCTTACTAGAGATGCATTAACCTGGGCAGGATAGGACTTGAGCCTGGGGCAATACCTCTTTATGTGCTCATCCTGGCTTGGGGGTTTGTAATTGGGATCACTTGGAGGGTACCTGTTTGGGGTATATTTGGCATTTCCTCCTTCCTCCTATGGATGAATCTGGGCCCCCTTTTTACAACGGGCCTCTTGCCTTTCTTTGGAGAAATTCTTTTAATACCCGTTCTGGCCTGCACATGGAAATCAGCAGCCTGAGCAACCACCAGTACAGTTTTAGGAGACTTTTTCCACACGGCCTCTCTGATTTCATCTGCACAAGCACTGAAGAAGTGTTAATGGGAAAACAAAGCAAACAGCTTCCCATAGTCTCCTTTACCTTTTATCCAGTTTCTCTCATAACAACACCTTTTAGGCATAAACACCTAATGGCTGATATTGTAATGCTTCTTTAGGTTTATGCATTTTAAGTGGCATGATAACAGCATAATTTGAAATCTTAGCAACACAGATTCCATATATTTATTGCAGTTCATGGCTTCCCCATGGTCTATGCCAGTAAAGACCTGGAAAACTTTAATGAAATTTTTAGAACTAATACAGACATTCGTTTGTCTTTAGGGATGCCATTGATCTGACATATTCTTTCAAAAGCAGTTAAAAATTTCTTATACAGTCTTTAAAAGGTGGGCACAATCTGTCCCCACTGGGTGAGTTTTTGAGGGGATAACACACAGGCTGGGGTCTACCTTTCTGCAACTCCAGTACTCTTAAGATGCATTTCTTCACACAATGCGTAGTCAACCTGTGGAACTCTTTGCCACATGACGTTGTGAAGGCCAAGACTATAGCAGGCTTCAGAAAATAACTAGATAAGTTAATGGAGGATAGATCCATCAGTGGCTATTAGCCAGGATGGGCAGGGATGGAAAACCATGCTCTGAAGTGTCCCTAGCCTCTGCTTGCCAGAAGCTGGGAATGGGCAACTGGGGATGGATTACTTGATGATTACCTAATATGTTCATTTCCTCTGAAGCACCTGGCAGAAGACAGGATACTGGGCTAGATGGACCTTTGGTGTGACCCAGTATGGCCGTTCTTATGTTGTTTTGCCTCCATTTGATTAACACCATTCACTGCTGATAGGACCATTCCTCTGCCTCCTCGATGACTTAATTCTTCCAGAGTCTCACCTTGCCCAGTTGTACCCGGTGGTCATGTGCCTCCTTGTCCCTGTGGAGCAGCAATTTGGCCAGTTCTAGCTAAACATCTATCTCCTGTGGGGGATTAAGGTGTGGCTGATCTCTCAACCAATGTTCATTTCTCTTAGCATCCTTTTCCTGCTTCTCAGAATATTCATTGAGCAGGATTCTCAGATCATCTGCTGAGTTTCCCTTGTTAGGTAAACAATATTTCAAACATACATCCCCAAACTGCTTTTTATCCACTGTGTCCAAGAACTCCAACTGGTTCATTTCCCCCTTTTTTTTGTTGTATTTCCATTAACCTGAAATAAACAAAAGAATATAATAAACCCTAAGCTTGTACTTTGCTCCCTCACTATTGAATCCACTAGGTTCTATTTAGAAAGTATTTGAAGTGTTTCAGAGTAACAGCAATGTTAGTCTGTATTTGCAAAAAGAAAAGGAGTACTTGTGGCACCTTAGAGACGAACCAATTTATTTGAGCATAAGCTTTCGTGAGCTACAGCTCAATTCATCCGATGAAGTGAGCTGTAGTTCACGAAAGCTTATGCTCAAATAAATTGGTTCGTCTCTAAGGTGCCACAAGTACTCCTTTTCTTTTATTTGAAGTGTGTGCGCCAAAATAAATTCATAACCACTCTCTGTGTACATATCTCATAATGACCAACAGAACAGTACAGGCTTCCACGAAAGACCTTACTTGATATACTTGTAGAGTTCAATCATATAGTGTGTGATCAGCTGGTTTAAAACTGCTCATTTTTTGTGGGAGGTTAAACCTGATTCTCATCTGGGGTGGCTAGACCCTGATTGTCACAAATCTAGGCAAAAACTATAACAAGAGTTCAAAAAAAGAACTAGATAAGTTCCTGGATGATAGGTAGAGCCCTACCAAATTCATGGCCATGAAAAGGGCATCAGAGTCCGTGAAATTGGCTATTGTAGAAGGGTTGCTGTATTGCCATCCTTATTTCTGTGCTGCCTTCAGAGCTGGCTGGCTGGAGAACAGTGGCTTCTGGCCAGGCGCCAAGCTCTGAATGCAGTGCCAACACCAGCAGCAGTGAAGAAGTGAGGGTGGCATGGCTGGGGGTGGGGGTGTTGTCACTTTGAGGTGGGGCAAAACTGCCCTTATGCGTGGGCGACTGCCCAGGGCACGGTGGTCTGGGGGTAGCTGTGGTCACATACACACGCACGTAGCCAGCCCAAGGCCACTTTAGGCCCCCTGTCCCCCGAGTGCTGGGCCCAAAGCTGGGATCGGGCACCCCAGCTGGGGGCTCCTACTGTGTACCGGGCTCTAGCTTCTAGTCCTGACCAAGCTGGGGAGGGATGGGACGTCCTCTTCCCCTGCACGGGCTACTCCCGGGGCCAGATCAGACCCATCCCCGGGAACCTCCCCCGGCTTCAGGAAGCTCCACAGTTGCTGGCTGAGAGCCTGGCTCTGAATTGAGCACTGCCACCAGCCGGCACACAGAAATAAGGATCGCAATACCACACCCCCTATAATAGCCTTGTGACCCCCCCCCATGACTTCTGTTTGGGTTGGGACCCCCACAGTTACAACACTGTGAAATTTCAGATGTAAATAACTAAACCCATGAAATTTAAGATTTTTTAACTCCCATGATAGTGCAATTTACCAAAATGGACTGTGAATTAGGTAGGGCCTGAATGATAGGTCCATCAATGGTTATTAGCCAGGATGGGCAGGGATGCAACACCATGCTGTGAGTGTTCCTGGCCTCTTTTGCAGAAGATAGGAGTGGACAATACGAGATGGATCACTTGGTGATTCCCTGTTCTGTTCATTCCCTCTGAAGAACCTAACGTTGGCCACTGTCGAAAGAAAGGCTACTGAGATAGATGGACCATTGGTCTGACCGAACAGAGCTATTCTTTTGTAAGTTTTGCTTGCATCAGGACTACATCATTAAGCTCAAACCTTGTACAGAATTATCAGAGTGTTTTTCTTTGCTGGTGTTATCTGAAGTAGGAAAAAACAGTTGTTTCACTAACCCTTTAAGGTGCTTGAATGATTATATCATTAGATAACACTTCTAAATAATGATTTTTTTGTGTGTAAGTAATTCTATATGCAGAAATATTTAACTCACTGAACAAACTGTGTTTCATTTTTACACAGTGTTTTTAAGATTGTGGTTGAGTTAGTGACATACTGTTATATTTGCATACATAATATATTAAAAGTTAATGCATTTTGAGTGAGTGGGTCATGAAATATATTTAATTTAATGGTAGACTAGTTTCTGTAGATACTGTCATCTTTAACATACCAGCCCTAAATAAATATGCATACATTTGTGGGGGGAAATATCTTCACAATTTTTTTTTGTTGTTGTTAAATTGGAAAGAATATTTTTCCTTCAAAACTGCAAACTCGTCATTAAAATCCATTAATCAGCATGTTAGCCATCCATAACAGAATTTTATGAAAAACACCATGCTAACCACACATTTGACAGACATGCCTCTTCAGGTAGAAATCTGCCTGCCTTATCTAATTTCTGATGAGCAGTGTATGTGCATCAGCAATCAAAAACTGTGAAAGTCTGCAAAAGCAGGAACTGAACTTTGCGTTTTGGAGCTGCTATTTATTTCTGAAAGGAAAAGAGAGGACAAAAGCTTATTGTTCAAGGGGTTAGAAAATTACTCTCAAAATTGGTCTCACTTCTTTTTTAATATGGTGATCTGGCATATATGAGTTTGTAAAACCTATAAATCTAAATTTATAAATATAATTTGTATGCAGACAACCCTCTTTTTTATCAGATGTATTATATAAAACATACCAGTTAGAAGTATAATATATATTTTATTTTTGTAAGTTTAAGATAGCGCACAAGTCACTTTATTTCATTTTGTCTACAGCACCATATTTACACTATATAAACCAAATCCTAGAATCATATGTAGTCCTTACTGAGGAAGTCAATTGGAATTTTGACTGAATAAGGGCTGTAGACTTTTGTTTTGTGTGTATATGCATTAGTGATTGGTGATTCTGTAAAAGTTTGTGAATATACATAAAAAGGTTGGATGCTTATCCAAAGTGAATCCACACATCTCTGTCTACTGTAGGTTCTTGGGAAATTTTCAATAGTTGATGGTTTTGACTGTTAGAGAAAACACAAGTTAATTTGCTTATATTTAAGCACTTCTGCTTTAAGTCCCAAGAAAAAGCAGGAACTTTAGGGAGCCAATATAAATGTCCTCTGGCTGGCTAATCAAACTTTTTTCAAACCCCAGAAAAGGAGTTCAGTGCATCTCAAGTTCCTGTGAAGGTTTGCATCAGTTTTTGCCATATCTGAATAAGTTTGCCTATCCTGGAAACAAAATTCTACCCTTTCAAATACACATGAGGTTCCCATTTAAGGCAGTGGAAGCCATTTTCTGCAACAGAAGGCAGAATGTGTTTCTTAATATGTAGTCAGATATTGTTTTGCTATGCTAATTTAATTTGTATATAGTCTCTGATTTTGTCACTGCTTGATCACACTCATGTATTTGACTGAGGAATACACAACTACAAGTGATTAAAACTATGGGCCAGATCTTGTAAACACTTACTGCCAAGGCTTATGCTTAAAACCAGCACAATTACTTACTACACTTAGATTCATAGATACTGAGGTCAGAAGGGGCCATTATGATCATCTAGTCTGACCTCCTGCACAACGCAGGCCACAGAATCTCACCCACCCACTCCCGCGAAAAACCTCACCTATGTCTAAGCTATTGAAGTCCTCAAATTGTGGTTTAAAGACTTCAAGGAGCAGAGAATCCTCCAGCAAGTGACCCGCCCCATGCTACAGAGGAAGACGAAAAACCTTCAGGGCCTCTTCCAATCTGCCCTGGAGGAAAATTCCTTCCCAACCCCAAATATGGCGATCAGCTAAACCCTGAGCATATGGGCAAGATTCACCAGCCAGATACTACAGAAAATTTTTTCTTGGGTAATTCAGATCCCACCTCATCTAACATCCCATCACAGGCCATTAGGCCTATTTACTATGAATATTTAAAGATCAATTAAGAGTTTGAAGGATTGGGACCTATAGTTGCAGAAATATGTCACATGCTTTGTTTAGACACGGTCCTGCAGTCCTTTAGCAAACAAAAAATCTCACTGGCTTAAATGGGATTTATGTTCACAAAATGAGTTCAGGTTTGGGTCTGTCTCTGAAAATTGCACATTGTACAACTATAGATCTTTAAAGGCAGATGGAAAGATCTACTAAGAAGTTATACAAAAGATAATTGTTGGGTCACATAGTTCTTGCTCCTTTTTTCCGCCTGTTGAATTGCTTAACATTGCTAAAAATACATTATTTTAAAGATATTACTTTCCCATGTAAACAATCACATTAGTTACCACAAGGATGCTATTAAGAAGTCAATGGGAATATAGGTGGGATATTAGATAATCTCTCTATTAAGGTGTGAGTTAGGTAGACCTGCATATAACAATTGAACTGCACCCAGAATATTGTGATTTTTGTAGGATTTTTTATTCTGACTGAGTTTAAAGTCCAACCTGTCTCCCAGATTTTGTGTGTCAAAGAATGCTGTTCCAAGTGAAGCTGCTGAGTATCAAAATATAAAAGTGAAGTTACAAACATCTGTAACTTCTGTAAAACAAGAACTGTCCCTCCCTGGATACGGCTGAGGGAATTTATGATTGGTGTATTTCTATGGTTTCAGTCCCAAAATTTTACTAGCTTTGCATTTTTAAAATTATTTTGAGTCAAGACTTCTTAGCCTGTGGACTGACCCATGACCTCACCTGTCTCAAAATATCTATGGACCTGGTCCTGAAGAGAGTACTAAAGGGGGGGAAGAACCAGCGCAAGCCACCATCTTCAAAAACTGAATGAAAGGAAGAAGACTTGTTGCTGTCTTGCTTGCTTCTGGCCTGTTTGCCGGCAATGGTTGCAGCTGGTTCCTGGGCTCAGGCTATGCAATGCCATTATGCGTGACAAAGAGGCCGGTGCTTTCCCTGGCCACCTGGAGGTAGGGTTCCACAACATTTAACATCTGAGATTTGACATCTACAAGTAAGTAACCTTTAGCCAGACAGCAAGTTGGTCAACACTAAACACTGGAGCCATCAGACACCTGGCTTCTCTTTTCAACTGTGTACCAGCTTCCTGAAGTTGAATGAAACCTCAAGAGTCACAACCACCATCCTGCATAAGCATCAACTTTGTTGGTTTTGTTTTGCAATCTTTTTAGGGATGCTTCTAGCTCAGCATTCTTGCATTTGTTCATAAACTCTAGCATGTGGTGTATAGGAAGAATTCATTCCGTGATCCATGCCAGGTTTTTAAATTTTATTTTAAGATTATCGAGTATAGCAGCTGGGCTATTGTAGTCGATTCCAAGATTTGGATTTTTACTAGAGAGTTCAGTTAGTTTATGGTTAGAGAAGGAGCACGCTGTGTTGTGTGAGCTGCGGGATTAAACAAGTGGTCTGTGGAATCTCAATTTGAAAGTATATACAGCGCCCATGTGGCTCCTTCCAGAAGAGCCTACTGAGGACGCAAGTTGCAACACAGCAGATGGGAGTGAGCATGTGTGTGTGTGCAGGAGTGTGTGTAGCTAAAATCCACAGAGTTTATTTGAAGATGATGCCTATAGAATGGTTTCTCAAATACCTATAAGCGCCCTGAGTTAAGCAACCTTGTTTTCTAAAAGATCATGAACACATATTTCATAGGTTAGGAGTTGTATGTTAAGTCCGAGAAATCATGTTGTTCTACCTAAATTTGCCATTTGAATGATAAATGTAACAAGCTGTGAATGGTACCAGAATGTTTCATTACAATCCTATGCTGGGTGGAAGAGAAGAGATTGGCTATTACCTAACCCAGTAATATGGGCAGGCTACCTTAATTCACATTAGAGCTGAAGAAATGTACCTATCCTGGGAGTGTTTTGACCCTCCCTGTATCAGTTCTTTGGCTGGAACCTGAATATATCAGTTGGCATTGAGATAGATAATGCCCTGTTAATTCAGGGCTGATAGCTGAACAAAGACTGATGCCTTCCCAAATGATTACATAGAGATTATAAAGAATCATTGATGTATTTGATTTAATCAACCTGATAATTAGACTAATATGGTGATTTTAGCTCACTTTTTTTCAATTTGGTTTGTTCAGGGGTGGTGGATATGAGCTGGTCAAACTAAAGGCTGACCTGTTCCCCATGGTAATCCCATACTCCTCACAGTGTGGTTCACATGAAGGAAAAGTTGGGAAACTGCCTTCTTTTTTTTCTTTTTGCTAGATTTACAGGCAAAAGAAAAGCATAAATATTTTGAATTATTCAGCATAAGTGTTAAACGGAGCAATGAGAATATATGCTTCACTGGGTTGTTGTTTTTTAGTTTAGTGACTTATGCAGGCACTGAATATTTTAGTGTATTTAAGCTGTAAGTTAATGGACTACAGTGAACATGGCAAAATGGGAGAAGGGCATATTAAAGAAAGCTGCTCCATCTACAAGGGACTTGGGTCTGAAGCAGCACCTTCTAGAGCAGGCTACGAGGCCTGCTTTAGCATCAGGAACCTCCAGATCCTCCAGCTCTGCACTCCCCTTTGTAGCTGATGCAGGATGTTGCCCCCAGTTCATCCTCCTAACTTGCTTGCAGGGACTGATCTGATAAACATACTCAGGGTTTACTTACTCATTTGGGTAGGCAGGCTTACACAAAGCTAGGGTTATAGGAGTGGAAGGGAGACGAGGAGGAGGCTGTGCCTCGCAACTTTTTGTCCAGTGGTTAGGGTACACTCCTTAGAGATGGTAGACCCCTAGCTGAGTTCCCTTCTCCCCCTCAGGCGGAGTGGGACTTGAACTGGGGGTCTCCCACATCTCAGGTGCAAACGATCCAAAGAGTAAAACATGTTAACTTGACAGATAACTGCCAGTAAAAATAAATGAGTCTAATATAGTAAAAATATATGAGTCATGGATAATTCACCAACAGAAAAACAGACTCTGTTGAATAAATTGTTTGCTCATTTCTACTCTGCATCTAAATCATTGCTAAAGATTGGGGTGAGCTGCCATTTGTCTTTGGATGAGAATTACTGGTTTTAAGAATCATGAAGTAAGAATTAGTGATGTACTGTACTGAATATATATATATATATATATATATTCATTTAAAATTTGTATATTACTAAACAGTCCTAGTAAATAATGGATTGCTCATCAGAATCTCAAATATGAAAATCAGCATATGGTTAAAACAGATATAAATAAAGCAATAAGTATATGTAGCAACCCAGTGGTATCAGTATTTTCTCAGGTACGTAAAATGTGATGGGACAAGAATTAAGCACACTTAGTATGCACTATATCAAATTGTTGTAAGGACTTCCCAATAACAAATTAATGAGACGAATTCTTGAGTTTTATTAGGTATATTCTATGAAAATCATGAAGGAATTGGCTTTAGAATTGGACCACATCTGCTCTTGTTTATCACAAGATAACCCGATACAATGTCATATTGCTATGTGTACCCCATTACTACCAATTTTAGCTCCATCTGTGGACACTTGGCAGGTAATACTTAAATTATACTGAATTGGAATTGCCTCAGTCTGTCAGAGTGCAAGATCTTGTACATTAAGATTTGAGTCATTGCAGTTATTTCCTGGTTCCCAAGAAAGTCAATATGCAAATCCATCCCCTCTGATTGCTACTATCCTAAATACTTACCGTCTATTTGCCATAACAAACTGTGCCATATCATCTTCTCATTACCTCTGAATAATTTCCATGTGCTTTAAAAGAAGCAAAATAAAACTTTAGACTACAGTGCTATCCGCCACACCACATCCTGCCCATATACACATAAAATACTTCCCTTGCTACTCAAGGCAGGCCTCTTTACACCTGGTTCTCTCAAACACCACCCTCCATTTATAAAGGATTATCTTCTACCCCTTACTTTTATTAAACTGTATTTGCTTTAAAAGCTGAATCTGGAGCAGCAAGGTATTAGTACAGAAACAGCTGAATTGTGGAAATCTAACTTTAACAATTTATTGATTCAACTTGAAGATCTCATACTTTCAATACCTGGTGATAATTTAACACCCAATTTCCTTACTTTGAATGTATAATAATAGAAAAGGATGATAAAGGGATAGCTAGAGTTATTTATTTGGTAGTGTTTGTGTTGCTTTGTTTTGTTTACTCAATTACTTATGTAGGAAAAAAATAGCATTTTTTCTTTTATTATAGAGTTATACATTTAAAAGATTTTGAGAAGATTATTTGCCCTACATAAAATTTAATATGTGAGGTCAATTCAGTAACTTTGTTATTTCCCTTATTTTAAAAAATGAAAAATGAAGCTGCATTATAATTTTCATTTGAAAAGCCTGTGATTGCAAATATATAAGCCTCTCCCCTAATTCTGATCTTTTAAGCCAAAAAGCCAGTCTAATCAAAATCTAATACAATGTCCTCTTCAGCTTTTAAGTATATAAAATATTGTACTGTATAGCAATAATTCAATAGCTGTTATGACCTTCAGTCTATTTTATTTCATTGTTTAACAGAAATAAAACAATCAAGTGTCAAGATAGTGATTCTGTGATGAAATTTTCACTATCTGATTTATGTTGCTGCTGCTGCTGCTTTAAAGATTAATCACGAGGAATTACAGAAAGCGTTAGTGTAGTATCTGCGTACATTCATTGGAAGTCTTTTCTTTCTCATTGAAAATCAGTAAATGTACCTCAAGTTAATACAGTCCTTAAAAATTATGAAAATTATATTCAGTAGTTTCTAAAAAAATTAAAACAAATATTGAGTTTATAGCATTTTTTTATTTGAAGATATCATCAAACTGCTACAATCTGAAGCTTCAATATTATCAAGTTCTTATCTTTGACCACATAGTTTTAAATTGTCATTTTGTTTTTTCTTATAATGGCATTCTATTCAGTGCCTCCTGACAGAACTCAGTTTTCAAGTCAAGCCCCGCAAGTCTGATTTTTCACAGCTCTAAAATAACTTATAATGTACACAGCCATATTTCCTTGAATTTCTTTCCTGTTTTGCTAATTATTTCTAAGCATCTCTTTCGCTTTTCGCCATCACTATAAGGCAACTTTCAGCTTCTTCACAGATGTTGTGCTACTTAAACTACAGACATTATCAAACTGTAAACACAAGGGGCCTGTTCCAGTTTCAAATTGCTGGAGTGTTGCCCCAGTTGAAAAGTATATCACAGGTGGAATAAGCTTAAAATGAAAAAGTAATTTGAGATGGTAACTTTTCATTTTACAGTAACTTCTTTTACTTCTTCTCCTGCACCTAAAAATTGTTTTTGGAAAATGAAACATTTCTTTCTTTTGCCTATGAAAAACGTCATAGGCTTCCACATCAGCTATTACTTTTCGGGAGCACTACAATACCCTTTAATTTATAAACCAACAACTGTGATGCAAAATAAAAAAAAAAAACTGTGATGGAAAATGAATCTGTCTTTGTATATAAATGAGTGGGCCCAAAGCCTTTTATGTATCTCGTTTGCAGCAGATGAAGTGTGACAACAGACCTTTTAGATTTCCATCATTCATTTCAAGAGCAAGGTACTGCTTATACCCACTTGTCATACAACCATATGACAAAGAGGCATTCCATTACAGAGAAAACTACCCTATTAATCACTGGTTTGGTGAACTCTAATAATTTTTTAGTTATTTTTCATATTAGTGAAAAGACATGTGTATGGGATTACAGAGGTTTAAAGGTGCAGCCTGCAATAGTGTGAAAGAATCTTAAAAACTGGAATGCAAATTATTTTCCCACTTACTTTTGCTACTGCTTTTGGAAAAAGCTCTGAAGAGCTCAGTAAACTGTTGGGAAATTATGTATAACGCCATGGAAGAACAATCTATGTTGGGAATTTTAGAGAGGCCTAATGCAGTTATGTGTAATACCCAAACCCCACTAAAATTCAATGGGAAAGGTACATCTAAATTTGTTAGACTCCTTTAAAAATCCCAGTTTTAAGGGCCCAAATTCTGCAGTATATTACCACAACTAATTTCTGTTGAAGCCACTGAGAGTTGTGTGTGTGTAAGGGTTTGTCTATACGATCATTTACTTCGGTATAATGTACTTCACTCAAGGGTGTGAATAATCCACACCCCTGAGCGATGTAAATTACTCCGACCTAAGCGCCGGTGTAGACAGTGCTATGTCGGCAGGTGAAGCTACCGTCTCTCACAGAGGTGGAGTAATTAAGTCAAGGGGAGAGCTCTCTCCCATCGGCTTTGAGCGTCTTCACCAGATGCGCTACAGCAGTACAGCCATAGGTGCTGACTCCATGGGGCTGGAGCACCCACGGGAAAAAAAACCTAGTGGGGGATCAGCATCCACGAGCCACCCACCAATCAGCAGTTCGATGGGCCCTGCCAATCCCCACCCATCAGTTGTTCGGCGGGCCCCGTCCATCAGCTGTTCAGCAGTGGGCAGGAAGTGCTGGGGGAAGGTGGAAGAGCAGGGGTGGAAAGAGGTGGGGTGGGGACTTGGGGGAAGGGGCAGAGTGCGGATGGGGCCTCAGGGCTGAGCGGGAATGGAGCACCCAGATGGACAGAAGAAAACTGGTGCCTATGGATGCACTGCTGTAGCACTTCTAGTGTAGACTAGCCCTAAATCTTGCAAAATCAAAATCAAGAGAAAAGGAGGAGGAAGAAAAGATATTGATTGCTGACTTTGGGAAAAGTGCAACTAATCCTGTCCATTAAGGCTGTTTTGTAAGACAAAGAGATACCTGGTGTTTTAAATTCCATCAGGTAAATCCTCAGTGGGTGTATATTGTCATAGCTACATTGAAGTCAATGGACAATTCACATGAGCTAAGGATCACCCAGTCATGGAATTGCATCTTCAGCAATTTCTAAAACAATTAAGTTTCTCATTTCTTTTCCAGAATGTTTATAAACACCTAAATCCCAATTCAGATCTCACTCACAGTGGTGCAAATTAAGGGTAACATCACAGATTATGTTAATCTGGTATAATACTACCATAAATAAAATCAGAATCAGATCCACTGTAGTTACTTTCTCTTCAGTGTCTATATCATATTCCTCCTCTCCAAGCAAAACTCCACGTAAGCCTGTTTCCAGCTGACAACCTCTGCCTAGCTGAATGTTATGTTTTGTTTTTTATAATGTGTGGTGAAGTTTTGTACATTTTATTTTCATGCATATTTTTAAGAAAGTTTCTACCTCCTGTAGAAGCACTGGGAATATGCTAATCAAATATTGTAAAATATTGCTTATTTTTATCTGTTTTACACAATAACAAGTTTTCAGTATTTCATTAGCCTGAGTTGACGATGCTTTGCTAGAAGTTTGTTTTTTGACTAACCTTAATACACTTCTCAACTGAGATTTGATTAAACAGTTGTGCATCATTTCCTTTTTGGTTTTTCAGTATTAAGTCACCAAGTATAATATCGATTATGCAGACACAATCCCAATATTCTATATAAGAGATTAGTACCTGGAAAAAAGCGACAGCAAGAGTAGAAGACTTGGATAGAATGACTAGTCATGGCATGGTAAATGCACTTACCTACTTGCCATTCATGCAATTAAAACTTTCCTTGTTGACTGGAGTGAGATTATCAGTTTCTACAAAATTTGGGCTCTAATTCAAAAGAAAAACAAAACATGCTTGCAGAGAGACTCTTCGAAGAGAGAAGAGATGTTCTTCCCGTGTCTGCAGAGAAACTGGAAAAAGAGAGAGATGTAACCCATTCATCTGAATGGGTTGTGCTAACCCTGAATCCTATTGGTCACTTGCAGGCTCTAGTACTCCAACTAGCTTCAATCATCTTTGCCCTCTTAACGCCAAGTCTGTGTGCACATTGAGCTGCGGCGATACAGAATAGTGATTTAGTGGATGGTGTATTAAAGGCTGAATGAAGGAACATCTCTCTGACATACAGATACATAGCTAATTGCCCCTTTGCCACAGTTGGGAGATATCTGCATTCTCTTGCTGTCTGTCTCAGGGCTGGATTTCTAACAGCGGCCACATAGGCATTTCTTAATACAGAGGGTTCTTGGCACCGAAATTTGCTTCTTCTGGATATCTCTGAGTTATGGGGATAATTCACACAATAGTTAATACAGCAAATTTAAAACCATATAAAGGAAGGGAATATTTGGCCCAATCCTGCAGTCATTACTAATGGGGGAAAAACTTTTTGCTTTCAATGGGACATTTACCTGAGTACGGACTGCAAGATCAGTTCCACAAGATTTAAATGTTGGCAAAAGGATTTCTGGAAAAAAATCTTATAAAGGACACCAATCATTCTCATACAGCTGCTGTCTCCTTTGCCCTTCTGGTTTGCTTCCAACAAAAGGACAGTTCAGACCCATGCAGCTGCAAGTGTGGTATTTCAAGCACCTTGCTTCCTGCAGGCATTATTTCCCCCTAACTCTTCTCGTCTGCCACAGAGAGGATTTCCCCTATCTGACAGAGGAGACAGCAGCAGTGTGGGGGTGATTGCTGTCCTTTATAAGATTTTTTTTCCAGGAATCCTTTTGCCAACAATTTAAACCATGTGGAACTGATCTTGCCGTCTGTACTCAGGTAAATGTCCCACTGAAAGCAAAAAGTTTTTTCTCCATGAGTAGTGGCTGCAGGATTGGGCCCAACAGTCCATTCCTTTACGTTGTTTTAAATTTGCTGCATTAACTATTGTGTGAATTATCCCCATAACTCAGAGATAACACCATAACACCAGCCTGCCAGCAGGAATGTTCCTTTTCCTTTGCTAAGGCCTTGTGCTGAACAATGTTCTCCAGCAACTGGTATTCCAAGCCTCCTTTGGACTGTCATTCCCCATGAAATCAGTAACGTATGGTAGATAGTAACAGAAAACACTCCTTTTCCTGACTCTCAGACCATGAAATCTAAAATTCCTCAACCATTTTTTGCTTTTCAGGGAAGCAAAAGACACAGGGCATGCCTACACTATAAGTTAAGGACAGCTTTTGTAGACCTATTTGCTCTTTTATTGAGCTACTGCACTAAAAATAGCATGGTAGCCTGTAGCGGGGTGGTTACCCGCCCTTGCCCTGTGGGGCTTAAAAGCCAGTCCTGGGAGAGAGCCAGGGCTGAGAGCAAGAAAAACTAGGCTGATTGGGGAAATGGCCGCAGCTGGGCCTATAAAGGAGCTGCTAGGCTGAAGCTTAGCTAGTCTCTCTCTGTGTTCAGAGAGACAGAAGGGCCTGGCTGTAGGGACCTGAGAGAGTAGCTAGGTTGGAGCAGGGCTGAGGGGGGAAAGACCAGGAGAGCAGGGGAGCTCCGGCCTGGAAACCCCCAGGCTGTGAGGCCTAGATTAGGGCCTATTAGGTACTGGGGTTGCAAGGGGGCAGCCCACGGGTAGACAGAGGCAGCAGGTCCAAACCCCCTCAGCCCTGTGATGAGTGGCTGATACACTGCAGTCTGCCCTGGGGAGCGGCGCTAAGCGATGACTGGCAGTAGCCAGGACTGAGGCGAGGTGGGGTTAGTGGGTGGGGGTTCCCTGGGGAAGGAAGACCCTCAGAGATTGTTGTGGTTTACTGCCGGGGGCAGCAGGTCCTGGGAGGGACTGGAGCCAGCGGTAAGGTGGATCAGCAGATGGCAGAGGGCGCTCCAGAGGCTGAGGAGCTAATTCCCAAGGACAACCAGCAGGGGGCGCTGCCGGGTGAGTCTGGCTCTATTATATGAGCACGGACAACAGCAAGTGGCAGCACGGACTAGCTGGGTTGAGTACATACCCATTGGGTTCAGGCAGACTTGTAATTGCCATGGCTAGCCCATGCTGTGTCTCTCTGCTGGCCATGCTGCCATGGCTATACTACTACAGAGCTAGCGTGACTATGGGTATATGAGCTGGGAATCACACCTCTAGCGCATACTGTAGACATACACTAAAGATGAAATACTGGCCCTACTGAAGTCAACAGAAAAACTCCTGTTGACTTTACTGGAGCCAGAACAGCATACGTACTTGGAGTCTTTGTATAACATTAGTGTACTGTACAATTTGCAAACATTGAGCTAGGACACACTTTAATTCATGTAGTCAGCATAGATCAATGCGAGATTATTCTAGATCTCTAATGCTAATATGGATTGGACTACCTAGCAAACCAGCTATGTTACATCTTATCACAGTATAACAGAAAACGAAGAATAAGAAAAAAAAATTTGTTTTAAGATGAATTAAAATACTAATGTAGGAACAAACAGGGTTTTTTTATACCATATTTAATGTTTCCCAAGACAGTGATTTTTGGGGGGGACGTGTGAGTAAGGCTGACAGAATCTAGCTTATATTTGGAACATTTGCTTGGACTTTAAGTGATTTATTTATTTTTTGCACTTAGATAACCTGAAAAATATTTTTAAAGTAGTGTATTCTTTCCAAGATGCACTTTCTTTAAGGGGAGAGACTTAATATATTGCTGTGCGTTGTACTTTGTTTTCAGGATAATGGTTTGAAATAGTTGTGTTTTTTTCCTTTTTGAACAACAAAGTTAAGATACTTGCCATCAGTAAAAACTACCTAGTCCTGAACTGCTTTACAAAAATATCAGAGGCAAGTGGCTGTTGACAGCATCCAACTTGAACATACTATGAACAGGGTAGTTTTAAATATAGTTAGGATTTCATTAATCCTCATTTACCAGTTTTATCATAATGGAGCGCCCATTGATTTTAATCAGAAATATCTGTATATCTGATTGCACTGAATTAATTCATAAATTAATTGGAGAAAATTCCCATTTTTTATCAATTTGTGCAAAACAGGATGAAGATTTCACTACTTTAAAACAATTTACTTAAAAAAATTAGCAGACAATAGCTTTGATTCATCTCGCCTTTGAAACTATCATACTTATGCTTCTGTCATTACAGAGGAAAAGGCAACTGGCAGTTATTAGCCCTTCCAAGCCACCTGTGAAATGCTTCTTAAGTATTTTCCCTTGAATTGAATGAAAATACAGCTGTTTCTTGACAATTTGAAGTTACAACACTATATTATCTGCCTGAGGAAAAATGAAAATTATTTTTCAATTTTTCCTTTCTCTTGGATTTCATCAGTTCATCAGTAGTTGCAAGCATTTACAATTCAGTCTGAAATAGGAAGTCCTGTTGATTTTTTTTAGGCAAGTGCTGAACACTTTCCCAGTAATCTTAGAGGGACTCTCACATGTGCCAAGGAAAGAATAGTTCATATTCAACCATCCCCCATTTTTTTCCCCTTGTAAAATCAGGATTAAAGGAACGTCATTTGTCTTTCTAAAGTAAATAATTGCTTTTCTGGTGGTCCTCCACTCCAGCATGTCGGGAAGAATGCCAGATATAGTCTAGTGTTCTGGGAGGTTCACAATGGAACATCATTATCATGTGCCTGGTGTATTAGAAAGCATTGGAGTTAGTCACTTTGCAGATATTTGTTGGGCAAAATGTATCTTACTATCGCTAAATGTTGTGTATTTAAAAAAAAAGAAAAGGCATGAAAAAAAAAGGTTTTCCCAATAGTTTTTAGTTCCACCAAAAAGTCAGGCTTTGTATTTTATTTAACTTCCATTTAATTTGGGCCTGATTCTGTATCACTTTTGTTGGTGTAAATCAGGAGTAACTCAGTTGAAGTTAATGGAATTATATTGGTAAAAACTATTGTGAAAGCAGAATTAAAGCCATTGGTTGAGGAGGTTCTTTGGGCTTTGCTTTTGAATTGTCCTATATTACCATGGATCCCAAACATTTTAGTAGTGCGGCTCCCTTACAGATACTTTACAACTTGGTGGAGCATCACAAGCAAATACCAGCGTTAAGAGGGATGCTAGAGTTTGGAGATTTTTGTGATTTTATTCAAGTACATACAGTTTGTTTAATTGTATAATCCAATCTAATCTGGGTTTTAAAAGCTATAAAATATTTTAAAATATGGATTTTTGGCAAATTCAAAGACAGACTAAGATTTTAGTGAGAAGAATGGGCCTGTTTCAGCCTGCATGGTTGTGCAATGTTTGGCTGAATCTCTGATAGTACCAGACGTGAGTCATTTTCCAAGTTTAAACAATATCTCTATTTATTTTTCACAAAAATCATTGCTGAAACCCCAGACTCTTAGAGATAACTGGAAGCAAATGGAAGGAGAACTTTCCAAAGCTTCATTGAGTGCTTCGTACTCTTTTTTTAACAGAAATCTTGTTTCCTGGTTTTCTAGATGTGAAAACTTGGTCTTCAGCATGTGACCACTTGACAATTCTAAGAGATTTTCTTGACCTGGTGTACTTAAGGTTGGAATGCAGTCAACTGGTGCCAATAGATTTAGAAACCATTTGATATCTAGAAATTCATGTTCAACCCCAGGAAAACATTAATCAAAATGAGATACAATACAGACAAACAAATTAATGTTTGGTCTTTGATAGCATTTTGATCCCTTTCACTCCATTATTTTAAAAAGTCTGATAAAACTGGAAACATCTTGATAACTCCCTTCCCAATGTGGCATCTCAAAAACAAAGCTGTTCTTTGTGAATCCCCAGATTTTCTCTTTCATATCTAATATATTTACATTGAAGTGTTGTTTGGCAAACAATATTTTGAATCTATGTCCACTAGGTAAACTGATATAGTCAAGAAATCTGCATTACATATGTAATCTGCAAGGTCTGTTTTCCCAAGAAGAAAATTCTAATTTCATCATGCAATTCAAAGACATATTGTAACACTTTTCCATGCAATAACCACCTGACTTCACTGTGAAACAGAAACTGAGTGTGGTCAGGGCCCGTCTCTTTGCACAGCATGCTAAAACAATGCGTACACTGCCTGAGATTTTGCCAAATTAACAATTTTAATAACATTATGCATTTTGTGTACTTGGAAGTTGCAACTTCTTCTATGTCAAAGCTGGCAATGAATCATGCAGTATATCCAAATTGCTGCTGGTGCCACTTTCTTTACTTGTGTTGTAATTCTGTTCTTCTTTCTGGATCTGGCCACTGCCCTATCCATGCACAGCACCCACACATAGACTAGTTAAGACCTTCATCTATTATGAAGCTATCAAAGACCTTGAATATTTTGTCATAGATTTTTCAGGTTGGGATTTCTTTACAAAATAAATGTTCTTAAACTATTGCTCCATGTCTGAAAAATCTCACGTGACACAGAAGCTGATCCATGTTGGCTATGTCTGTGGATTCATCAAGCTGCAGTGCAAAATATTCACACTTCTTAACTTGTTCCATCAACTGTTCCTGGACATTTTCTGCAAGGTCATAAATGTACTGACAAATGGTGGTATTTGACATAGCAAAGATTTTCAGTGCCATGACTGCTCGTACCCAATCATAGTTCTACATGACTGTTGCCACTGGAAGTAAAAGAGTCTCACCAATAGTGTGTGCTTCTTTGCATTTTGTAAATTGCATGGCCAGAACTTAAGATACTTCAAAGCCTTTTGGAGGAACAGTTGCTTCTTTAGACATGTTTCCCCACTCCCTCGATTTAGTTCTTCTTGTTTCCGAAGGAAAAAAATAGTAGCTCTTGTTTACCAGTTATCTGGATGTTTGATTTCAAAATGTCACTGTCATTTCCCTGGCCTCATACTTTGATTTTACTAACACTTTATAACAAATGACACATTGTGGCTGTGAGCTTTGTGCAATAATATCAAGACACAAAAATCCCAACATAATGTAGCTATTATCATCTTGTCTACTTTTCTTCCTTTTCTGTTTAACTTCATTAAAATCATCATCTTCTTCAGCCAAACATTTGCTACATGTAGGCTTAGCACCTGGTAAACATAATTCCATTATAAAGATAAGATGCACCTGTCTCCTCCCTCAACACCCTCCCCCTATAGGTTAGTGCTGGTGCTGATCGTGCTGCTGGCATTTGGAGCCTCTCTGTGCCCTCTGTTCCAGGAGGGGGCTTTCAGCAGATAGACTTCCTACTCAATGCTTCCCCCACAGGGATGTCTTGGGCCTGGCTGCAGCAGCAGCATAATTCACAGACCCATAGAAAAGATGCAGGTGAGTTTTAAGCCTGGTTGAATAGTCTGTTAATTAGAAAAAACAAAACACATATTAGTTACATTTCCCCCCAAAATACTCCTGGCTTCTCCATGAGACATGCTTCACAGTTGGGGAAGCACAGCTATATTACTAAGGTTTCAGAGTAACAGCCGTGTTAGTCTGTATTCGCAAAAAGAAAAGGAGTACTTGTGGCACTTCATCGGATGCATACTGTGGAAAATACCGATGAAGTGAGCTGTAGCTCCCAAAAGCTTATGCTCAAATAAATTGGTTAGTCTCTAAGGTGCCACAAGTACTCCTTTTCTTTTTATATTACTAAGGATGTTGCAAATGGCAGAGGGTCTGTAGGGATGGAGAGAAACACAATGATATTTTGATCAAATGATGAACTTTATTAAGCCCTTGTGTTGCAGCTTCTTGACTTCTAGCTGATTAGGCAGAGGACCTCCTAGCTTGATCAGTGCCTTCAATCTGTGTCTGCCTTTCAGAGACATTTGTAGAGGCAGGTTGCCTGTACCAATATGGTCTGCGTAACATCTTTCTCAGTGTAACCCAGTCTGGCTTGTCATAGATGAATGGTTAGATTCCTTTGTCTATAGTCACATCACTGTAACTGAAAAACGGGGTTGGGGTGCGGAGGGGTGAAGGGGTGGAGGAAAATGGATGTGTATTAGGGGATTCTGTTGTTGGAACTCATAGATCAAGGGGATCTGCCATAACTTTCTGGGTGTAGTCAAAGCCATCCATGGGCCCAAGGAAAGGACATGTAGAATCCCTATTGCCAAACTGCTGCTAACTCTGAGCCTCTTGTAGCATGCTGTGGTCTAGAATTCTTATATGGGGGAGGGAATGAGTTCTGTTCCCATCCCTCCATCTGCCAGGCTGTAAAATGCCAACACCGCTGTTCATTTGACAATTGAATTAGTGCCGCTGCAAATGCAAAATGGAAGGTGGAGGGCAGGAGCTTGTAAGGAAAGGTGTGTTGTATCGAGGGTGAAGCAGGAAAATGCCTGCTTACGCTCGGCACTGTCTTTTATGTATGACTATTGGTCACCATCCTGAGCGTCTCATCTCATCATTGGTAAGCGGCTGCCGTTGGTCAACCCTAGATCTTTCTAACAAAAGAAGCCTCCTATAAACCAGTGCTTGCTGGAGCCCCACATTTCCTGCCTGTAGTCCAGACTATTTACTTTCTTCTTTCCCCACGTTGACCTTATTAATATAAAATAATTGTATTAGTCACTATTACTAGATTTAATATACTTTATTTATATTAGTGATCGCTATACATTATTTACACTAGAATTGCTCAGCCAAAAGAAATTAAAGTATTGGAAATATTCACGATACAGAAATTAATCTTGCATCATGTCATGGTTCCTACACAGCTGGCATCTGATTCTTCTTTTAGACAAGTTTAACACCAAAGTCAGTATTTTGACTTGTTGGAATTGCTTCTGATTTGCATTGCTGTCAAAGACTAGAGATTTATTCCCTTCATATTAGTGCTGCCTTATTGTGTGTCTTTACCCTATAATGTATCCCCTATTGGGCCTCAGCAGGTTGAGAGACAGAATTGGGAGAGTAAAAATGACGAACACTCTTACTTTACCTTCATCTTCCACCTTTCTCTTATTTTCCAGTACTCTTGCAGTGACATTAAAACTTCATTCTTCTGCAACACGATGGACTGGAAATGAGGAATGAAAAAACAATGAGATATGAAGATAAATGTTTGTTCAATTCTACTGGTTTTTATATAACTTCTTACATACAAACTTTATGTAAACCCTTAAGGCTTAGGGTATTGAATATTAGCAGTGTGGACTGGGGAGAGGAACTGAAAGGTATAGCTGACGGAGAAAAGACAAGTTTTCAGATGAGATTTAAAAAGAGGTCATGTCTAATAGGCCGAGAAATACAGGAAAGATCTTCCAAATTACAGGAACTGCAGAGGAGGTTTTCATAATAACATCAGGGGGATTGTGTGAAAGGAGGCCTGTGCTGGAGAAATGTAAGAGAATAAAGAAAGACAAGTCTGTGGAGGGTTTCAACACAGAGAGCAATCCTGAACTAGATACATAAGTAATCAGGGATCCCATGTGGCTGTTTGAGGAGAAGGGTGATGTAGTTGTATCTATTTTGGTGTTTGAGAAGACACATCCTGGGGTCTGAAGATCTCCAATTTGAGGAGGCTAAGTATAAGAGAGCAGTGATAGTGAAGGCAAAAGCAGATTAGTGAGCATTTGGAAGAGGTGCAGTCAAAGCAGTGAACTGCATGGGCAGTGTGGGTGAGGGAATGATATGCACCTTGGAAAAACCAGAAGAGGAAAAGGGGAGTTCAGGGTTAAGGGTGACCTAAATATATGTACAGTAGGAGGATATGAGTTGATGTGTGAGGAAGAGCTTTCTGTTCTCTTTATCTTGGATGTGCTGTTTGGAGGATAATGTTCTACTTTCAGCATTGGGTTTGGGGAGTGAAGAAACATAAAAAATGATCACAATAAATAAATGCTAAAATGATTATAATAATAATCACAATAAATGATTATGCTAAAGACTTTTGATTGGAAAGTTTTTGATAGAGTTTTCACAAAAGCTCTTAATTATTTTTATTAATTGTTGTCATTTCCAACACCTTTCCTGTTACATATGCTAGCAAAAGCAGAAAGTGGATGGATGCCCTGCAAATTCACATTCATTGGAAACGTTTGTGCGTTACTTGTAGTTACACACAATGGGCTGGATTTCTGTAGTACTGAGCACACCAGTATAGCTGGAGCTCTCAGAGATACTATCTCTCCAGGAGTATTGAAGGAGTAACAGAAGCTATTATGGTCCAGACAATGGATTAGATGCAACTTGCACTCCTACTCTGCTAGCCTACCTGTGATGGCAATGGTCTCACATTCAGCCTCTCCTCTATCTAATCATTTGGGGAGGCTAGCCATATTCAGTCTTTGTACTCAGAAAATGCATGGACTGGGGTTCTGACTAGCCCCGGTGCAGTGATGCAGGGTCATTGCACCCTCTGGAAATTAGGATGGTTGCATTGCTCAGGGCTCGTGAAATCACAAGTAAGTTATGCAGTTAATCTCAAAGGACTACAGATAAAAACATTGTAACTTATTTTATACTGGTACTATATATGCCACATATGTTATAGAAAAAAGCTAATTTAGAAATGTGTTAGAAAGTTAAAAATTTTGTTCTTACTCCTTTACTTATTCATCTCCCTGTAAATCCAGGTGCTTTGATTACCATGCCTCCATATTTACATGACTCAGAAGGAGCCATAATATCCTCTAAAATTGACCTGAAATAATTCTTCCCTACATTAAACTCATCAGATGTTAAGACTGTTACTCCTAATCTTTCCAAGGCTGTGAGCAAAAGGTATGTGCATTATTGGCAAGGTAGAATCTCCTCTTTTCAATGGTATAAAGTTCTTGTTTCTAGCCCTGTAAAGTTCACAATACAAAACTGAAAACTGTGACATCACTTTATGCATAGAAAGATATTACCAGAGCAGGACTGACACTTGCTGTCCTAGGCCTTGGGGAAATGTAAGGTGTAATTATATATATTATAATATATTTGGTGAGGGGGGGGTGAGGAAGATTTAATATATGGAGAGAGAATAAAGAAACATTTTAAGTCTGATTTTTTTTTAATGCCAGGTGTTTGAAGCTGCTCAAAGGAAAATCTATCAGTGAACAGAGAGCAGGTGAAAGTGTATTAAAAACAATGGCTGTTCAATTTATCACAAGGATATCACTACCACATATATGGTATGCATCTATGCATGCTTGCACACACACAAAGATTAAAAGGGAAGAAAAATGCTGACACGAAATCCTGCCTCATTGAAGTCGATGAAAGTTTTTCTTTTGACTTCAGTGGGGTGAAGATTTCGTGCCTCATGTTTTGGAATCACACACTTATTGCCATCTTCTTCCCTGATAAAACATTTCCCTCCCCAAAAAAATCTTAAAAGCGTACACGCATTTTACAGATACCAATAGATACTACCAATGCTGAGGGGATGAGTGTGTCTGGCAGGCAGTGGAAGTTTAATTTATTTCCTGTTCTATGTTCTGGCAGTTTCTATTACCGAGAGAGAGAGATGATGAAACTAACACAGGTCCACAGAAAATAGAATTCTTAAAATATGGTATTATGGAAAAATACATTTAACATTAGAAAGGTCTGTTTTCATTCTGGCTTTCTTTTTCATCTACTTGGTATAATACATTAAAGTAATACAGATTCTTGCTAAAATGGGATAATACGCACATTATATTTATAGCTGGAACAAAGAGCAGACATGAGAGCACACAAAAAAGTAAAAGTCTCAAATAGTATTTAAGTATATCCTACATTTCAAATTGGCTTTCCTGGTACCAGCTGAATAATTCTATTTAGTGTTATCTGTGACATATCATCACACCTTATGCAAATTTTTCTTCCTTTCAAGCCAACTTTAATCTCTTTCCATTGAATATTCAGAGCCTTGTACTAGATGATGTAAAATGAAACAATCAGGAAAAAAATGAACCTTTTTGTCATATTGCCAGATTCAACTAGGGGCTGAATCTATGCTTACAATACACAGTTCCCATGTAAGGAGTAAGTGAGATCCCAGCTTCTTACAGTTGGAATTCAGAGAACAGTAGGGACCTAATTCTGCATTCCTTGCGTGACATCACTGATTTCAGTGGCAATTTTAACCATGCAAAAGCTCAGACCTTAATTTAACTTCTGTTATGATGTGACTGTATCCTACAGTTGGATTCCCTGGATCAAGGTCTGTGCTTCGCATGATTTGGAGGCCTTAATTTGAAGATCAAAGTTAAGAATATGTAAATGATATGCTCTCTGTTCTACTTTCTATTGATATAAACTAACTGAAAGGCACATCTTTCAAATGTGTAATAATCATTAGCTAGTTATGCTGCATAACCAAACCCCTGTTGTTTTGTTAAAGGCAAAGATGTGACAGCCCAAATATATAAGGCAAAAATATGTGTTTTGGTATGTTTAAAATCATCTATATGTTATTAAATGAGCCTGTTAGGTTCTTCATAATTTTTTTACTAAAAATACTATAGTACTGGTCTATATGTTGCTATAAAAACAGTACAATACAACATGTTGCCACAGCTCAACTGTTACAATATAACTGTAGTTACACTGCTATAAAGTCCACTTTATGGAGTGTTAAGAATACTTTTTTTAAAATCCATAATAAATAAAAGGGAGTCATGGCTGACTATACACTCAGTTCAATGTATAAGGATTTATATGCTAAACTTTAATTAACATGAATGGAAATTATATGTATAAATCCCAGCAGACTGAGATGCAAATGTGCCATTCCTAAAATTCTAAATATTGCTGTGGGTATTAGAGGGTTGACTGCACCTCAGCAGTAATGAAGGTCAAGTACCACAGGTCAAGTTCAGCTAATTGTAGCATTCCAACATCTCTGATTGTTGTCAAGAAAGCAGTTAGAACACTAGCTTGCCATGCAGCAGAGAAAAATGTTAGAAACAAAGGTCAAAGGATCATCAATACAGTGAGCTGTGTGGGGCTAATCAATCAACAGAAACACTTACATGCACGGCAGACTTTAATAGCCATCTCAGCACTAAATAGCATCTGCTTAAAATGATATCCAACCCTAGAAATGGACTGCAATAATAATCATTGTTCACATGTGTATGAAACAGTGCCTGTCACAACAAAGGTCCCAGAAGAGTCATGCAAATAATAACTTCCTGGGGGGAGGTTGGGGGGCTAAAAAGAGTGGATATTTACTAATGCTTACTACTGTCATTTTCTTGATTATTTTATGGCATATAACTGAAGCACAGAGGGCCTAGAGAGAAGAGCCTACACTAGTTACAGGAGTACTGCTCCTTGCAGTATATATGTGGTTTTTCCCCCCTCTCTCCAGTTATTACTTCCTATTATGCTGTTTGCATTCTATCATCTTGGACATCTGTAAGGTCAAGAGTATGTTGAAGAGTACAGTCCAATAGAGATTAAGTAATTTAATGTATTTAAGCAAGAACATACTTATCCCTTTCAGTGCACACCACTGAGCTCTAGATAGTGCAGCTGTAAGTCTTGCTGTGAAGATCTTTTCAGTTGGAAAAGGCTGCTTAAGGTGGGGACATTATTACAAGTGTTATTTTTACCTTTTTAGTTTAGCTTATTACTGGAAAAATAGATAACCTGTTTATAAATATGTATGAAAATTCATGAATATTTTATATGGCTTGCATGTTCACAAAAGCATTTAAAGAGGATCACTAGTATTCAGGGCTTGCAGGTACTTGCCATGTGTTAGTGGGTGATCGGAGGTTTTTCCACTATTTTTAACATAATACCTGAGTTTTACATGCTGTAGGGAATGACCTTCAGCTGCTTGGTTTCAATATTGTTTAAGTGGTTCTTTGTATTAAAATTTGTCTCTATTAGGTTGGCTAAGCCCGTCCTGTTAGATACATTTTTCCCTACAATCATTTGTTTAAATAGAGAGCAGAAAATAAGTCTCAGTGTGAAGAGGTGGCTTCTGATTTTGCACTTCTATATTTGCAACTGCAAAAAAAAAAATTGTGTGAAGAAATTTTCAGTCAAAAATATTTCTGGATGGCTTTTTATTTGCCTAGAGAAGTAGGTATAGTGTCTTTAAAACACTACAAGAATGTACTGACTCACCATCCTAAAAGTATCTCACAAGCCACTAATAAGTAAGATCTTTCTCTTCAACCTTCTCATTCCTTTAGTCAAACCATTGTCCCAAGGAAAGACTGAAAAGCTAGATAGCAATCAGGTGGCAACTATAAATGTTCCTACAATCTGTGTGCCTGCAGTTATCTGTGATCTTTATTGTCACCATTCTTCCCATAAATATTTGTTACTTCATTTCATTCCAGTCCATCCTATAATAATTGTGTTTAATAACCCAAAATAGAGTTTAAAAGCTTGGTTTATACTCAAGTGATGTTTCACTTAAAATGCCCATGGGCCTTAAAATTTCATGTGGACTTTCCTTGGCTCAGAAAGAAAGTGAAATGGTGAGTACTGGTAAAGGAAAAATAAGTAATTATTAGTCAACTCTGCATGTGTATCAAGCTCTATAACTTTTGACTCCCAAATATGTGCACTGGGGTGATGTGCAAATCTCTGAATATTCAAAGTTTTACTGTATATGAACTTTTTGATGTTCCTGTTCAGCATAACCCCCCAAACACCATTCCCTCCCTGCTTCAGATCATTCTGTGGTTTATCCACTGACTACTCCAACCTGTGATCCAGCTGTAGGGTCACACTCTTACATGGTGCTAGGATTTGCATGAGCATATGAGTGGCACTCTTCTCCTTCCCCCTGCATCAAGTGCTGAGGGATAATGGTTGTCTTTCCCACCCCAATCAGGTGGCAAAATTTAAGAGGAGGAATGTCATCATCTTACTACTGGCAACTGCAAGCAGCAGCAGTTGCAGAAGGCACCTACTCTAACAAGAAACAGATTCTCTAGTCGCCATCCCTTAGAGACCAGTGTTGATTAAGACAAGAACCAGAGAATGCTGGACCCCAAGAATCTGCTGCAGGAATTTGGGAGCAGCCACAGACACAGGATGTTTCTCATTGCTGGGCTTTCTTTTCCTTAGAGCAAGCCCAAGGGCTGTGAGCTCTGTTTAGTGTTTGTGATCCAAGTCGATGGGAACTGGAATCTAGCACTGAGACTTCATTGCAAGGTGTATAACTGTGTTTTAAGGGTCATATCTATGCTTCATGACTATCCACCCAGCTTTCCTCTGCTATGACGCCTACAAATCACTCCCATCTGGTGTTGCTTGCACATATGGTGAGCTGTGCCTTCTGCTCTTCTGTTAAATGGTGTTCATTTTGTCATTACCTCATCCTCCCATCCTGTGCCATTTGTCTGTATCCTCTACCTCTTGCATCCTGTCCGATATCTTGTTTGTAAGCTCTTCGGGGGCATGGACTGTCTTCTTTGTTTCTTCGTGCCTTCAGAATGAGGCCCTAATTCTGTCTTTAGGTGCTAAAATAATATATAAACAAATAAGTGACACTAAGAACTACTTCAGTTACAAATGAATCTATTAATCCATACAGTGTATATAATATAAAGCTTCCCTTTAGATTCCCCAGTGCAGCAAATGTTTAAACAAAAGATTAAAGATTTATTTTTACCTCCTGTTCTCAGTTAGATTTTTTTTAGCAAGATGCATATTATTCACTCTTAATTGGTTAATGTCACAGCCTTATCACTACTTATATGAATCTGTGGGTTTGTGTATATTTTAATAATATAGATAATATTATATTTGTCAGAATATAACATTTATGTAAGGAACATTCATTGGATACAGAACAGTGGAAATGATAAATGCATCTGTAAAAAGATATAAGCAAAGATTGCTTCCAAAACTGGCAATACACTTTGAAAATACAATGGGCACTGTAATGAGCCTTATGAATTCAATGATCTCATATTTATCCTATTGTTCAAGCTGTGTGGGTGGTTTAACAAGTTTTTCACACCAGGCATACTTTATCAGATGTGGAGATTAGTTTAAAAATTGTGAAAAGATTAAAATAGAATTGTAGTTGCCCTGTGGAGAGACTTGCCACTCTGTTTAATTACAAGCTAAACCTAACAGACATCAGGCACAAGTTTGCAGAAGTTATAGTCTTGAAATTCTCGTATGAGGATTTAAAAAAAAAAAGCTCAGCTATTAATCTGTTTCATTTAACAAGCTATACTGTATGTAATAGAAAAATATTAGCCATGCCTTATGTCTACAGAGCAACCAGGAACTTAATCAAAATTATTAAGGCTCTAATATTGTAGGAGAATTATGATAAAATGAGGACATTGGTGCAGTTTATATTACTGGATGTGTCTACAAGTAGAAGAGTGCATTAACATACTACCCTCCTGCTACTAGGAAAAGTTATAGAGGGAAAAGATGTTGAGAGCATTCCCCTTTGTGACATCTGAGATAATATACAGAGGAACTTGTGTCCTCGATGCCAGGTGTATATTTGATTAACTGATCATAGCGTTGAAATTTGAAGATTAGCATCTGTTTCTAATGTGCAATTGGAAATTATATAGCCTGATTTTATGGTTTATCTGGATGTGAAAATTGAACATGCACAAAACATCCATATTTTATATTACATGTACCTTTTGCAGTGCTCCCTAGTGATGGCCAAACTAGTGTATTCTTTTTTTTTTCTTTGCTACCACCAAGGAGCATTCATCTTGTCCAGCAAAAGAAAATGGTAACAGCAACAAGAGCATACACTCAATAACCACCGCTGGAGTGCCCTCATGCTGCTCAGCATCAGTGGTGTGAGTTGAGAATGTGTTTATGCAGCCATTCACTTTGCCGTTTTGTAGACAGTGCGAGCAAACTTTAGTAGTTCTCCTAGCCCCAGCCAACATGAGAATCATCCCTAACACACTCATGTTGGCTGGGTGAGAAAGGGAAAAGATACATTGCAGGAAGACATGGAGAAGGAAAAATAAAGAAATACTTGCATGAAGTTCTTCCTTTTCCTTGCTGTTTATCTTAAAGCAACTCTTCTATCAGGTTTCAGAGTAGCAGCCGTGTTAGTCTGAATTCGCAAAAAGAAAAGGAGTACTTGTGGCACCTTAGAGACTAAAGTGCCACAAGTACTCCAACTCTTCTGTGTTACTGAACGATATTTTTGGGGGGGGGGGGGTGGGTGGGTAGTAACAGGATTGAATCCTTCATCTCCATGGCACTTTTACATCCTGACAACGTTAATAGTTACTAAAAATATGATTGTTAGATGTGCCACCAATATGTGAAACAAGTTGATGATCTTACTCCAGAACCTATTGTAGAATAGAGCCAGAGTTTTAAATTTGAGAGAGAGAGAGAGAGATTGTATTACCACACTTCAAACACTTTCTCAGCAGTTAAGCTATACTACATTAGCAAAACCTTGTCTTATTAAATACTTCATTCAGTGTGTTGATATATTATTCAGACTGGTTTCTTTCTCTCTTATTATTGCCCTTGTAAGCTGATTTCTCACTTTCATGTGGAAGAGCTGGAAGAGCTTTTTATGACATGGCAGCATGAAATATAAATTTCATATGCTCTCTAAGTCCTTATAAATTCACTGTTTTTCAGTAATTGCAGTGTCTGTGAAAATTTGAAGGTTCAGTACTTAAAACAAAAATTACCATGTTAAGGATGAAAAAAAGCAAATAAAGTTATAAGCCATGCTTCACAGTAGCTAAAAAAATGTTTTAACTTTGGGAATCTGCTAACATAGGGCTCAATGCTGTGAGGTACATTTTTTGGTCTTCTGGAAGGATTTATGTTCCAGAAGACCAAATTATGTTACCCCTGACTTCAGTTTTTCTGGAGGTATATTACATAAGTCTTAAATTCACACATAATATGTGTAACATCCTTTTTATCTTCCTGCGTCTCCCACATAGAGGAACACATCTTGGCCTGCCATTTCAGGAAACATCATTTTCAATGCTTTTGTGGGCTTTCTATGCAACATGTCTGGTGATGAGAACAATTTCAAACTCTTCCTTAAATTGACATCACAGATCGGTGTCATTTCATTGCAAATTTGGTAAACTTGGGAGAAGTAAGTGATCCACCTTTGCTCCAATATAATTTCTAATGTATAATGTTTAATGAGCACTCAGGACTGGAGGGTCAGATTTGTCAAGAGCAAAGGCATGGCAGCGGGTACTAACTGCAGAAGCACTAGTATCAGTTTGTCTGTGCTCATATTTGGAACACCCAGTTCACACTGTGCATGCTCAGTGATTCAAAATAGTAAATTCCATATTACTATTACACATCTTATTTGCATAATTACATATGTACTAACTTGATGCCTATCCATAGAATGTGTATGCCAGATACTTTTGGTCAGAGATTGAGTCTAGCATTGCTGAAGGTGTTAGGTAGCCTGAACAAAGTTGGCAGTGAACTCTTGAGAACACAATACTTTCATCCCCATACTTCTTTCTGACCACTAAAGCAATAGTCCCACAACTCAGGGACCATGTTCTACCAGACAACCAATCCCAGAAGCCATATTTCCCATGAGCCCCCGTTCATATCAGCAGATCCACCCTTCACACGTCTAGTCTGTGTTTCTATACCATGCTCATTACTCTGGTGTCTGAGTGCTTTGATGCTAGGGTCCTTTGTGGTGCTGGCCTAGCCCTGTGGAGCTTTCTTAATCTGCCCCGTCCATTGCCCTGGCTGCCCTTGGTCTAGTCAGCCAATAGTCATAGTCAATGAGGCAAAATAATTATGAAGTTTCTAAAACAAGAGCACTACATGATGTCCGGTGGTGGATGGAAGTGGGAGAATGGTTCTTGATGGACACTATAAACAGGTCAGAGGAAAAGGCAACCTTATTAAAGAACATGGTTTTAAAAAAAGCTGCAGACCCATTACAGATAATTATTCCAATTCTTGTTCAGATAAGTGCATTAAATATTACTAAGCTTCATCATCCAATATTGTATACAGAGATAGTCATATTTAGCTGTGATCTGCCTAAGCTTCCAACCCCTGTTCTGGTTCTGTTCTGGATTTTGATCCTCAATTCCCATCAGAGTTTGGGGTTCTGGTTGGGCCCTTCTTTACTTCTGAATTTGATGTCACTTATTAGTAACATCTTCAAAGCAACCACATGAGCTCTTTTGAGAGAATACATTCAATAGGAAAAGCATAGTTTGATTCATTTTAGCCAGCAGAGCTTTAGAAAGGTACTGGAAAGTCATTTCTTAAGTCACACTGTTCAAGGCAGTTAAATACTTTAAAAAGGATAATTATATTAAATTTACTCACATAGGATGGGTCCAGCATTTGAGATATGTAATTCAACAAACCTCTCAACTTGCAAGGGCCCCAAATGTGGAACACAATGTCTGACAGGGGCCCAAAATAAGGGACACAAAAATATATAAATAATCCTTTCATGTTAGGTTCATGAATCTTTATTTCTGATGTAAATAATTTTCAACAGTAAATATGAGGGGGGATACCAAATTTGTAAGGAATGTACATAATTTTTTAACTAAAATGAGTGATGTCCCTCAAAATGAGCAACATTGGAGAGAGAAGTAAGTCAGATGAGTGCTGGGAAAGTGTGTGCAGGCAAAACAGAGAGAAACCATCCCTTTCAGGAGTTTGGCTATTCTACAACTACAACTCCAGCCTATTGAATAATAGCTAGAGTAATCTCGCCCACCTCACCCTCCACGTCCTAGGACAAACAAGTTGAATAGAGATATCCTGTAGACTCTGGCCCTTTCTTAGCAGGGAAAGGAAGGAAGGTTATGAGGTTTTTTTCCCCTGAAATTATTTATTAGATTTCTTGTGGAGTTTTTTTTCCCCATTTCCTCATTCTTTATCTCATGTGATGGTAATGTTTGCCTTATGGATACCAGGAAATCAGACCTGTAAGCCCTCAAAATGTATCACATTGTCAAAGTGGCATCCCTTATGTAATCACCAGTCAAGATGTTATTGGGGGAAAAAAACCAACAGGTCTGATAGCACTCACTTGGGATGGAAAGCAGCAGTGATACTATTGAGGCCTCATCCTGTACTGCTTATATAGAAAACTCAGTGGAAGTTTTGCCTACATTACAAATACAAGACTGAATGGATAGCAAAATTTTATTAAAGAATCTGTTTCCTCAAGCAAGTGAACAACCATATTGTAAGTGATGTTAGGATGCTTCCAGGTTCTCATATTTCTCTTTTAGTATTTCAGAGAAATATCTGTAGTTAGTTTATGCCACACAAATCTAACTGAAACAGGGAGCAGTGGGGTATCCCAAGTTTGAAGATATTGTACAGTGTTTGTTTATTTTGTTAGTTTTTCCCCCATACTAGTTTTAATGTGGTAAGTGACATGGCATTTTCAAATTCACAACAGGAAAGCACACACAGCGGTATAACAAAGGTGGGATGGACCCTAACTACAAATTCAAAGTGGAAGCCCCCATAACAGTGATGAATTATCCTTCATGTATGCATCCATCTTTGCCACCCACTCAAAATGTGAAGCATATACCATGACATCTTTTCCTCAATTTCTTCTGATAGTCGTAACCTTCCCTTTAGCCTTTGTCTCTCCAGGCTAGAGTTAAGGTTGACTATGGTAGTGCCCCCAAGATAGGATCAGCACCAGTGGGAAGCCCTGAGTTAAGATTAGGGGCAGGGCAATAAGTGAATCTTAAATTAGGGCTAATCTTCATTAAAGTATTTTCTTTACATTAACATTTGTTTCTTCAATTCATCTTTTTTTCTTATGTAGAACATACGATAAATACAACTGGAATGAATACCATTTCTTAATGTTTTTATGGACTGCATTTGCCCTGAAATGGACCTTTTAAACAGCTCTGATTTAAATAAATACATCAACAAGCTAAAGAGCAAAACTTGTGTGTGACTGAATCAACATATACAGCTGGTGTAATGTAGGCAGAAAGAAATTTTAATTTAATATATAAATGCAACTCCATCTTCCTCTGGTTATAATATAGATTCCATGATGTGTTTTTTTTTAATCAGAAAACTTGTATCCGGTGAGTGAGTGTGATGGAAATCCTGTGTACTAAAAATAACAGTGTTAGAATATGGGTGAGAATGAACACTGAGATAAACAGAAAAGCAATTACCTCAGGCCTGTAAAGAAACTGCAAGCGTATTCTGTCAGTGTATAGCTTTACTTAGGACTTTATTCCAACGTGTTATGTCCTCTAGTAGTCAATGGCTGTGTTAGACTAGAGAAGGATACACACGCTGAAGTTTGGATGTATGAGTAAACATTTTCCATGGCAGCCTCCTGGGAACAGCCTCTATCAGAATTTTTCTCACTCCCACCAGGAAACCACATCTAGCATCTGAAAATTGATCAACTCTAAAACTACTCCTCTCCTCTCACCTCGTTCAAACAGGCCCCAATCTCTGCAACAGCTGTTTAATTAATATTTTATAAGCTCTGTGGGACAGAGATTGTGCTTTCTTTTCTGTTTGGAAAGTGACGAGCACATTGTAGATGCTACCAAATGTCAATAATAATTTTAAATTAATCCAGCCCTGAACTGGACAGGATGTCATTTAAAACCAGGTAAAGAAAATTGCATTGCTGGAAAAGTTGGTGAAATAGTGGACACCCATCCATTCTCAATTTCACAGAAAGGGTTCATTTAATCACAAACCTTGAAAAAACAAAAGGTATTTTAGGGACATCTGAATATATGAAACAGGTGGTCAGTGAGAAAGCCAGCTCCAGTATCTTTACAGTTCTGGGAGCACTGATTTACTTTCACTACAACCGTTCTCACCTTTTGACAATTTCAGCAATGCCTATGATCAGCTCAACTCTTCTCTGTGTTACAATGCATAAGAATGGAATAACAGACACTGAGGGAGGGCATTGCAGTTTTGGCAGCTGTAAACAATTTCATTTGCCGGAGAGAGTTATTCTAGCTTTACCTGTATACTATATTTACCAAGTGTGTCTGAATGAGTTCATGTATGAACTTCCAGTGAAAGGCTCTGCTGTTTCTCCAATAGTTTTGTTGTTCCTGGTGATATTGGAAAAACAAAACAACCACAAAGATCTGCAGAAATGCAACAAGGTTTCTTCTTGTAATGATCTTATTAAGGTTGTCTTGCGACCTATATAAGAAAAGGCACGATGCTGAAAAAGTCATTGTTCCTTTCTCCCCTTCATACTTCACCCCTTCCCTCTTTTTGAACGTAATTGTTTTACCTCTTCTGACCACGTTTAGCACTGTTAAAAACCACAAACCTAATGTACTATCATAGAATATACCTAATAAACCAGAAAATGGTTAGGCCACAGATTTTGGACCCATTGATTTTCTAGCATTCCTGCATATTGTACTTCCTTACTGACAACTAGGTTGCTATGAATGGTTAACATGGTCTGTAATGAGACCTGGAAGTGGGGACAAGTGTAATCACGGAAGACCAATTCTGACAGTGCCTTAACAAAAGTGGTGATGGTCCAAGCAAGTGGCCTAGAATCATAGGACTGGAAGGGACATCAAGAGGTCCTCTAGTCCAGTCCCCTGTACTCACAGCAGGACTAAGTATTATCTAGACCATCCCTGACAGGTGTTTGCCTAATCTGCTCTTAAAAAACTCCAGGGATGGAAACTCCACAACCTCCCTAGGCAATTTATTCCAGTGCTTAACCACCCTGACAGGAAGTTTTTCCTAATGTCCAACCTAAACCGCCCTTGCTGCAATTTAAGCCCATTGCTTCTTGTCCTGTCCCCAGAGGTTGAGAAGAACAATTCTTCTCCCTTCTCCTCGTAACAACCTTTTATGTACTTGTATGTACAATGGAGTGTGCCCTGCTTATTGAGGAGGAGCACAGTAACAAAAATGAAAAGGTTGGGCACATTTTTGTGGGATGTAGTCAAAGATCATATGTTTCAAAATCAAAATCTGTCATAAATTAACAGAGCTACTACCACTCTTAGCACTACTTGGCATTTATATAGTGCTGTACATGTTTAAAGCATTAAATGAACGTTTACTAATTAAACTTGGTTCTACAAGCGAGAGCCAAAATTTTGATGTGCCCATTAGCCCCGTCCTGGGGCACAAGAAAACCCACCTGTGTATTTCTTTAAATGAATTGATTTCATGGACAGTGCCATTCTGTATTGAGAGCCCTTTCCTAAAATTAGTATTCATAATTGTGATCTTTGGACAAGCTCGGTTTAATCTGTTATATGTCAGAAATATGATGTACCTTTGTGTACACTAGCATAATGAAATATGTGGCCTATTGTCCAAGAAGGGCATAATTTCATGACATGCTATGCAGGGCTTCACAGAGATTTTTGGGGACTCAGGGCAAAATTTGAAATTGAGGCCCCCCGACTCTCCAAAAAAAATACCACTAAGAGTAGGTTGTGGTTAGGATGGGTTGTGGAGAGAGCTCATCCCATACTGACCCCATCACAGCAACTCTTACCCCACTTGGACTAGCTCCGGAAATTGCAACCTGGCGTGTGAGGTCACAGTACCATGCAGGTTGGGCCCAGTCACCCCTCCATGACAGAAGGGCAGCTGCGCCAAACCTGAGTGGCATTGCACCCCAGTGTGCCAGGTTGTAATGTCACTCGGTTTGGGGACCCTCTCAAACATAGGCCTTGGGGAAAACTGCCTCTTCCCTCTCCCGTGTCCTGGGTGGTCCCACTGCTATGATAGTCCTGGGGTGTTAAATCCTCAGGATTAAGTTTTGCAGAAAGTAAATGGAGATATTTGGGGGATTCTTGGACTCTACAGCAGACATTATCACAAAGCCTATGGAGACTAAATCAGGACTTTGGAGTTGAGCCGTTAGTCCAAATAGTTCCCATAAAAGTCCGAGGTTTAGCCTTTCTCCAACCAGCCACCTATAGTTAGCCAGTATGCTAAGTCAGCCTAGGAGATTTCTGAGTGTTTTAAGTAAAGACAAATACTTATCGCTTTCTGCACCTCATAAGTATTTCTGTCGCTGGTCCTACAACTTAATGAGTTAACTTGATCAAATATGTCTTAACAAACCATTTGTACCACTCGCAGGAAAACTTAATGTAAATTATGTAAGTCCCCCTATGGCACTAAAAAGCATTTTACATGGTTGAAATACTGCAGATGGTGCTCAGGAAGGGAACGAAAACATCAAATATACTGTATAATTTTCCAAATTAAAAAGAATCATGTTGATGGATGGTTGGTTGGTTGGTTGGTTGGTTGTTCTTCTCTTTTTTTTTTTTTTCATGTTTGGACCAACAACAACAAATCCATGCTAAGTGGCCCTCATTCTGTGTAATTATTTAAAAATGTGATTTCTAAACTGGATATTGAAAAAGAAAATAAGATTATGCACCATCTTTACAGTGAGAGAACATTTTGTAGTTTTTAAGCAAACTACGATATATATTCCAGTGTTTGTTTATAGTGCATTTGGATTTTTATATCAAGATCTAGAAGCATACAGAAGACCATTCCACATGTTTCTGTATAGCTAGCAAGGAGCCCATTATCAAGTATTTTAAAGCTAAGTCTGTTTTGAAGAGTGAATGGTATAATTACTGGAGTGTCCATGCTTCTGTCCTGTTCCATCATGTACTTTGGTAAACACATTTTATTTTTATTAGTAATATTATTATTCTGTTCTTGCTAGTTTCACACATCACAGCAGTGTCACCCCATCAAATTATATCTGCAGAATTCCCCCTTTCCCTTAGCAGGCAAAATGTACCATCTCCTTCAAGGACACTAATAATGCCACCGCTGCTAATCAACCAGAGGGGGAACTCCCACTGGGCTGCATTCAACATTCTGTCCCACGAGTCCTAGCAACAAATCACCTCTATAGTACACCTGGTCATCCTTGAGCTAGTTGTTCTAACATGTCAGCATGCTACTGCTGTCCCATGAGGCTGATCCTCAACTGGGACATTTATGTTTGTTTAGCAGTTTCTTAAAGTTAAAAGAGACACATTACTGTGATTGGTTTCAGAGTATCAGTCGTGTTAGTCTGTATCCACAAAAAGAACAGGAGTACTTGTGGCACCTTAGAGACTAACAAATTTATTAGAGCATAAGTTTTCATGGGCTACAGCCCACTTCATTGGATGCATAGAATGGAACATATAGTAAGACAATTTTTATATATATATAGATATAGATATACACATACAGAGAAGGTGGAAGTTGTTATACAAACTGTAAGAGGCTAGTTAATTAAGATGAGCTATTATCAGCAGGAGGAAAAAACTTTTGTAGTGATAATCAAGATGGCCCATCTAGACAGTTGACAAGCAACCACACAACAAAAACACTAACCCAGGAACCTATCCTTGCAACAAAGCCCGATGCCAACTCTGTCCACATATTTATTCAAGTGACACCATCATAGGACCTAATCACATTAGCCACACCATCAGGGGCTCGTTCACCTGCACATCTACCATTTTATATATGCCCTCATGTGCCAGCAATGCCCCTCTGCCATGTACATTGGCCAAACCGGACAGTCTCTACGCAAAAGAATAAATGGACACAAATCTGACATCAGGAATCATAACATTCAAAACCGGTAGGAGAACACTTCAACCTCTCTGGCCATTCAGTAAAAGATTTAAGGGTGGCAATTTTGCAACAGAAAAGCTTCAAAAAGAGACTCCAATGAGAACTGCTGAGCTTGAATTAGTATGCAAACTAGATACCATTAACTTGGGTTTGAATAGAGACTGGGAGTGGCTGGGTCATTACACATATTGAATCTATTTCCCTATGTTAAGTATCCTCACACTTTCTTGTCAACTGTCTAAATGGGCCATCTTCATTATCACTACAAAAGTTTTTTTTTTCTCCTGTTGATAATAGCTCATCTTAATTAATTAATCTCTTACAGTTTGTATGGCAAATTCCACCTTCTCTGTATGTGTGTGTATATATATATATATATATATATATATATCTCTTCTTACTATATGTTCCATTCTATGCATCCGATGAAGTTGGCTGTAGCCCACGAAAGCTTATGCTCCAATAAATTTGTTAGTCTGTAAGGTGCCAGAAGTACTCCCATTCTTATTGCTGTGATTGATATAGTTTTCATTTGTCTCCTGCCTGCCTTAAATAACCATATGTTTCCAGCTGCATGCAGTTTTGATATACATCTATGCTGTATTTTTAATACTCTCATTTTACATACAAGCAATGTCAAAATACTTCATGATCTGTATATACGAGTGTTAATAAGACACATACCCCCCCCCCAAGTATTTTAATTACTGTGATAGGGTAATCAAACCTCACACTGGGCTGGAAGGGGTTGAAGGCTAGTACTGGGCCCAGGTAGCCATCCCCCCTTACCTCCCAGCCCTGCAGAGCATGGTCCAACTGGAGAATGGGTTGAAAGGGGAGCAATCCAGCTCAGAAAGGGGGAAGCTGGGGAGGAGGACAGACCTACTCAGAAGGCTCCTGACAAAGGCACTGGAGAAGCCTCCTGAGGGACTAAGACTATGCTGAGCCACCCCACCCCCACTTGTAAGTCATTATTCTAACTTCAGCTGTTAAACTTCTGGCTGCAAGCCCCATAAATATGGTAGGTGTTGCATGCCTACACTAAATAATGCTTTCATCGAGTGGGGAGAAAAACAATAATTATGGAAAAATAGTGCCATCTTCCATTAACAGATCCACTCCCTGTGTGTATTCAGCATAAAATGTTTAATATAATGACAAAAATGTGTTTTGTGTTGCTGCTTTTTGCTCTCAAGTTAGCCCTGCAGAGCCATAATGTCCACAGGAAAGAGAATTGGGTGGTTATAAAGGGAGTAGAACTGTTAACTAATTTCTAATGGCTAGCATTTTTTTAGCTTGGCGATTCGTGGGCCAAAAAGGGGAATTACCATTGTTCTCTCTGGAATGTTCTGCTCCTGGGGCCTTAGTAAGCTCTCCAGTTCCCAGCCTATCTCACTGGAGAAGGAAAAAGTAAAAATCGCCAACCCACGATACTTCCAATCTGATTGAATACAACTGCTTTTAGGGCTTGATTCTCCATTTCCATGAACCTCGTATAGTTATTTATGTCCGTGTAAAGAGGATTTTGTACACTACTAGATCAGAAGGGTACCATTTTACATCCACTTTGCTCTAGTGTAAATGTCTGCAAGTGTAAACTGTGTTTACTGTAAATGTCATTGCAAGAAAATGAGGAATCTGGCCGATAAAACCAGATTCCATTTACTGTAGTGCATCGCTTTGAGAGTCTGAAGGGATTTTAAAGTGAGTATATACAGAATGTAATTAATGCTAGAACAGTATAAAGGGACAGTGTAAATGAGCATTTAGGCTAGAGTGTCTAATGTAAGATGGCATATTATGCCATGTCATCTACAAACTGATTAACCTATCAATGGAAAAATTCCAAACCAGTTAACTGTATGTGAGCAGCTAGTGAAATATCAATTGTTGCAAAATTGTTAAAAGGAATGTATTGTTGGTTCATCAGAATAAAAGGAACAATGCCCAGAATAAGGTAAATCTGTTTTCTAAGCACCACTGTACTAATTGCTATTCTGAAGGAGTGCTCACAAACACTTGTGGATTTTATGCAACTAATAGAGTGTGGGTATATGAAAAGTGTTTCTTTAATTTAGTGGGCAATTACAAGCCAAAATTACAGTTAACACAAAGCCCTTCCCCCTACACATTTAAAATTACATATTTTAAGACAAGATTTACAAGCAAGCTTTGAATTTACCCCTTCAAACACATCAAATGGCTCTGTATTAAACCCAGTGGAGACAGCTGCATTTCACAGCGCTCCCAGATAAGCCTGTGGCTTTGTAAATCTTTCATAAAGTATATTATAAATGCTTAATAGCCTCTAGATAAGCAATGACTTGACTTATTTGTCTGCATGTTTACATTTACCACAGTTTATATATGGATGGGTCAGTAAAATATATTATTTTTGAAGCAAAATATTACCAAAGTTTTATTGAGAGGCATGTTGTATGAAATGAGAACTCTTTCTAGAAGTCCTCTTCCCTAATGAATTTTTAGGTGCTCTTCTAGCTTTTTCCTTCAAAGGAGTAACAATTGTTTCAATAGAAAATGTGACGATACTCTGCTTTTCTTGCCCATCTTTTTTTTTTTTTTTTTTTAAGAAATCCAGATCTGTTAAGTTTTTTGCAAATATTCTTCAAGGAAGCATTGATGAGAAAACAACACGGAAGGATGAATAAATGCCAAATACTATGTTTACTTGTTAAATATGATATTCACTTTGCTATTTGTCAAGAATACCATGTGTTGCAAGCACACTCTGGTAGATAAATATTTAAATTCATACCTAAATCTTTGTATACAATGCAAATTAATTTTTGAGGTTTTTATTTACAGTACTGTAGATTGGTATTTATATTTGTGCAGTTGCAAACTATTTATTTGCTGATAACTAGTTGTCTTCAAAGTGTGTATGTACAAGTCCAGACTGCAAATTAGCATTTACCTTTTCTGTTTCATTACTTTTCAGAGGAACAAGAGCCCACGGTGTATGTCCATTGGGCAGTATCAGCACCTCTTTGCAAAATATATACTATTGGTAAAATTATGGCTGGCCTGTGCAGGTGAACCAGAGAGGACAAGTGCATGGAGCCCTGAACCCACATAAGGAGCAATCATAATTGTTTAGTCTGCGGAAGAGAAGAGTGAGGGGGGATTTGATAGCTGCTTTCAACTATCTGAAGGGGGGTTCCAAAGAGATGACAGAACAAGGAGTAATGGTCTCAAGTTGCAGTGGGGGAGGTTTAGGTTGGATGTTAGGAAAAACTTTTTCACTAGGAAGGTGGTGAAGCACTGGAATGGGTTACCTAGGGAGGTGGTAGAATCTCCTTCCTTAGAGGTTTTGAAGGTCAGGTTTGACAAAGCCCTAGCTAGGATGACTTAGTTGGGGATTGGTCCTGCTTTGAGTAGGGGGTTGGACTAGATGACCTCCTGAGGTCCCTTCCAACCCTGATATTCTATGATTCTATGATAATATGGTTGAAGGGATCTGGGGCCCTAGGCACACCATGGAATGGGACCCAAGTGGTTCTGCCCCTTTGCTGTGGCCCTGCCGCCTTACTTGAAGTGGTGGTGGAAGGGCAGCTATATGGTGCAACAGGGTTCCCCTTCCTCAGGAGCACTAGGGTAGCAACAGAGGATGCCTAGTACTTATACCACTGCTACTGGGGTAACTGATTGGGTGGGTGAGTGGGACAGGCCTGCTGCACTGTTCCCCATCTCCCACACTGAGTTCTCTGCTGGAGTGGTTTTGGCTACCCCTCCTTTCCCTCAGCAGTAGATCTTTCAGTTAACACCCCATGGGGAGCAATGGGATGGATTACCACTCCCAGAGCTACTGTTTCAATCTGTCTTTGGTTTCAGGCAGACACCTTTGCTTTGGTTACAAACAGTCAGACTTTAGTAGAGGAGGCCCATTGTTTTATTAGCTGTTTAGACATTCAGCTCAGTCTGAGGAGTCTGGAAAATCCTGATACATACTGGGCCTATTCACAGAGGCTTCCATTATGTAGTAGTACAGATCAGGCAGGATACAGTTCCATGAGCATAGTCAATCCCATTCTTCTGATGTGACCCCTCTTTTTTTGCAATGCTGGTGGACAAACCAGGAACTAAATAAGAAAACCATATTGGTTTTCTTTTCCATACACTAGATCCTTGGAGAGGAAAAATCTGTGGTATTTTAGGAATAATTTGAGAGGCAACAATACTAGTGGTGATTGAGTTGTAGCCGTTATCTCAGGAAAACTATTTTTTTAAAGTATGCTACAGTACACTCTATTAAGTACAGTAGTGATTTACATATCTACAGAATAAACACGTTAGAACTCAGGACCTGAGGTATAAGACCACAACCAAAGATTTTTGTTTTGTTTAATTATGTTTTCACATGGATATTGTGTACAAAGTCTTTGTAGGATTCAATAAAAGGATTAGACTTTTGTATGGAAAATGAGAACATCCACAGTTACATTAGTTAGGATTGTAAAAAGTATGAAGTGTTTAAGCACTCATGCTTCAGGGCATAACCAGCCACTTAGCTGCTGAGGACTTAAAAGCTGTGACACGTAAAATTTATAATTATTCATGATGGGGATTCTTGCTTCTTCCTTAAAAGCATTTGGTACTGGCCACAGCTGGAGACAGGATACTACATTGATGGACCATTGGTCTGATAATGCCTGGCATTTGAACATTTATACAGAGGCCAGTTCCAACTCACTTTCCTAATTTGGCAGTGGTGGGAGGAGGATGAGCAGAGATTACAGACATAAAATGTAGCTTTTCCAACATTTTATTAAGAAAACCTTATTTTCATAAACTTGCAAACATAGAGCTTTCCTTTGCTGTGACTGACATATACAGTGAAACTACTCTCACACAGCTGTTTGAAGGACTGAGACAAATTGGTTACTTCACAGAGCAGAATGGTTCTCAAGATATTAGGAGATACTTGAAGAAGTATATAAAGAAACAGCTTACCATATAATGACTTTCCTACAGGTTTCAGAAAGAACGAAAAATCCCCATCCACCTAGTTTCTGTAGGCAAGCATCTGGATGTAACTAATCTCAATTTGAGCATTTAGGTCACTAATAAATACCTGACATTGTTTCTTGTTCTCACTGTTCACAAGATTCTAATATGGCAATATCAGAGGAAGCACAGCAGGAAGTTCACTACCAGAGGAGGATGGGCAAATATACACTTGACCTGTAAATATGTATGCTCACTGCAGGCATTAGTCAATGCTATCAGGCCTTCACTTTCTTGAGTGCCAAAATGTGCCAAAAATGAGAGGGGGGGGCGTTGTCAGAAAGATAGACTTTAGCAGAGCCTTTTATGAGCTGCTCAGTACAAGTTGTGATTCTGGCCACTAAGGGCAACCCTGAGTCAATTTTGTTTGAGGAGCTGAACAAGGTTACATTTTATAGTTGACATTTTGTGTAGTGTGCAAACATAAATCACCAAGTAGGCTTTTATCTACCTAGGTTTCATGATAAAAAGCACTCTCCAGTTTGACCTTCAGACGGTGCACATGTTCTAACTGATTTTACAAAATAAAAGTCACCTTTAAAGTAAGAAGGGGACACATAGCTGTACAAGAATATATTTAATCTTGTGTTATACAGGGAGATCACCCATCATGCTATTACTTTGTTCTTACAAATACTGTGCTTTGGGTATGAAAGTTTGTTTTTCAAGTCTGTACATACAGAATGAACTTTAAAAAAAATCATCTGTTTTATTTATGTGCCTTTTCTTCACTGCAGTTCATTTCAGAAGTAGCCTCCAGACAAACAAAATGTTAGCTTGCCTAAAGGATGCTCATTTAATTTAATAGTGATAATTTTTTTGACAGCTGGTAATTTGCTTATTTATAGCTTCCTGATTAGACCTTCTAATGCTGAGGTTACAAACTAATAACCTTCACTTAAAGGGTCCTTATCTCCCATTAATTACCCCTCTTACAGAGAAAACAAACTTTTTTGTATTTTTCCAGTTATAATTAACAGCTTGTGACATCGCCGTCCCATTTGCCATGTGTGCCTGGATAGGTACTAATAAATGTAATGGACCTGATTGTGACACCCTAACTCACATCGGGGAGCAATTACATACACAGTCCTCTTGAAATGATCATACATTGGATTACTATTTTTTCAGGGGTAACCTTTTCAAATTTTTATATAGTTATATGGTAAGGAAGGAGGAGTTGATATTATGTAATCAGATTTATGCAAGCATTTAAGATTACTTATCAGATATAATTGGCTAAGGTAAGAAGTCGTGGAATTAAGGGAAATTATTTTTTCTCTGATGTGTTAGGTTTGTCCCTATTTAATCTAACCCTGTTTCATTTATCTGTGCCTTTGATCAATTCCTGAATTAGAGTACTACCCTCTCTTTAGGATTATACTCGGAGAGTCAGCTTCTTTCTTGGCAGTTGCCTGCTTATCTAGTGGCATTTCTCAGTGTAATCATACAAAACTTGTGCTCTGCAGTCTACAGTGGCTTCCAATTTATTTTGAGGTGCAATTCAAGTTGTTGTCTTTCACCTATTAAATCCTTAATGTTGTTGGTCCTGACTGCATTCAAGACCCCTCTTCGTGCTCTGTCACAACATTTGAAATGAACTGAGGTGCTCCAGCTAACAGCCGCCTTGTTTAACAGGAGATTCTAAAATGAATGGACCAACTCATCCACCTACTGGGTAGAACCTGAATTTGTTGCCCTTCAGGACATGCAGCATGGCTCATCTATTTGCACAAACTTTTATCTCCTGAATAAAATGGAGTGAGAATTTAATTGAATCTTCTGGGAATGGGGAACTCTGGCTGAATCTATTAATTGACATGGGAGCAACTGATCAATTCCTGTGTTGTCATATATTAATTTTGAGCATATTCTTAGAACTCTGATAAACACATTTTACAAATCAGATTAAAAATGTGTGGGTCTTAGAAGTGACTAGTGAGATGTTAAAGGAAAAATGATGCCTTCACTTAACTGTAATTGTACAACTCCACTGCACCCTAAATTTGGCCCACAGAATCTTTATTACTAGGGATGATGTTTGAGAAAGAAAGAACCCAGTTAGATTTTTCTGATCCCGTGCTGAGTATGAGAGGCCATCAGCTGTAAAAATTATCCACCTTTCTCATTATATACTGAAAAAAATTGATCTGTGAGTTATTGACACTATAGGGTATGGAATCTTTACATTGTCACTTCTCAGATTTGAATTGTACCTTAATACTATATGTATAGGGACAAAATCAAAAAAGAGAGGCATGAGTGTGAGAAGGAATTCACCATGAGGAGGGCAGGTGGTTTTATCACTATGCCTTGGGATTTCTGCCTCTTTCAGTGCACAGGATTGGGGTGAATCAGGGCTGTGTAGCAAAGGAGGCTGTTTTCTGTAGGACCCTCTCTCCATTTGTTGCAGAAGTTGGTAAGTGTGTGGTGAATGAGGCAGGGAATTGCAGGAAAAGAAAGGATGATCTCAGGGTTAAGGCAGTTGAATATCACCCTGGAGAATTTGATTCTATACCTGCTTCTCCCATCCTATGTGATGGGAGGCAAGTCGCTTGAGCTAAACTTTTCACATGTGGCCACTACTTGTGTGTTCATTTTCTGAGTGCCAAACTTGAGATACCCTGGCATTTGATTTGAAGAAGTGCTGACCACTCACAGTTACTATTGAGGTCAGTGGAAGCTGTGTTTTGAACATGCCAAGTGCTATAGGATGCTAAATACTCTGAAAAAATCAGGCCCTATGTAAATCAAATTGGATGCCCAAAATCAGTTGCCACCTTTGTCTTTAATTGCTGTGCCTCAGTTCCCTATGTGTAAAATGGGAATACTACTACCACTTCACCTCACATGAATGTTTTGAAGATAAATTCATAAATGTCTGCAAATAACTAGCATATTGTGAACACAGAACCATAGAAAAACCTGTAAGAAAAATAATTCTATATTCAGGCCAGGATTTTGATGGCATTAGGTAAATAATGTTTAGAGCTACACATTGAATGATATGGACAAAAAGATATAATGAATAGCTTATCATTCAATGAGCACTGTCCATCCCGTGCACTGAATGAGATAGGGCCTGTGGAAAAAGTAGTTTCTGATCATGTAAGTAAATACTGTATCATTATGCATAATCACAAGGTGGTTGAATTAAGGTTGCACAGAAAACCTTAATTCTGGCATTGCCTAACATTTGAGTGCTTGATATTGCAACCTTAATGTTATTTTACTGTAGGGTTTTTTGGATGCAATATATTATACATTTACTTTATGGGTACATGCAAAAGCCCCAGTCAGGATCAGGAGTTTGAGAGTGTTGGACTGTGTACAAACAGGTAGACATGCATCTTGGATGAAAATGGTAATGACAGTAACGTGTGGTTCCCAGTAGGGCTGTCAGTTGTGGAGATAAGTTTCTCCATCCATTGTTTGCATACTCTTTTCGTCAGGAACTCAGCTTGCTCACAGCACAATTATTGTATTTTTGTTTCTGTCACGGATAGTTTTTTAGAAAGGTGTTCTTTAGCAAAGTTACTTCATTAATGGAGGCCCCTACTAGTGATACTGTACTAATCAGATCTCCCACAAAGAGGGGTAATTCAACATAAACACTCATCATGATTATCACTCAAGTAGATCTCAACACAGGAAAAAAACACTAGAGTCAACTTGATTAATCCTTTTACCTTTCCTTTTCTTTATAATGTATATATCTGTGCTATTTAGTATTAATCATGTTATGCAAACAAAAACAATGATATCCCTTTTCTTTTTGATAGAAAGAACATAGATTGTTCACTGCTGTTAAGGGAATGAGGCTTACATTAGCACATGATGGGAAATGTATTCAGAACTATTATTTTTGGGGGGGGGATTGATTTGATTGTATCACGTATGATAGTAAATAAACCTGCATGTATACAATCCATACAAGAAATCTTCCTAGATATGTGTCAGTTATCTCTGTCACCCTTTCTTCCCATCTCAGTAAATTAGGCTCTACCTGTTGTAATGATCCATTACAGGGTATTGGGGGGGAGGGGGAGGTAACATGTTGCCAGGGAAATTGTTTAAGGCATTTCAGATTTCATATTGAATTAAAGGTAAGTACTAACAAACTTTAAAACCACACCTTTGCCTCAGGGAGCTAAGTGCTCAAACTCTTTCTGCTGACATAAATTTGTTCCTTTCTTCGTCAACCTCAAACCATATTTTGAATTGATTTTACTTGGGAGGGATATTGCTTTGGGACTTCATACTACACTTCTGCAGCTAATTTATTACAATTATTTTTTTTAAACCATCAGATAAATAGATTGATTTGGTCACTGATGTTTTCAGTAGCATGCACATATACTTCTGATTCCAGTGAGGTAAATATTAGGAAAAAGAGAAAATTAAATAGATAAAACCTTTTATTATTTTTTTGAATTTTAAACATTTGCTGAAATGTGTTCAATACCCTTTTTTGTTGAGTTCCCACAAATATTCCAGCAAGTGAGTTTGCTGACCGGGATGTTTTCAGAAAAAATATATTTTAAGCAAATATTAGAGACTGTCAATAGGCTGTGAATTTCAAATGAGTAATTGTGAACATTCACATTAGAAACCTGACCGAAAAAGTTAAACTCATTCAACTAAGGAACAAACATACAGTAGGATGCTGAATATCCAATTCAAACAACTTAGTTTGATTATCAAATACAATGAACTGTTCTCAAACAATTAGCAGATGAAGGATTATTCACTTATTTTATTTACTTATTTATTATTTCCATAGCAACTCGGAACCCCTGGCATGGATCAGAACCTTTGTCCTTGGCACTATTCTATGATTGCTGTCTTTCTAATTGCTGGTAATTGGACCCCACCCCACCTCACCTCTTCCCCCTAAGGCCCCGCCTCTGCTCTGCGTCTTCCCCCCAAGGCCCTGCTCCTGTCACTCACTCTTCTCCCTCCCTCTCTCGCCCCATTGCTCACTGGATTGTCTCAAGGAGCCTGTCTGCAGGTAGGAGGTGGCTCCTGCTGAACAGGGGCTGGAGTGGGATAATGACTTGGTGCCAGTCCCTGATCCCAAGGTTTCTAATATGTAGAAACCTCAAGAGTTATATAATTGAATAGTGAGAGACAAGTTAAAAACAAAATATCTTTATATAACTAATATCTGTGTTGGCCGTAAGGTGGCAGTGTGGCAACTATTTTTAAACACAACAAAAAAGTGGAACTTCTGTGATCAAGGAAATATCATTCCTAAGCTCTTTTTCCAGTGCTATGTGAACATTATATGGTAACATTTTCTGTATTGAGGGAAAACTTTTTTTTTAAGCAAACAAAGCAATCTATGTTAATAACTAGAAAAAGGCAGAATTTTAGGAAACGAAAAGCTTGTTTACCAACACTTGAGTCTGAGCAAGAGAGATTCTGGTAAAATGTAGAGAAAATAGGTAAATGGCATGTTAAATATGCAGCCCCCATCATTAATCAGAACCTGGATGACACTTAATTTGTGAATATAATAATAGAAGGCTTTGATAGCAAAAAAAAAAAAAAAAAAAAAAAAAGGAACGTTCATCTTTTGAACAATGGAAAAATATAATCCTTTCTAAAACATTAGAAAGGATAAGTATATATATAGTCCTGTTGTTTTGAAGTTGTTTTAATTAATTAATGTATAATGTGTGTGTGTGTGTAATCTTCAAAACAACAAGGCCTTAACACAAAATCTCATGTCTAAATTTTCCAAGCCAGCTTGGCACCACATTCACGTGCACACCCAATGCTAGGCAGAACAGACAGAAAAAAATATGGATCTTTACCCATTTAACTTGCACATTACTCCAGCAACCTCTGCAAAATATGGAATACATCCTCCAAATACAAATCAATGAGGATATCCGCCAGCCCAGCCTCCTCATCTTTTTTCAATGTGTCCAATGTAATTTCTGCAGTGGAAATTTATATATATATATATATATATATATATATATATATAATCAGTCATTTCCATACAATTCCACAAATACAGGTGAATGGTGTAAATACCAAACATGCAACTTTGTTACAGAGCATGTATCCTTATGAAATCTCAGTAGGGCTAATTATCCTTCTAAATAATAAATATTTAATGTAAGGCCATATCTTGCAAAAGGCTGAGCACCATGGCACAATTAATTCCCCTGGACTTCAGCTGGAGCTGAGAGCACTTAAACATCCTGCAAGATTAGATTCTTAAGCAGTAAATAAAAATGGCCACAAGTTTACTTTCAAAATTAAACATACTGTTTCCTCTCTCATTAACAAATAACCATTCAGCATTTATTTTGCAGTTTTTAAATCAAACTGTAGCATTTAAAATCTATTTTAGTCACATTTGCAGTGGATTTTTTAAATTATTATTTTTGGGTTACACATTTCTTTTGTCCTGCTGCTTTCCAGGAATCATCCTCATAAAGTTGTGGGGGGACCTAAAAGAAAGAAAGGAAAAGTAGTAAAGAAAAGAAACCCATTCTTCTAGTCATCACATTATCTATTTCAGTGGTTCTCAAACTTTTTTTCCGCGGACCACTTGAAAATTCCTGAAGGTCTCGGTGGACCACTTAATGATCTTTCCAGATGTTGTTTGTACCGTTAGCTAACTATTGTAAAGCGCTTTGGATAAAAGTGCAATATAAAAAAAATCCCTTAATAATAAACAACTTTTATTGTTCTAAAAATAAAAGCACACAACTCATATTACCTTTCTAATGCGATGGAGGTGCCCTCTCTCCCCTGCCGCAACAGCCCCCGAGCTGGGGCTGGGAAGGAGGAGGATCTCTTCTGCATCACAGCAGCCACAGAGCTGAGGCTGGGAAGGAGGGCCATCTCTCCCTGGCAGCCGCAGCCCTTCACATCCTAAATCCCCCCCACCCCCTCTTCTCATCCCACTGCCCCCTCCCACCTACCTCCTCTTCCCCCTGAGGCCACCGCCTCACTTTACATGTGCGTCTTCTCCAGGGTCCAGGCACCTAATTAGTGGAGCCACGCCTGGGTGGCCCTTCATTCTCTCATGTGCGGCCGCCCAGGTGCGCACCTTAGAGGGAACTATCCACAGACCACCTGCATGGAACTTGCGGACCACAGTTTGAGAACCTCTGATCTATATTTAGGCAGTTAACTCAGTCATTTGTATAGAGACTGTAAAATAGTTTCTGTATCCCACTAAATTGCTGAGGAATTATTTAATCTTTCTGAATATATTTTGATTAGTTTTTCTTGTGATTGATACAGTAGATTTCAATTCATTTTTATAATCAAATTGATTGCAGACACCATGATAAAAACAATGTTAATTCTTTGGGCCCAAGTGGCTAGCCAAAAATTCAGGGTCTAGGAGATTGCTCCAGTTAGGAGGAGAAATGAGTGATAGCCAGATATTTCTCTGATGCAGTTTTGTGTATTTACAAAGAATGTAAAAGTCCTACATCTTAATGAAGTAAACAGCGCATTGTGCTCGCAGCACCAAGAACACTCCTTTCAGTCTGCACCCCTGACACAAATTCCTCTCCACAGGTTTCTTCCAGGGTCAGCCATCATGCTTTCAGCTACATCTTCAGGCTGTCTCTGTCTCTTCATCTCTTCCACTTTTTTGTCTCTTCTGCATTTCCACATAGATGCACACCTACCCAAAACAATACTTATGAATTAGAAAGCAACCTTTATGGGTTTTGCCCAGGCAAGACAATCATGACTTCTTAGTAGATAATATTTCTTTTTGCCAGCAAATTTCCCTCCTAATTGGTTGAATGAAGTAAGGCCCCTGCACTCAACTTGACATTTGTTTTTGTATCTGTTACACAGTAACTTTTGAAAACTGTGTAACTGATCAGTTCCCAACTTTCAGGGAACGTTGTAGGTATCATAAAAATCAGCCCCACAGAGTGAATATATAGTCACTATGGATCCAAAGATGAGGCAGTAATCTCAGGGCTGGGGCCAGGGATAAATTAGTGCTGGGAGTTGATGTGTGGGCTGTGGTTAGAGTTAGGGTACCAAACAACTTCCTCTCCCTGCTGCACTAAATAGGCAATCTGTTCATCAGATTTTAGCTGAAATCAGACTGCTTGGAAGTCTTGCTTCTCCCTCCCCAATCCAGGCCAGCTCCTTGTCCCCACTGTCAGCAGTGCCCCCTCCTATCTGGGTCTCTTCCACTGAGGTGAGGCCAGGCCCCCTCCAGCTGGGCCTCTCACCTCTCCACTCCAGCCAAACCATTGTCTCCTCACCTCTGTAACCTGGTCACTCAGTATACAGGGTGGAGGTGTTTGGGACTTGTGTGGGGTGTAGACCTCTGCCTATATAAACAATGGTATGTGCAACCCTCTAGTATTAGATAGGAACAAAGATATATCTTGCTCAAGCATTTTTTCCTAAAGTTTCCTCAATTTCTTCTTCCTCTTTGAGCCTTTTCTCTTAGTCTTTAACCTTTTACTACCCTTTCATCTATTCTGCCTTTTACTTTATCTTCTTTAGATCTACTCTCATCTGTTTCTTTTAAGTCTTTCTTTTTCTGTTCTTTATTTAGCTGCACACTTTTCTTCAAGAGGAATTATACTGCCACTAGAAGAAAGAGACCATGAGACAAGTGCCATAACAAAAAGAAATGGGTGGAGGTGGAGGTGATGGGTAGGAGAGGAAGAAAAACAACAACAACAAACCCATACACCTGAGCTGTCTAGAAGGGTTCACTAGAGATTTGAACTGCAGTGAGACTTTTTTTTTTTTTTTTGGTTCTGCCTGGCTTTGGAGATCTTTTTGGCTTAGTCTTTTAGAGACTCAACTTTCAAAGCTCAATCCTCTGCTCACTCCTAAGCCTTCTGTTTCCTATCATCCACATGAAAACAAAAAAGAGAATTATTGTAATGTCTGAGCAATGGAGAATTCTGCTCCAGATAAGAAGGAACTTCTCTTACCATCTATTACAGCAGACATTAAAAAAAAAAAAAAGACAAAAGTGCCTTTCTGTTGCAGTGGCCAAAGGAACCAGATGTTAAGAAAGCAAACCTCCCTCGTCTAACCTTTCCCCCCACCCCGCAAAAAAGAGACCCCCAATGACCTTCTGGTTTTAATACCCACATGGTTAGGGTGGAAAGAAAAATAGTTCTGGCAAGTAGTGCCATGGTAACAATGATTAGGGCAAGATTCTAAGAATCTGAACACCCCCTTGCCTTTCTCTCCATCCAAATTGCAAACAATAAACATTTTCTTTTCCTACTGTAACCTTCTGCCACGTGGAGTAGGCAGCAACAAGGCTGTCATGTGAGAGAACTTACCACCACTCCCAGGTGCCTTTAAGAAGCAATGCTTCGTCACCTACAAGCTCTCACTCTGTGTATAACAAAAGAGAATTATTTATTATTAAAAAGGGAAGAGAATCAAACATTTATTTGGGACAACACCACAACCACATTCAGAAGCGTGTGACCATAAGCAAACCCAACCCCACTGCGTTGGGCAGCGTGCTTTGCCTTACAGTGGGAAAGTCCAACAAACCTCCCTTTAACACATCACTCCCCCTCCTTCCACTGCAGCCCACTCATAGTGGGCTGTTCTTGGTTAGCAAAGATCCAGAGTTCAGAGGTGCATTCATGGGGGTTCACCTCCCACCTCGGGAGGGCAGGGGGAATGAAGCAATGCCTCTGCTGCTGCAACTGGCTCACAGCTGCTGTTGCTGGCTGCCATTGGCCACTGTTTCTCTGCGGCTGCTGGCTGCGACTGCTTGCTGCTCACATGGCATCACATTCGGAGGTTCTGCCACCTAACCCAGCTCTCAGTGATTTCAGCAGGCAGTGGGGGAACCTCCTGGCCAGGGCAGTCTCTGTGTTATCTTTCACTATCCCCACACAAGGTGTAAGGCTTAGCCCCTAGACCTGTTCAGCAGTGATGTCAGTTATAGGACTCACCCAGTAGAAACCCCCTCAATCAGGGCATATTAAACATAGTTCTCCTGCCATTTACTTGTACAATAAAGTTAACATTATATCATTATCCCTGCATTCAAATACTAGTGATCTGTAACCCTAAACCAGCCAAAATTGATCATTTTGGCAAAGCAGCTCCAACTGCTGCACACCTAGGTAGAGTAGGCATGTCTGTTCAAACACGGGCTGCTCCTGAAGTCTGTTTCACCCAGCTCATTACTAGATATCAGGAGAGAGCTCACTCAGATCCTGCTTACACTGCATATCATCTTTCCATGTCAGATACTGATGTTAGACATCTGTTCTACCTCTCCTGCATTTCATTTCAGCAGATATCCCCAGATTGTAGAGCATATCATTGAAGCTAAGGATCACACACTGGGCAAAATTCCTGCTTGGTATCAGGTCATAAAAGACTATGGGGGCTGCAGGGTCGTGCTGGCCGTCAATTCCCGCAGCTCCCATTGGTTGGGAATGGTGAACCGTGGCCACTGGGAGCTGCAGGCGGCCATTCCTGCGGATGGTCAATGTAAACAAACTGTCTCGCAGCCCGTCAGCGGATTATCCTGATGGTTGCCCACCACTGATGTACAAGCTAGTTTGATTAATGATCTCAGGATATTTTTGTTTTTTCATAGAGGAGCATCTGCTCTCAGATTCTTTGCCTGTATCTCTATTTGGACCTCAGTTCAGATAACTTTACAACTCCAGAAATAAAAGAAAAGGAAAGAGCCTCTGTTAAATAATTCATTTTTCAACATCACAAACCCAGTTTTCCCCTCACCTACCAAAATATACTATTCTACTATGGAGCATGCTGGAATGGGCAAATCAAATGACATTGATTCAGCGGTGAGCTTGACTCCTTTCTTCCAGCCAGTATTAACATTGTTTGTTTATTTGTTTCCCCATCCGCCTATTAGCAATATGTCACAGTTTAGCAGCATCACTGCCTAATCATGAGGTGGCTTTTAAGTCCACAGTAGTTGAGCTTTCCTGTTTTGTTAGCTTCCCTTACCCCCTTTTGTGATTGCTCAACATTCCATTCTCTGTGTCTTCAAGGGGGAGGGGAGGGAGAGAAGCACACAATCCATGGCTGGTGTTCCCGAGCATTCCTTGCCCATGCTCCCAGTTGGAGGGGTGTAAAGGGACCTCCTCCCTCACCCCTCAAAAAATCAATTTTCTCTTGTCCATAATAGGGTCTGGAGAAAGCTCATTGGCCTTTTACTTCCAAATATCTATGGGGGAGCTGGCAGGTCCCATCTGCCAGCTAGGCTTTTCATGACAAATCTGACCTGCCTGTTTCCCACAAACAAATTCTTTGAATTGCCAGAAATATAGGTCCACCCACTCCCAACTACTCTCTTCAAGAGAGCAAATAGTCTGTTTCCCACCCTACTCTATAGCACCACTGGTTATGAGACATTTCTGCTGACCCTTTAGTTCTGGGGATAAGATAAAAGAAGAACATAAGAATGGCCATAATGTCTCAGACCAATGGTCCATCTAGCCCAATATCCTGTCTTATGACAGTGGCCAATGCCAACTGCTTCAGAGGGAATAAACAGAGCAGGGCAATTTATCAAGAGTTCCATCCTGTGCCATCCAGTCTCAGCTTCTGACAGATAGCAGTTTAGGGACACCGAGAGAAGGGACTTTCACTTATAAATGTTGTGGTCATGAGTCCTAGAGTTAAAGGACCAGCAGCAGATATTTCTCAGGTCCTACTGCTGCAGGATTGGAGCATGAAGAATCTGGGTGAAGATGCCTTCAACAGGATTTGTGGTGGGGAGACTAGGCCTGCTTTGTCAGCATTCCAGAGAAACAATAAGGTGAGAGGGTCGATGACTCCCCTTCCTCTTTCTGGAGCTCCTTTGGGGTAGTTCATCACTTAACACCAAAAGACACAGGTAGAGAAGACTGCTCAGACTATGGGTGTGTCTACACTTAAAACACTACAGTGGCACAGTAGCACTGCTGTAGTGCTTCAGTGTAGACACTACATACACCAACAGTAGTCTGATGGTAATCCTCCTCACCAAGAGGCAGTAGCTATGTCAAGAAGAATTCGTCCATCGACCTATCATTGTCTATATGGGGATTTAGGTCATTTTAACAATGCCACTCAGGGATGTGGATTTTTTCACACCCCTGACTGACACATTTAAACTGACCTAATTTTGGAATGTAAACCTGACCTAAATGAGGGGATATCCAGAGACTGTTGTTCCACAAGGAATCCTAAGAGTCTTGCGTTTGGATAACATTAATCAAATTATTTCCCAAATACAAAAACCCTCCTTCCCCCAGTCCAAAATATAAAGACCCTCTGAATCTGAATAATGGGTTATTCATCCAACCCTGAAGTCTTCTGGTGAGAGTTATTATTTTCATGTGCATGAGTGTGACAACTTTCAGTCTAAGGAAATGAATTACAACAGCTAAATCAAACTGTAAAGGATCTGTATTTTTTTGCTTTTTTGACATTTTCTTTAATATATGTTGAAAGAGTGTAAACATTAAAAACAGAAATCATCTCCACGTGAACATAATATTGATGTTGACAAGTGGTTTATTTTTATGATCAGGACACCGTATTATGCTCCAGTGGACTAAATGCCATGAGCACATTATCATCATCGAAGGTAATCACATTGAATTTTAATTTTGTTGTGGGACTTCAGTTTGGAATGTTATGGCCACCAAGCACATGTTTTGCCTGAGAAGACTTAATCTGATGATACTGTTATTTAGCATGCTATTTCCCATGAGCAAATTAAGCTCAAGCATTTAACTCTGTGGATCCTTGAAAATCTAATGATGCATCCTGGGACTATGCACAAAGCAACAGCGCATGGACAGCAATATATAGCACATCCCATTTTAATTTTCTTTTAAATATATAAATAAACCCTGGTAGTTTTTTTAAAAAAGTCTAAAATTTACATTTCTTTTTTTTTTCCTTTTAAAATTTGTCACTGGTACATGTATTTGCAAAATTACAAAAGGCTTATTTGGGAGGGGAGCAAAGGGAATAGGATGGCTGTTCCCCTGTTCATTGGATTGCCAATTTTGGTTGGATATATTCCTGGAGATTTCATCACGTGACATAATCTTTAATTAAAGATTAATCTTTAGTTCCTTGAGACTCCAGGCCAATCCTGGAGGTTGGCAACCCTACCTGTTCTGGTTACTCACAACCCAGAAAGAGTTGACTCCATGAGGCTGCTGCTGTTCCCCTGCCTGTTGAAGTGGGTAGGCAAGGGCATTGAGTGGACAGAACCTGGCTTCACACACTTACACCTCCCCCAATGTGCCAGCTAGCACAGCTGTGCTGGCAGCAGAAGGGAAGTAATCTGTGCTTCCCCCATGGAGCAAGAGGGAAGCAGGCATCAAACAGGATGGGTCTAGACTGTTCTCAATGGTAGCAGATGACAGAACGAGGAGTAATGGTCTCAAGTTGCAGTGGGGGAGGTTTAGATTGGATATTAGGAAAAACTTTTTCACTAAGAGAGTGGTGAAACACTGGAATGCGTTACCTAGGGAGGTGGTTGAATCTCCTTCCTTAGAGGTTTTTAAGGTCAGGCTTGACAAAGCCCTGGCTGGGATGATTTAAATGGGAATTGGTCCTGCTTCAAGCAGGGGGTTGGACTAGATGACCTTCAGGGGTCCCTTCCAACCCTGATATTCTATGATTCTATGATTCTAAACTGGACCTTAAGTCACAATTTGGTCCCCATTCTCCTCTTGGGTCAGTGTTACTATGTGTGGCCCAGTTCAGAGGTTAGCCAGGGCTCGTCTCTCTCTGAGGCGGTGGGGAACCACACCGCCTCATTAAATTTGGGAATAGGTCTTCCGGGGAATGAGTCTGGCTGCGGGAGTCTTCCTCTGCGGCCTTTGTGAAGGTAGAAATAAACACAGTAAGCGCAGGCCTTAGGTCAGGGCGGGGCACTGGTGAGTCAGGCGCTCAGGCCCTCAGGCAGGGGCTGAGCAGTAACAGTATATAAATAGTGAGCCCAGGCCCTAGGTTCCAAAGGGCCTGGGAGAGGGGGAAGACTGCCACCCGCGAGTTGGCTGGCAGGGGGGACGCAGGCCTTCCCACTCCACTGCGTCCCAGCCCGGGGCCCTAGCAGAGGCAGAAGATCCCCTGCTGCATCAGTGGGGATTCTGGCTGCAACACAGTGACATGGTCTGGCAGTGCTGCAGCCAGACTAGGATCGGCTGCCCCAGGGCTACTTCCAGACTCCCCCTCTTGAGGTACATGGGTCAGGGTGGTGTCCTCGGGGGGGTCCAGTACCATGGGTTCCTTGGGATAGCTGGCAAGGGGTAGACTTGGCAACTTCTTCTGGTAGGTGGCGCGGGGCAGGTCAGGCCAGTCCTCGGTTTTACTGCAGGCCGCAGGGGTTTCCCAATCACGAGCTAGGTCAGAAGTGTCTGGCCTCCCTGGCAGCTGCTCTCCCAGTGAACTCTGAGGTCAGGCCTTTATACTTCTGGTGCAATGCCTGACCCTCTGGGGGGCAGGCCTAGAGCTCCCTGGCTCCGCCCACTCTGGTGTCCAGAGGGACTCGTCTCTCTCCGTGATGGTGGGGAACCACACCGCCTCACTACAGGCCCCTTATTCAGGGCAGAGTGCAAAGTGCCAATCTAGCCCAAAGGATATGTTGTGATTAGTTTAGTTTAGATAGGTCATTGAACATTGATCTTAGAAAATTTCATTTTACTAGTAATTTTTCATCATCACCACCTGGCCTGGATGGAGCTGAGCGTATGTCAAGGTTCCTGATCCTTCTGTGGCTTCCTGATGCTGCTGGCAGGCATTTCAGTTTGCAGGTCATTTCTGACTCTGAGGCAAACAGTACTTTATGGGATATTCATTGGTAATACATGTTTTTAAAAGTTAAAGAGAGAAAAATCCCACCCTTTTCTCCTTAGAATAATGTTTTATTTAAAAAGATTTATTTGTAGCAGCTTCCCTTTTGTGTTTGTGTATAGTATGTACTGAGGAGAAGCGAATTCTTTTCTGAAGGCCTTGGCTAGCAGCTTGGGAATGGTTTATGCATAGGAAATTAAAATAAGGGCAGATAAAAATGTTAAAATTTTATACATATATATGGACTGCACTGTGATTCAACCTTTTAGGTGTCAAGTGATTTTTAGACTCAGGTTCAATCACCAAACGAACAACCACATAGGTGTATATTTTTGCAGGCTTGGGGCCCAAGTTGTTCTACGTAAGGACAGGAAGACTGCAGAATAACTCACACCTGCTTTTTATGGTCCAGAGCCAGACAGAGTAGTTTTTCCAATCACTACGGGGGGGTTGTTTTGTTTTTTCATGTAGGTGACTGAGCTACAGGAAGGATCAGATCATATTTTACTGAACAACAAACAATGAGAGCTACAGAAATGATAAAAGGAAGAATTGGGCATGTTTAGTCTACTGCTCTGTGTAGACCAATTCAGTTGAGTAACGTGTATAACATTTTCCCACGTTCCAAACGCAACAAGGTTAGTCATAGCTGATCTTCTCTCTGCTTCTTTCCTCTCCTTCACTGACAAAGGTTTTTAGTACTGCTTTTACCCTAGTGATTTCTTTCTTTCTGTCCTCCTTTCCCTCCCAACCAGTGCTACTGGTTTGTTTTCTGTATTTAAAAAAATAAAATAAAATAAATTCACCCAACAGAGTCCTTTACACTGGGGTTCTGCCCCAGCAGTATCCCCACACTCTGGGTCTCCCCTCCCAGGGGAACCCCCAACCCTCTAAACCCACCTTGCCTCAGTGGCTACTGCCAGTCATCATCCAGCCCCCTTTCCTTGGAGCAGGCTGCAGTCTGTAATGGCCACTCATCACTGGCAAGGGGGTAGGACCTGCTGCCTTTGCCTATCCCTGGGCTGCCCCTGTGCAGCCCCACTACCTTTCTGAGCCTTTACCAAGGCCTGCAGCTCCCTTTACCCTTCCCCAGCACTGCTCCACTTAAAGTACCTTGCTCTCAGGCAGCTAACCCTTCCCACTTTAGGGCTAGAGTGAGACTCCTCTGCTTCTGGTCCACAGCCCTCTTATAAGGGCCATCTGGGCCAGGATTGAGCTGGCCACAGCTGTGGTCAGCTACTCACTCAGCTTCCCCCAGCTGTTCTTAATCCCTTTTACCCAGCCACAGCCCTTTCCAGGGCTGCTTTTAACTCCTTCAGGGGCGGAGTGAGGTGACCACCCCGCTACACTATCCTAATTGGTGTCTAAGGGCACTGCTGTAATACAAATTATTAGAATAAGGACTATTATTATTATTTACGTTCCATGTTCTGTATTAAAAGAAAGTCACTGCAATTCTTCAGCATTGTCATGTCACAATACCCAAGACCCTGAGGTAGAAAAATGCAAATGCTACTTCTATTGTGAGTCTTGCTCTGTGCCAAAATGTGCTTTAACTGTAATTCACTAACACTGATGTATAGTTCAAGGAATAAAAGAGAAGAGTTGTGTACAGACTTCTTTAGATTTGAATATTAATAAGGTCTTCTGTACTGGGATAAACTTGTAAGCAGATCAGCATTAAACCTAAATCCATTCACTTTTTACATGCTCTTCATACTCTGTTTCAATGCATTTACAAAATTTTGCTCCCTCACAGAACAATTTATCTTAGGCTACATCTACATTTAAACCTGGCCTTAATAGGATCTTGTCATGAGGTCCCAAGGCTAAACTGGTGGCATCAGTAATTTCTATTGTTGTTGACTATCCTGTCATAAACACAGAAGTATTTTCCATTAACTGGGCAGTAAATGAAACCTCACCTTAAATCACAATTATCTGGAATAATACCAACTGAATCTCACAAACATACTTTAAGTAAATTTTTCTTTGCATAAATATTCCTTTTAAAAAAATAAAAACCTACATATTTTTTAAGTGGAAAGTTTTCTATGTAGATCCACCCGTACTCACGGTGATAAAGGTCTTACTGCCTGAGTGATCACACTGATTTTAATGGGACTTCAATGTGAGTTAGGATGGCAAAATATGGATCATAATTTAGTGCAAATCACATTTATGCTAATAGTAATTTCTATAAGATTCTGAATCACTAATCTGTATCTCTTATTTTTACATGAAATGCTAATTAACAGGTGTCTGTTACACAGCCACCAACCTTTAAATTCAAATTATCTCACAAATTCATTTAAAATACCTACCAGTGTCTTACTGCCACTGGTCTCATGCTGTAACTGAGCTAGCCCCTACATCAAATGTAAGACTATTTATTTAGATTATAATTACTTGAGATCTCACACCTCTTTGACCATTGTCCATCTTTTGTTGTTGGATGTGTTTTCTCTGTAGTGATCTTTAGGGAGAAAAATCTATCTCTTAGTTGTTAGGAACATTTCATAATCTTGAAAATCCTGTTTTGTATGATTCATTCATTTCAAGGAAAGCCAAATGAAGAGAAAATGGGCCACTGTAATAACTTGACAACTACACATAGCCAAAAGAGGATTAACTTCAAATCTGATCCCACCTTTAGATTTATGTAACCATACTGTGATGGAAAATATTGAAACAGGGGGTTGGGGGTCAGGGAAGTATGCAGTACATTATTATTTTTTGGCAAATATTGGTCACATTTCCAATTAGCAAATAAAGCTCTAACATTGCACAATCATAGATACTACAATTGAATTGACTCACTAGATTGCAGGAATGATTTATTGTCTCTGATCTTATAAAAGACTTGAGGACGAGGACACTGAAGAATGTAAAGTATGCTATTTTAATGTAAACTACTAAAATCATTTGGAGTCAAATGCACGGCTGACTGACATTTTGAGCTTACACTGATGTTACAGGATCACAGTATTGCAGATCAGTGGTCCAGCTAATCCAGTATTCTGTCTCAGCCAGTGGCCAGTATCCAGTGTTTCAAAGGAAGGTACAAGAAAACCTGCCTAGGAAGTTATGGGAGTAATATGCCCATAAGGCAGTTTATTCTTAAATCCCATTAATTAGAGGTTGGTTTAGGGCCTGAAGCAGGAAGCGTTATATCTTTTCCAAAGAAAAAAAAAATTCAAACTCCCTACTATAATAGATCTGGGTGTTCTTTTTCTTGATATAAATTGTCCTGTCCTTTTTTAATCTGGTCAAATACTTTGTCTCAATTATATTTGCTGGCAATGAGTTCCACAGGTGATTGAAAAGGTAGGCCCCTAACCTGCATACACTTCTTCGTGTCACTAGCTCTGTTCAAACAAGTGGAATAAGGAGTGCTCGCAGGAGTAAAGGTTGCAGGACCAGACCTGTATTTGCAGTGGCAGAACAATATATTTTTTTAAATTAACCCATGCATCTGCCTATTTGAGACACTTCAGGATAAAAGGCACTATATAAATCTAATGTATTCAAATTAACTGTAGTAGGGAATTTAACATATTTATGTTAGTGGCAAATTCTGTTGATTTCTACTTAGAATCTGAAGAACCAAACTACTGAGCTTGATTCAGCCCCAAGTTAAACTGTTATTAACTGCAAAGCCCCTGTGTTGGAAAGTCTGCCAGTGAAGGGCCTTATAGGAGCACAGCAGAAAGCGCCCACCAATTCCCTTTCCCTGTGAGAGGAAAAGCTATACTATCGAAAGTGAGCCCAGCCCAAAGTGTGGGTTTTGCGGACCAAAAATGTGTCCTGGCTAGGACAACTGGGAAGTGCTGATTCACTAATTCCTCTCCCCAACTACCATTTGCAAAGCTCCTTTTGAGCTCTGGTGGGAGCGAAAGCTGCTCCCCTCTGGCAAGAATCCCCAAAGAGGGTGTTAGCAAGAACATCATTTCCCTCCTTATACTGAATCCCTCATCAGGGCTCAAGGGAACTTGCTGGCGTTGCTAGGTGAATTTATCCTGTTTTATTAATCTGTTCCCTTATGTTTTGTTGCTCCGTGGCATCCCTTTGCCAGGTGATTTATACAGCACTTCATCTGTACCCATGCTTTGTGTTGGAGTTATGGTAAAATGTCACCAAGGATGAAGGCATCGGGCATATTCCAGTCTCCTACCAAGTGGGGCAGAGGGGTCAAGAGCCAGTAGACAGGCCAATAGAAAGTCTCTGAACAGCAGAACTGTGCTTCTTGCTATCCCTAATATCATGATTTCAGGGAATGCCACCCTTTCCTCATTCTGTAGGAGGCAAATCCCTGATGGATTGATCTGAAGAAATCTGTAAGGGAAACTTTGTTGTGTTTTTCTCTCCTCTAGCTACCTTCTCTCCTGTTTCTTCCCTCCTTCCCCTGGCCACAGAAAAGGTCTATTTCTTCCTTTGTTGCCCCACCAAACGTTTGGTGGTTTAACTATAACTAGGTTCCTGAATTCATAAGTTTATGTTGTGAAAGTTCTCTTTCTAAAGAAAAAAAGCTAAAAAGTGTTGAACTTGTTTCTGTAACAAACAGTGAAATATTGTGAAACCTTGAAGAATGACTCTAAAATGTGCAGAATTTCTGATTTTTCTTGCTTCCAAGATATTCTTCAGAGCCAATGGTCTTTATTAAAAATACAACATATTCCAGTAGAAGAGACTAGTGTCTTCAGATCTGAATGAGTTAATTTTATACCATTCCTCAGTTATGTAAATGACACAAAATGTAGTGCCACTTTCTATTCTTATTAGAATTGTGAGACTGTCACTATAATTGATTAATTTTCTGCTATTCTCTCCCTGTGATCTCTTTGTCACAAGAATAAGCTATCACAGAATTTTAATGCTTGGTACATTTTAGTTTCCATAATATATTCTGATTCTCATTCTAGTGACAAAGGTTGGCACAAAATCAGACCATATTCATAACATAGGCTGCAAAAATAAAGCAGAAAGCTATATAGAATCTATCTTCATGACAATCTCAGAACAATGAGAACAGAAATATCACAAAACAAAACTCTGTGTTCTTGTGGCAATCTTAGTATTGTAGTCTTACAATACTCCAAAATGCATTTCTGAACCTTTTAGATCAGATTTGTTAAACTCATTTTGCAATACGGAGACCATTCACAATATTTTAAAAGGATGTCACTGGCAAGTGGCAAATAATTTAGTCTCCAAATGTGATTTGCCTGAAATAGTTGTAGTCTAATGGAAAATATCATCTGGCATCTAATTCCTAAATGTGCCTTTCTGTGATTGGAGGGAAAAAATTGGATGTTTTAATAGGACCCATCCAATTTATTAGCTGTTCATTTGTACTCCCTTTGTTGGGACAGTTAACTAACAAACACTTAACACAGGTACACCCTAAGGACACCACAATACACTTTTAAGTGAAATGGCTTATGTTGCCTTGCAAAAAATAGTCTCCCGGAGTGAGAGCATGATTAAAAAAAATTCATATCTAACTTTATTGGTAGCAACTGTATTAATTAACGACCAGTTTTCTGAGTGTTCTGCTACTATAAAGATAGCATGAGCCAACACCAGATCAACCTCACTAAATTCTTTAGTAAGCCATCATCCATACTGGTCACGAGTTACACCTCTCACTCTGATATTGGCTTTCCATTTAATGTCCAGAGTTATACAAATCGCTGTTGAAAACAAAACTAATGCTAGCACACATATAGGTAAACAAATCTGGTTGTATTGAATTTTGTTGTCAGAACAAGAGGGAAAATAATCTGTTTGCCAGGCTGGTAAGAAGATAATTGGTCGGAGAAAGTATTTTCAGGTTTATTAATGAAGATTAAACATGATACATAAAAATGTGTCTATTTAATGGTCAGATTGTATTTCAATTATACTGTAAGCTTCTCATTTTCAGTGGTTTATGACTGCAATAAAATTTTACTCTAGGTTCACACTTGGACTCCAGCTCACAGTTTTAACCCAACTGCAAATACATTTTACATATATTTGCGTTCTAAGTGTAGTAAGAAGAAGAATCTGGTTTTTAAAATTATAGGTATTAATTTTTTCACTGTTAACAATGCAACTTTAGAAAGGAGAGTAATTATACACACACACACACACACACACACACACACACACAGCTACCATGTGTGACCTATACTATCTACCAGTGGCCTTCATGGAGCTAAGCATTGATTGTCATGCAATTCAGGACATTTGGGACAAAACTGAAACCCCAAATGTTGCAAATGACAGTCAGCAAATGACATTTATGTAATGCTTTTTGGGGGGTTTCTGTTTGACAAAAGCATTTTCTGGCTGTGTTTCCCCTGTGGAAGTAGTTCAAGGCTGTTTCCAAGCTCTGCTAAGTAGCAGTTATAAGCAATCTTCTGACTTTTCCTGATCTTAATTAGGAATTTGAGGTTCCGTGCCTTCTCCCTGTTTTTCACCATAGAGAGAAGGATATTGAGAGAGGTCCCTGGCCAATTATGGGAAAGAATGAATGGAGGTAGGATCTTGGCCAATCCATGGGAACTAGAGGGAAAAATGTGCCCCAGTAGGAACCCTAACTTCACAGATGTATTCATTGTCCCTATTATGCTGGGAGAGTAGTGGCAGAAGAAAAAGCCTGGCATACTGCCCCAATGGTCCCTGACCACCAAAGTTGAAAAATGGAGAGGAAGACTTATTGCTGTAGTTTGTCCTCAGCCAACATAGCATAGGGGTGTGAGAGGCAAGCACTACAACCAAAGTAGGTGAATTCTGAATCTACTGCCTTCAAATATCCCTGTTCCCAAACATTGACATTTGGGACCCATGCAATACACCTCCCTGATGTGGTGTATACACATTAAAACATTAATAAGACAGTCTAAACACCCAAAATGATGTCATTCTGCGTCCCATGCTGAAAAATGTCCTCCAGTGAGGAATGCAAAAAACTCATCTGAACACAAACTAACACACAATGTTTTTGGACTTGAATCAAGGGAAACCAAATCTCTTAACATGAGAAACAAAACTGATGTTCAAAAACAAAAAGTAAAGGGAAGTGTTCTCACATCCATGAACTAGAAGTGTTTCAGCAGAGCCCCTACTATTAGCTCCTTAAAGTTTTGGCCACAAAACTTCATTTCTTAAATGTGTATGCTTTAATCATCCCATGAAATTTATACAAATGTTTAAGTAAATCTATTTGCTTTAGAGTTTGGAGACTAACTTGTTGCTGTTGCATTATATTTTCCATTCTTTTTGTCTATTACAACTCTGATGATTGTACCAAATTTTTCAAAACAAATAATTTATTGAGGCAGATTCTGATACCCTTACTCACACTAAGTAAGGTAGTTTCATCAGTAGCCCTACTGATGTTATTAGGACTATTTCTGGAGCATATTACCATTCAATGAGAATACTGGTGTCAGAATCTAGCCCTTAAAGATATGTATTATAACATGCATTCTCTTTCCTTCTTTGTTGTTATGATGGTATTTTGTAAATCAGTTACTGAGATATTTGTAACTGATTAAGAATACAAAAATAAATAAAAAAGTTTCAAAAGAGAAAAAGGTAATACAATGACACATTAAAATATGGATTTTTTGGATTAAACAAAAAGATACATCTGTGACGGGTTCGATCACAGAGGCACCTTGGGACTGTCACCTGACCTGCTGAGATTACCTCTGACCCCATTTTCCCTGCCAAAGCTTGGGACTCCAGAACCCTGCCTTGTTGAGCCAGACACACTAGTCTCCTGTAACCCAGACCCAGGTCTGGTCCACACCCCTAGAGCTGCAGATTTTAACCTAAAACTACTCAGAAGGTCACCTATCTCCAGCACACAGACACCCAGTTCCCAATGGGATCCAAACCCCAAATAAATCTGTTTTACTCTGTATAAAACATATACAGGGTAAACTTGTAAATTGTCTGCCCTCTATAACACTGATAAAGAGAGATGCACAGCTGTTTCCTCCCCCGGGTAATAATCACTTACTCTGGGTTAATTAATAAACAAAAGTGATTTTATTAAGTATAAAAAGTAGGATTTAAGTGGTTTCAAGTAATAACAGACAGACCAAAGTAAGTCACCAAGCAAAATAAAGCAAAAATACGCATGTCTAAGCCTAATATATTACAGGTAATATCTCACCCTCAGATGTTCCAATAAGCTTCTTTCACAGACTAGACGACTTCCTAGTCTGGGCCCGATCCTTTCCCCGGTACAGTCCGTGTTAGTTTCCACAGACATCTTAGGTGGAAAACGGGCTTTCTCATGGCTGCCACCTCCTTTGTTCTGTTCCACCCCCTTTCATAGCTTTGGCACAAGGCGGAAAGCTTTTGTTTCTATGGGTCCCCACCCCTCCTTTTAAATGGAAAAGTAACAGATTTAAGATGGATTCCAGTATCAGGTTACATGATGACATGTCCTGTGAGACCCCAGCCTCCATTCTTCCTGGGCTGGCCCACATGTACACATGAAAGTTTGTAAGTAAACAGAGCCATTTACAACCAGTTATCCTAATGATGATTCTAAACCACCGTTAATGGCCCACACTTTGCATAATTACAGTAGGATCTCAGAGTTATACTTCATATTTCTAGCTTCAGATACAAGAATGATACATACGTACAAATAGGAGGAATATATTCAGTGGGTTATAACCTTTGTTATGATACCTTACAAGAGACCTTTTGCATAAAGCATATTCCAGTTACATCTTATTCACACTCATAAGCATATTTCCAGAAAACATATGGAGTGCAATGTCACAGCATCCTTCACACAGAAGAGAAGAGAAGAGAAGAAAGGAGGATTGGGGCGGGGAGAGAGCAAAAAACAAAAAACAAACCTTGTGAACTGAAAGGAGACATACGCAACACTTGACATTCAGGTTTAAGTATTCTTGGTATCCATTTTTCAAAACAGGCATAGGAATCCAATTCTTCTTCCCCTTCAGGCAGAAAGAGGATGCTAACCTTCTGTACACGCATCTGAATTTGTCAGCTCTCTGTTTTACTGTTAAGTGTTTATTTTCTTTGTTGGTAGCAGCAATTATATTCCCCGTACGCCTATGCTTTTTCTGGTGATCTTTTAATTTGTTAACAAAGTTTGCCATTCCTTTAAAAGAGGGACTTTAATATTAGGAAGAAAATATTTAAACTATCATTTCTATACATAATTCCCTACTTAATTTTCATGTTTTGCTATCGTATGGTTTCTAACTGTATTTGTTCATTTAATTCCAAAAGTTATTTGGCCTGTATTTTCAAAAGTGATTAGCGAATTTGGGTTAATCAGTTTTTTAATGTGTAAATACAAACACCCAGAAAGACATGGTTAGAAAGCACTGATCTCTTAAGATGAGGTCACTTTAAGGACTCTCAGATTGGTTACCCACAAATTTAGACATCTAATGTCAATGGTACATTTTGGAAATTTAGGCTGTTTTTATTTGAACAAGGGCTGCCTATCTTTTAGGTACTTCCACTATTTCATCATGGAGTGCTGAAAATGCTATCACCATTATTTCTATGGCATTGCTAACCACATATGATATTCTAAAACCAAGATTGTGACAAAATGTAGACTCAGAAAAGATAAACTGGCCTTTTACCTTTGTTTAAAGACAAATATTTGCTAAGATCAAAGAAAACATGGGAAAGTATTTACAAAGTACACTTATTTTGTTTAAATAAATACTTTCATTTTTCAAGTTTAATTTACTCTGAAAGCCCCCCCGCACTGCCCCACACACCCTTTCAAGTAATATTTTTCCTTGGCAGAAGAGGCAGTTAATCAAATTTTGTCATCTAGATTTTCTGTAGTATCCAAAAGTGGTCACACTTTGAAATTAGGATAGAAATCGGCCTTTCTGGAAACATTACAGTATACTTTAAAAAGGTGTCAAAGAAATGAGAGACTGGTGATGTTTCCATTTTTGGCATTGGATAACTATAATGGTTTCTGTAAACCAAACAAAAGGAAGAAACATCTGAAATCCCAGACTACCAAACCTTTGTCCAACCTGACAGCCTTAAGCTCCCAAAGAAAGGAAATTCGGAGTTAAACATCATTAAAGCATTCTCACATCGTTACAGAAAGTTGTTTTTGTAGTTATCAATTTGTTGTGCAATCCTGTTACTTTAAATTGATATTTTCTTTTTAGTACATGCAAATAAAATACAGGTCTGAGACATTTTTTAAACTGTTTTCGGTCATTTTACTGAAATTCTTCACCCATCAGTTGGCCTTTTGTGAGTGAGTCTGATCCAGTATTAATGCAAATTACATTGTCATGTTTTGTGGCTTTTCTACAGTTATCACTCAGCTCTAACCTAAATTTGTAGATTTTTTTTTTTTTTATCACTAATGGATTTGCAGCTAACCTATTGCTCCAGTCGTGGCCAGTTGCCTTCAGTATCACTTGTGTATGCATTGAGCTGATAAGTACTGCAGTTCATTTTCCTCTTGGGCAGTTTTAAAAAAAAAAAAAAAAGAGGAGGAGAGAGATTGGAAAAAAGCCCTCAGACTAATAATTACCTTAGTCTGAGACGAGGATGGCAAAATATACTTGATTGCTTTATAACCCTCTGTACAGTGTAACAAAATATGGCTGCTTTAGGAAAAAATGTGGGATAGCTTTCTTGACTTTTTAATGTTATTTCCTCCAAACTGTGTTTCAGTCAACATGATCAGTGTGATAATGTTATAATTAAAGGGCAAATCTTGGTCTAATTATGGATTCCTTCCCACATCAAAACGACTGTCCTTAATATTTTCAGTGTCATAGTTTAATATTACATTTTAATTTGTTAGTTCATCAGTATGAACTGAGTATCCCAGTACATAAAGAATTATTCGTCATGACTCAGTAGTCTAACAAATCTTGTTGAAAGATGAAGTGATTAGTGAAAAGAAAAGGAAGATTTCAACCTTATGGGTCATATTATGAAATAAATTTTATATGCTAGGGTATATGCCTCACATAAGAACCTCAGTAAAGACTTTATTTTTCTGATATGTTTTGCTTGGTGCTAATGAGATGTTGTCTGTTCCTTATTCTGAAATGGAAAGAAATGTCTTACCCTGTTGGGATAAGGAATGTCATGGCTGTTGTTGAAAAGCTGACATTGTGCTTGATGCTGTACTGATGTATTGTAAACAGAGACACAACTCCTGCCCTGATGAAGTTGTACTTCAGTTAAATTCTGAGTGTACAGACCTGACATATATCTGGACTATTAGATATGTGGGCACAGAAACCAGAGCAATCCTAACCACCCGAAGAGGCTATTTCAATATACATCTCCCCATATGTATACACAGTTTGTGTAATTGGAATTGGCCATTATTTTGCTTCCTTAAAACTTAATACAGCTTAAAAATTAATGAAAAAAAACAATAAATAATTCAAACTGGAAGCAGGGTTTGTTGATATGGGACTGAGGAAACTGAAGGGAGACTCTCCTATGGATAAGCATGTCTTTATGCCTCTCACTTGGTTTGCAGTACATTCACTTCTGTAGTTTTTTCAGCATGATGCAATAAGAGTATGTCTGTAGCCCATACACATATATATTGAAAAGCTTTTGCTGTATTATAGGCCTTTGCTTTGTTACTCACCAAACTAGTGAGGACAGTTTTAAACTAGGTTCAAACTGGGCAGGTGAAAAAAGCCCACAGATAGGTGTAAAAAAAGGGGGGGAGCAACTTTAACGGAGGATTAGATGTTGGGGGAGACATGGAAAATTACAATAGTGTCATAGTAGCAACAAGAGGGAAATAAGTGGAGAAATCTGTTCAACCTTTTCAGTGTCCATACACAAATGCAAGGAGTACGGGGAATAAACAGGAAGAACTGGAAATATTAGTACATAAGCAAAATTATGATTTAATTGACATCACAAAGACTTGTTGGGATAAATTTCACGACTGGAATATTGGTATAGAGCGGTAGCTTGTTCAGGAAGGACAGGCAGGATAAAAAGGGAGGAGGTGTTGCATTATTCATCAAGAATATATACACTTCTTCTAAGGTCCAGAAGGAGGTGTGAGGCAATTGAAAGTCTCTTGGTAAAGATAAAAGGCCAAAAATAGGGGTGATGTCATGGTAGGGGTCTAATGTTGACCACGCAATCAGGAAGAGAGGTGGATGCGGTGCATCTAGAACAAATAACAGAAATATTCAAAACACAAGACCTGATAGTAAGGGGGGACTTTAGCTACTCAGGCATCTGTTGGAAAAGTAATATGGCAAAATAGAAAATGTCCTATAAGTTCTTGGAATGTATTGGAGACAACTTCTTCTTTCAGAAAGTGGACAAAGTAACCAGTGGGACAACAATTTTAGAGCTGATTCTGACCAACAGGGAGGAATTGGTAGCAAATCTGAAGGTGGAAGGCAATTTGGATGAATGTGATCATGAAATTATAGATTTCCTGATTCTGAAGAAAGGAAGGAATGAGAGTGGCAGAATAAGGACAATGGACTTCAAAAAAGCAGAATTTAGAAAACTCAGAGAACTGATAGATAAGGTCCTATGGGAAGAAAATATAAAGGAATAAGGAGCTCAGGAGAGCTGATTGTTTCTCAAGGAGGCAATATTAAAGGCAAAATTGCAAATTATCCCTATGCAAAGGAAAGATAGAAAGAATAGTAAGAGGCCAATGTAGCTCCATGAGGAGCTCTTTAGTGACCTGAAAATCAAAAAGGAATCCTGCAAAAAGTGGGAACATGAACAAATTGTTAAGGACAAGTACAAAAGAATAGAACAATGTTCTGGGATATAATCCCACAGGATCCCCAGAGGCTTCTGACTCAGTCATCCAAAGTGCTTCTGGGAAATCTTAAGGATGCACGGACCCTGCTCAGTCCCCACTCCCTTTCTCCTTCTGATTCTGCCTGTAACTTAAAAGCCACAATATAGCTCTTAAACTGAAATCATTGCTACATATAGGGATCATATCAATGTGTAATGAAAATTCAGGCACCTTCTGAGTGGAACGTGGCAGCTGTTTAACAGTGAACAGCAACACTACACATCAGTTTAGGACAGTGAAAAAGAACACTGTATCTAATTGAAACTGCAGGAGAAATCCTGATATACAGAACGTAATTACACAAGCTGGAATGGATCCAGGACACTAAGGTTAGCATACATTACTTATTTTTTTTTAAAGAAAGAAAGGCGTGGAGGAATGTGCCATGGTGCAACCAGTGATCAGGACCTTATTTATATGTAGCATCCAAAAGGGCATTAGTATATTAGGGCATCAGTATAATGCTAACTCAGAAAGAAAAGTGATACATATTGAGGTCTTCTAGCCAAGAACAGGTCTGGATAAACCCTGCCTAATTTGTGAGATATGACAGAATCCTAACAGAAGGTGGAATGGCTGCACATTATTAGGAGTACGCAACCCTCTGAAATGTGATCTCTTTGTATTTTATCTTTTTGGAGCTAAATTTAGAAGTGAAATAAATGGGCTAAGTAGAAAGTGAGGAAGCTGGTGTGTGTGTGTACGAAATGGAACATACATTATGAGGGATGTGATAGGGTAATGTGGTGACATTAAAAGCATCCAACAGGAGTATTTACCTTTTACCTTACTACCTCGTCCTATTGGTTAGTTTTCTTACAACAACCCAGCTTCTTTGCCTGCTCATCTTAACTTACATCACCATTTATATTCCCTCTAAAGCTGTCTTTTCCTCTTTGGCCTATTCTTTCCTGTGTACTTGTGGAAATAAAAAAAAAAAAATCTTGATTCCCTTTATAGAGTGTCACCTCCACTCTACCAAGTCTATGGAGGATAGAGTGTTCACTGTTAAGAGATGGGGAGAAATTCCATACCAGCTATAGGGGCTGTACATGCTGCCCTCTGCAGCACTCTCTCAAGGGAAAATTAAATTAAACTAGTTCTAAGTAAGCCATAGAACAGAGGTGTTGTATGAATACAGTTTGCTGAGTGCTTTGGGATCATGTCAGATAAAAGGGTCTGTATATGTGTACAGTTATTATTTGCAGTGTTGTCGTAGCCATGTTGGTTGGTTAATTATTTATTATAAAATATTTGAAGACAATGTAAAACACTGTTTTTTCTTAAAGCAAAAGATGTTTTTGTGTCTTAAAAACACCTTAAAGCTACCTCTTGGTTTATCTGAAATTAGTTGGAGTTTTTCCATTTTTTCAGTGGGACAAAGATCTGTTCCTGAAAGCATAATTTAATTCACTGTTTACATTATCATTCTGGTGTGCCCCTCTCCCTCATGGGATAAAGCCTTTTTACCCCAAAATTTAAGTGAGAAGAGCTTAATTGTTTGAACTGATAACAGTGCATTTGTAAGGCAATACTGTACATGTTTTTCAAATAAGTCACGACTGGAGTGCTGTGTAGTGGAAGTAAACAGAGAGATTGTGAAATATACTTTCATTATTATTTCTTTGTTTGAAATGGTTCTGTTGTCATTTGTTTTATTGTTGGATGGGGTTTTTGTTTAGGATGGTGTTTGGTTTCATTTTTGTACAGCAAAAAAATCATAGAAAGCCCTGATATGCTCTGTCCTTGTTTTCGAAATATTGGAATTATACATCTCACAAATAAGCATGGTATGATGGGACAGATAGGCTCTACATTGGCACTAAGTGAGTTAATGAAAGCCTGCGGACCCAACTGACCCTGCTCTGCTACATTTAGAGCAAATGTGTGTCATGGAAAGGCAAATTAAAAGAAGGGAGAGCTAGCCCAATTCAGGGCTGTCTAGGAAGGAAAGCAGAACTCTGCTAGAAGGGATGGCCAGACCCTGGATGTTTGGTGAAGTATCGACTGTGTAAAGACAAGCCCTGAATAGAAGGGTAGAATCCTTCCCTTTCCCAGGTTTGAGCAGAGGACCCTGTATGAATTGCTATTTATTTTGTTCCTGATTTCTTTTGGACCACAGCACCCTGATAGGGGAAGGGCTAAATTATGCCCTGGCTGGAAGGCCAAAGCACTGCTACGTTGGACCTTACAGAGACTGCGACCTTCTGGTGGAGAACCGTGTCTGGGTGAGTCATGCCCTTACAGGCCACAAGTGGGCACTGCAGTGACAACCCAGTCACACTTGGTGGAGAATGCAGGCCCAGTTCTAGCCCCTGGGAAGGGAGCAGGTCAGGGCTTGAACATCCACACACACACAGCAACACTATGGATACGCAGCAACTCCTCAAAAGGATGGTGGAGCATGATGCCCAGCAGAAACAGCAGATCCGACAGCAGAGGGCCACCCAGCCACAGCAGGTCATCTGAGACTTACCCGCTCACCAGCAATAGCAACAGCAGGTGGAACAGGTCACAACCTTCTTCCGGCCTCCTACAATGTTTTGGCTCTCTGCTATGGATCTGGTGGGGACAGGTCCAGTAATGTGTACAGTGCTGGTCAGACTCAGGGAGATTATCTAGAGCCCTTTCTTGAAACTTCTGAATGGGTGACAGCTGCAGCAACATTGAGGGGGACTTCATGGGGCCAGGGAGTTGGCTCTGGGTGATGGGAAACATGACCAGGGGTTCAGCATCCCAAACATCTCCTCCCAGGTCCACACTTGCCAGGGATCAAGAGATCCAGGAAATCACGGGGTGATGGACCACTCAGTCCAAGGAGCTGGGGCAATCCAGACTGTACTCAGCTTGAGAATCTTTGGACCAAACAAGGTCTCTGAAAAGGAAGCCCCTGGGGCTGGAACAGGAATGGCCCATGTAAAAAGGTTTATCCAGAAGGTGGGGATAGGTACCGATACCAGCCACGAGGGTGATGGCATTTGGCAAGTCTGGACTGCAGAGGCCTAAGCATGCTTACCAGGGCCAGCTAATCTCACCGTCCATATTAAAGTAAAGGGGATAGACACAACGGGCCTAGGGGACTCGAGATAAGGGCAGACCCTTTGACAGACCCAGAAGAGTACTCAGAAGTCACCTACTACAGGACAGGCCCAACAAAGAAAATAACAGAATGCCACTAGCCATCACCTTCAGCCCCCAACTAAAACCTCTCCAACGCATCATCAAGGATCTACGACCTATCCTGAAGGACGACCCATCACTCTCACAGATCTTGGGAGACAGGCCAGTCCTTGCTTACAGGCAGCCCCCCAACCTGAAGCAAATACTCACCAGCAACCACACACCACTCAACAGAACCACTAATCCAGGAACCTATCTTTGCAACAAAGCCCATTGCCAACTGTGTCCACATATCTATTCAGGGGACACCATCATAGGGCCTAATCACATCAGCCACGCTATCAGAGGCTCGTTCACCTGCACATCTACCAATGTGATCTATGCCACCATGTGCCAGCAATGCCCCTCTGCCATGTACATTGTCTAAACTGGACAGTCTCTACGTAAAAGAATAAATGGACACAAATCAAACATCAAGAATTATAACATTCAAAAACCAGTTGGAGAACACTTCAATCTCTCTCGTCATTCGATTACAGACCTAAAGGTTGCAATTCTTCAACAAAAAAACTTCAAAAACAGACTCCAAGAAGAGACTGCTGAATTGGAATTAATTTGCAAACTGGATACAATTAACTTAGGCTTGAATAAAGACTGGGAGTGGATGGGTCATTACACAAAGTAAAACTATTTCCCCACACACACACACACTGTTCCTCAGATGTTCTTGTCAACTGCTGGAAATGGCCCAACTTGATTATCACTACAAAAGGTTCCCCTCCCCCCCACTCTCCTGCTGGTAATAGCTCACCTTAAGTGATCACTCTCTTGTTACAGTGTGTATGGTAACACCCATTGTTTCATGTTCTCTATGTATATAAATCTTCCCAATGTATTTTCCACTGAATGCATCCGATGAAGTGAGCTGTAGCTCACGAAAGCTTATGCTCAAATAAATTTGTTAGTCTCTAAGTTGCCACAAGTTCTCCTTTTCTTTTTGTGAAGGACTGTATCAACTCCAGGGCCTCCATGGGGACATGATCCACCTACAGTGTGTGCTTGGGGACATACAGCTTTATCCCAGCTGTAGATTCATCTAACTGTGGGGGAATATATAATGTCCCTAATGATTAGTGTGGCTGCATCTCAAACCTACCTGTCATAGTAGGCTGAGATTGGAGGACTTGCTAAAAAAGTTTTAGGAACCCTCAGAGAACACAGGAGCCCTGACACCAGCTTCCCTGTACTAGGGGATCAGGGCCCAGTAGACCTGCCAGTGTAAAGGAGGTAGTTGTAAGAAACTGTGTAGATGGTCAGCCCTAGTGCTTCAAGCAGTGGTGGTCTGGCCTATTGGTCGAAGCAGCAGCAGTAGTCATGCCTGGTGTTTTGGGCTGGAGATGAGAGCCAGTGGCCAGAGCAGGAATCTAGAATGGGGTTGGAAAAGGGCTGAAGCAGGAGCAGACACAGGCTAGGGCTGGGACTGGAATAGGAGCAGGAGAAGTCTGTCAGAACTATCAATTGGTGTTGGATACTTCCAACAAGATAGCAACATTGAGCAGATTGGAATGGCTGCTCTCATTGGGAGACTGTAACTCTGGCTTTGGGGGTCACCTGGTTAGATCTGTGCCTGTGGATTGGCTGAGCCTTGGTTGATTGATGTGGATCCCTCAGGTAACCAGGCTCAGGGATGACTCATCAGGCTCAGACTGAGGGATGATTTATCAGCTCAGCAGCACTCATCAGACTCAGAGATGACTCACTGCAGTAGCAGAGGGAAGTTCCAGACAGTCAGATGCTTCTTTGGTACCATGGTCCCACCCAGAATTGTGGGTTGCCCCCTTTACCTAATCTGATATCCCGACCAGGTTTTCTAACTTTGTTGAAGAGCAAAAGAGAGATGAGAATTTAAAGTGGGGCTATGCACAGGTGTGAGGTGAGCCATTATTCATGAGAAGATAGTGGACTCCCAGCAAGCTGAGATATTTCCTCACAGTGAGCAATTGCACTGTCTTGAGAAAGACCGCCACACCAGCGAGGTCTGAACCTAACTCCTGGTTCCCCAACCCTACCCCAGGGAAATCTTGCACTTGGCCCATGCCACACCATTTGCTGGGTATCTTGCAAGGAAAAAACCCTAGTTTTGTTCATGGCCTGTTTTTTTTCTGGCCTGGGGGTATAAGAAGGTCCCAAAATTCTGTGCCTCTTGCCCAAATTGTCAAATTGACCTGGATTAGTGAGGTAATCCATGTGTTGTTATACTGAGTTACTGGGCATTCCTCTATTAATGTATTGATTTAGGTTAATGGCGGGGGAGAGGGGAAGGGTGAAAAAATAATGGCTGAATTATTTCAGTAGTAGATACTACTTTCAGGTTCCAGACATAGTTGCACTGTTGTTTTGCCGTGACTGGATGCCTAGAGAGAACTAAATGGTTAAACAGACTCTCTGGAGAGTGAGAGAGTGTGGAGTTGTCAATGAGGTGTTCCTGAGGAGAACAGACTGATGGGGAAATTTATGGAGACAGGTCCTACAGGAAAGTCTGAAGCAGCTGCGGCTTCCCCAGATTTACAGGGGACAGTAATCCTAAACACTATATGGTTTTAAGATCTTTTTCTCTGAAATCCCTTGGTTCTAAATAAACAACACTTTGCTTCAAGAAGGATGTCTGGTTACTGTATGTCATTGGTCATATCTCTTGGAAGGAACTGAACTTCTGGTATTGACCCTACCTTGGGCCTCATGACATAATCGTGGTTCATCCCAGAGGACCTCAGTGCAAAGAGGTCCTGTCTGAGAGTGGGAAAATCACATGATTCCACCCCCAGAGACAGAGAGATGTAATGGCTTGAGGCCTGAGACCTAAAAGGGGGTACACTCAAAGAGACTAATAGGTGTCAAAGGTAGAGTTAGACTGCGAACTGTGACAAAGATAAACAACAAATTCATAATACTGGAAAGTAAAAAAATTAAATAAGGAGCTTACATTTAGTTAGTGCTAAACAGTGCTCTTGTTGTGTGTGCTCTTTTCAAGAAGACTACAGTAGGTTCACGTAAAGGACAAACACAAAATGAAACTCATAGTGAAAAATGCCCTCAAGTGAATTCATAGAGATAACTATGTTATCAGTAGAGATGTGCCTGTGTTAATTCTGTGCTTTACAGGACTTGCACAGACAAGATTATCTCTGGGAAAAATTTAAAGGGAGCAACAGACAAATACTACCTTACCATCCATGTAATCTATTGATGGTACAGTGGAGTGACGTGTTAATGTCAGTATTTCAGGCTGATAATATTGCGCCTTTACCATCACTCAGAGGTAGAATTCAGCTGCCAGAACTAATACAGACCACTTACACATAGTCTGACCCCACCATCCTGGGAGGTACTGATGCTCCTTTATGAGCTAATAGGAGTCAGCTCAAGCATAATTCCAACACTACTGTCACTGCAAGTTAACATAGCTGCTCTCATTGGTTACAGCAGTAGCTTGCAGCGCTCTTGACAGGGGCATAAAATTAAGAGTTATTAGAGTACAGTAAAGTAGGGTTTTTTATTTTTAAAGAATTATTGTGTTTACAAGTTCAGACACTGTGACTATAAACTCACTTTTATTATCATATACATGCAAACATATAAAGAGCCCTGTGTAGGCATGATTATGCAGCTGCACAATTATCCTTCTTTTATTTGCTGCCTAATTGTGCTGCACAATCTAATTTTTTATTAACAAAAATGGTTTCTAGCCTGATTGTGAAGATAATCTTCAGAAAATTAAACAAGCATAAACCGATGTAGCGATATGTGTCCAAATCTGCAGACAGCTTGAAACAACAGCCCCCATTCATTTCTGAGCTGTTAACTTTGAAGTCTGCATTTGAAAGTTGATATTTTAAAATCAAAACATTGTTAACATTGTTAAATTTAACCAAAATCTCAAGCTAACATACTTCTCCATTGTTCCTGTATATAATGGCAAATATTGGAATGGGGTGCAGTTGGATAACTAGTTACTGTCAAGAATTACTGGGGTGGGAAACAGGAATTAAAACACCTCTCCTCCATATTTAAAGTCACAAGAAGCACAGTGGGAAAGCACTTTTAGGTCTACTGAATGTTACCTTTGATTTTTGATTTATGTTTTATGATGAATGTTACCTTTGATATATGATTTATGTGATAAAATGATGATATAGTTGCCCCTACAGTTCCCTAATGAGCCTCTGTAGTGAGTGATTGCTACTACCAGAAGAATCTTCTGTAACTTGCTCTTTGTTTATCCACATGCCTTACATATTATTTTTACTGGTTGGAACTATTTTAGCAAAGGTGGAAAATGGGGGAGACCAATTTCTGATTTCTTCAGATTTTCATAACATGTCCATCAGCCATTGCCTGATTTTGTTCTAACATCCTTTATATAAAAGGACTACATAACTTTTGAATATTAAATATTTTGGGGAGGGAGAATGTATTGTAATCAATAATACATGGTTAAAGAGTCAGTATAAAGATAATTTGTTGTGTATATTAGCACATAACTAGTCAGTGGCTTTTGACATAGCAGTTGCTTAGTGAGTAGATGTTTATGAACGTGTAATGCACTGTGCATGGAAGTGACTAGTTTGAGTTCTAGTTCTACTCTAAGCCAGATAATATTTAAAGGAACAAATTCTGCTTTTGTATACAATACGGAAACTTAATTCCCAGTGAAGCCAGTTTACAGTTTTGAGTTCATGTTGACATTGTGGCTTGTATCTCAGGATAGAGTTTGATCCAATATATCTTATTTTTTCTAGAATATGACTAAATATGCATATGAACATATAGCATTGAAAATATTACCTTTCCTTGCTTCCTTTATTAATGTTCATTATGCCAGTGTTTGTAATGTGTTGTCTTAGTTTGTCGGCTGGTACCATTCTATGATTTAACTCTCAGCTCTTAGAAAGATTTTGATATTCAAAATAACTCTCTAGTTAACTCCCCTCACCCTAAGCCCCCCTGCTTTTTTCACTGTGTATATTTGCCTTTAATTGACAAGCTATTCTGAGGAATTAAGTATTCCCTAGCTGGCTGGCCTTTGTAAAGAAGATGATCCTTGAAGGCAATCAACAAACTGAAACACAGCATGTTTTCTTAGCTTGTAATACCTAATAAATCAATACCAGGCAAACATTCTTGCTTTAAAGGTTAAATACTTTAAGCCTTTTGATAGTAATTGATGTATTTTCAAGAGAGGTTTAATTTTGATAGTTTTTTAGTCCATTTCTCTAACCTTTGATTTAGAGAGTAAATATTACATACTGCTGAGTAACACCTCTCAGCTCATGCATTTCAGTGCACAATACTCAGATCTGATTTGAAGACCCCCAGCTGCAACTTTATGAAGAAATTACATTCTGTAAATACAACTCACTTTTGCCCAGTGGCCTTAAGTCTATGGAACACAATCATGTCCCCATCATCTATAAGGTACAGTACCCCAGACCACATGTGATGACACAAAACTTGAGAGAGTTAAATAGTGAAGAGGAAAGGTCACGGATTCAGAGTGATCTGATCGCTTGGTAAAACAGTGTAAAGGAACAATGTGCATTTTAATATGGATAAATATAAATGTGTACATTTAGGAACAAAGAACGTATATATTTACAGGACAGGGGAATCTACCATAGGAAGCAGTGACTCTGAATAAGATTTGGGGGTCATGGTGGAGAATCAGCTGAACATAAGCTTCCAGTGTCATGCTGTGACTGAAAGAGCTAATGCCATCCTGGGATGCATAGAGAAGGGAATCTTGAGTAGGAGTAGAGATGTTATTTTACCTTGATATTTGGCACTGGTGTGACCATTGCTGGAAAACTGTGTCCAGCTCTGGTGCCCACAAATCAAGAAGGATGTTGATAAATTGGAGAGAGTTCAGAGAACAGCTGTAAGAATGACTAAAGGATTAGAAAACACCTTATAGTGATAGACTCAAGGATCTCAATTTATTTAGTTTAACAAAGAGAATGTTAAGGGGTAACTTGATTACAGTCTAGAAGTACCTATATGGGGAACAAATATTTAATCAGGACCTCTTCAGTCTGGCAGAAAAGGGTATAACAAAATCCAATGGCTGGAAGTTGAAGCTAGACAAATTCAAAATGGAAAAAAGGTATTATTTTTTAACGATGAGAGTAATTAGCCATTGGAACAATTTACCAAAAGTTATGGTGGATTCCCCATCGCTGAAAAATTTCAAATCTAGATTGGATGTTTTTGTTAAAAGATCTGCTCTGGGAATTATTTTGGGGACGTTCTTATGGCCTGTGTTATACAGAAGTCCAGACTAGGTGATCACAATGGTCCCTTTGGCCTTGGAATCTATGAAATTCCCCACTAGCCCCAGTTCCATTGGAAGAACATTTTGATGAAAACACCTCATACGCTGTGTCTATTATAAAAAATCCATGATAACTACTGATTTCACAAACATTTGTCTAGCCATGCTGCCACTTCTTCAAATCTGAACTGTGGAATGGAGATTTTCAAAGGTATTTTGGTATCTAAAAATGCAGATAGGTGCACGGGGGGATTTGTAAAAGCAACTAGGTGCCTAACTCATACATAGAACAAGATGGCCAGTAAACTGAAACCCAGCACCGAAATCTGTAGCTGGTGGGAGATATTTTTAAAAATGCAGAAATCCTTGCTGATCTTAAACACAAAAAAGAAGCTTACAAGAAGTGGAAGGTTGGACAAATGACCAAGGAAGAGTATAAAAATATTTCTCGGGGATGCAGGAGTGAAATCAGGACGGCCAAATCACACCTGGAGTTGCAGCTAGCACGAGATGTTAAGAGTAACAAGAAGGGTTTCTTCAGGTATGTTAGCAACAAGAAGAAAGTCAAGGAAAGTGTGGGCCCCTTACTGAATGAGGGATGCAACCTAGTGACAGAGGATGTGGAAAAAGCTAATGTACTCATTGCTTTTTTTGGCTCTGGTGTCTTCACGAACAAGGTCAGTTCCCAGACTACTGCACTGGGCAGCACGGTATGGGGAGGAGGTGACCAGCCCTCTATGGAGAAAGAAGAGGTTCGGGACTATTTAGAAAAGCTGGACGAGCACAGTCCATTGGGCCGGATGCGCTGCATCCGAGAGTGCTAAAGGAGTTAGCGGATATGATTGCAGAGCCATTGGACATTATCTTTGAAAACTCATGGCGATTGGGGGAGGTCCCGGATGACTGGAAAAAGGCTAATGTAGTGCCCATCTTTAAAAAAGGGAAGAAGGAGGATCCTGGGAACGACAGGCCAGTCAGCCTCACCTCAGTCCCTGGAAAAATCATGGAGCAGGTCCTCAAGGAATCAATTCTGAAGCATTTAGAGGAGAGGAAAGTGATCAGGAACAGTCAGCATGGATTCACCAAGGGCAAGTCATTCCTGACTAATCTAATTGCCTTCTATGGTGAGATAACTGGTTCTATGGATGAGGGGAAAGCAGTGGACGTGTTGTTCCTTGACTTTAACAAAGCTTTTGACACTGTCTCTCACAGTATTCTTGCCAGCAAGTTAAAGAAGTATGGGCTGGATGAATGGACTATAAGGTGGATAGAAAGCTGGCTAGATTGTCAGGCTCAACGGGTAGTGATCAAAGGCTCCATGTCTAGTTGGCAGCCGGTATCAAGTGGAGTGCCCCAAGGGTCGGTCCTGGGGCTGGTTTTGTTCAATATTTGGAGGATGGTGTGGATTGCACCCTCAGCAAGTTTGCAGATGACACTAAAGTGGGAGGAGAGGTAGATACGCTGGAGGGTAGGGATAGGATACAGAGGGCCCTAGACAATTAGAGGATTGGGCCAAAAGAAATCTGATGAGGATCAACAAGGACAAGTGCAGAGTCCTGCACTTAGGACGGAAGAATCCAATGCACCGCTTCAGACTAGGGACTGAATGGCTAGGCAGCAGTTCTGCAGAAAAGGACCAAGGGATTACAGAGAACAAGAAGCTGGATATGAGTCAACAGTGTGCCATTGTTGCCAAGAAGGCCAACGGCATTTTGGGATGTATAAGTAGGGGCATTGCCAGCAGATCGAGGGACGTGATTGTTCCCCTCTATTCGACATTGGTGAGGCCTCATCTGGAGTACTGTGTCCAGTTTTGGACCCCACACTACAAGAAGGATGTGGAAAAATTGGAAAATGTCCGGTGGAGGGCAACAAAAATGATTAGGGGACTGGAACACATGACTTATGAGGAGAGGCTGAGGGAACTGGGATTGTTTAGTCTGCGGAAGAGAAGAATGAGGGGGGATTTGATAGCTGCTTTCAACTACCTGAAAGGGGGTTCCAAAGAGGATGGATCTAGACTGTTCTCAGTGGTAGCAGATGACAGAACAAGGAGTAATGGTCTCAAGTTGAGGTGGGGGAGGTTTAGGTTGGATATTAGGAAAAACATTTTCACTAGGAGGGTGGTGAAACACTGGAATGCGTTACCTAGGGAGGTGGTGGAATCTCCTTCCTTAGAAGTTTTTAAGGTCAGGCTTGACAAAGCCCTGGCTGGGATGATTTAGTTGGGGATTGGTTCTGCTTTGAGCTGGGGGTTGGACTGGGTGACCTCCTGAGGTCCCTTCCAACCCTGATATTCTATGATTCTATGATAAATACATATAAAAATATGGGCTCAAGTGACTTAGGAGCCCAAATTCCTTTGACTTACAATATGACTTAGCATTCTAAGGCACTCAGGTGCTTTTGGAAAATGTACCCTTAGTCTCTAAGGGAGAGGTTTTAAAAGATACAAATGTCTAATTTTTGTTGAAAGTCAGTTGAAACTAGGTACCTAATTGTTATTTGTGCCTTTGAAAATATTACCCGAATAGCATAGAAACTCTAAAAAATACAGTAGTAGGTTTAAAATAAATGTAAAAATTCATAATGATTATTAATAAGGTTCCTAATAATAGTTAACGCTTACCTCTTATCTAGTGCCTTTCATCTGCAACACAGATACTCACCTCATAACTGTTCTCATGGGAGAGGAACATGGGCAATTGTTTGTGTGTTTGCAAGTTGCACCTGCAGATGTATTTGCCTTTCTCTTCACTTTCTCTCCACAAAACCATATTGGATTTGTATTTTTTTCATTGTACAGAACTCAACTGAAGTGAGTAGAATGATTGTAAGCAAGGCTGGGTTAAAATGACAGAAAGTTTTTAATAGAATTTCACACAAATTGTCAACAATTTGTTTCACAAAATTTTGAATTCTTCACAATGTCATTTTTTTTGGTAACACATTATGAACACACATCTGTATTATAAATAGTGTGGAAGGAATCTTATGAACTCTTTGGCACTGACTTTCCAACTTTCCAACGCCACATGCATTTAGGACATTGTGTAAAAGATTATCCATAATAATAAATATCAGTCTCTTCATTTTTGTTTGATATCACCCAGTCCTACAATAGTTCAAAATGCATTAATTCTTTTAAAATTCCAGGGACATGTGAGGACAGATTCTGAGCTCATTTACACCAGGGTAATACCATTGACTTCAGTGGCTCATTTCTGGTTTAAATTAGTGTAAACAAGATCAGAAGAAGCTCTGTTCCTTCAAGGTGAAAATCACATACCATTCAGTTGGCATTAAGACCTGTTCATTTCCATTGAACAGTCAATAAAATGGGAAAGGAAGTTTGTGGCACATTTTTCTTGCACTTACTACTGTGGTTTCTCTCCTTCTTTCAGTCTCCTGTACTGAAGATTGGTACTCACTCATTGTTCCTGAGGTGCCTCAAATTTGCTTTTCCAAACAAGTAACCACTCAACTCCTAGCCTGGTAAGCAGTTGGGTGGAGAGGAGAGGGAAAGTGTGTGGAGGGCAGCAGTGAAACTATTTGTAGGTTAAGCTACTCATTCCCTAAACTCTCCTTGGGAGGGATGAAAGGAGAGGCGATATGGAAAGCAGCCGTTAAAGAGGAGGCTGGTGTGTCTCAAGGAAATTGAGGGATTGGGTTCCTTCATCCCTGTGTGACTCTACACAGATGCATGGTCTGCCGAAGGACAAGGATAGTTGTTGTGTAGTGTATTATAGTGATTTGGGAAAGCCATGCTTGCAAGTGGTAACAAGTTTGCAGTGTCCACTTGAGAGAAACTCACCCTTCCTTCAATTTGTACTGTTAGGCCTCTGGGTTTTAGGTGCTTTGATTTACCAATCCTTTGGTGTGCTTCAGCTGATCTTGCAGATTTCTAACTTAAAAGGAATTCAGGGTTGTCAAGGTTCCTTCCCCACTCTGAACTCTAGGGTGCAGATGTGGGGACCTGCATGAAAAACCCCTAAGCTTATTTTTACCAGCTTAGGTTAAAACTTCCCCAAGGTACAAACTATTTTACCTTTTGCCCTTGGACTTTATTGCTGCCACCACCAAGCGTCTAACAGATATATAACAGGGAAAGAGCCCACTTGGAAACGTCTTTTCCCCCAAAATCCTCCCCAAACCCTACACCCCCTTTCCTGGGGAAGGCTTGATAAAAATCCTCACCAATTTGCATAGGTGAACACAGACACAAACCCTTGAATCTTAAGAACAATGAAAAAGCAATCAGGTTCTTAAAAGAAGAATTTTAGAAGAAAAAAAGTAAAAGAATCACCACTGTAAAATCAGGATGGTAAATACCTTACGGAGTAATCAGATTCAAAACATAGAGAATCCCTCTAGGCAAAACCTTAAGTTACAAAAAGACACAAAAACAGGAATATCCATTCCATTCAGCACACTATTTTATCAGCCATTTAAACAAAAGGAAATCTAACACATTTCTAGCTAGACTACTTACTAAGTTCTAAGACTCCATTCCTTTCTGTTCCCGGCAAAAGCATCACACAGACAGAGAGAGCCTTTGTTCCCCCCCCCCCAGCTTTGAAAATATCTTGTCTCCTCAGTGGTTATTTTGGTCAGGTGCCAGCGAGGTTATCCTAGCTTCTTAACCCTTTACAGGTGAGAGGGTTTTTCCTCTGGCCAGGAGGGATTTTAAAGGTGTTTACCCTTCCCTTTATATTTATGACAAGGGTTAAAAATGGAATTTGAAGAAGTTGCTAGAATTATCTTTCATTTCAAATACCTCTCCCCCTACAAATGTAGTTCCAGAATTAATGCAGAACATGCTGTACTTCTTTCCATGTCTTCCATTAGATATTGATCAGCAAACCCTGCTTGAGACATTGACATGTCAAGTGACAAGATCAAGTCACTGTACTTAAAGGTGAACTGCAAAAGCATTTTAAAAAAATCCAAAACTCTGTAAAATTCCTAAGGAAGTGTGTTTATGTAGGGAGATGATGGCCCTGCACTGAAAGCCAGGTGGCCATTATCCAGGCTTGCCAGAGGAAGACAGTAGTGCTTTATGGCGGGGAAGCGTGGGGGGGAAACAAGGTCAGAAACTCCTGCAAAAGAGGTGATGTTGGTCAGCTTTGCAGCACTGACTCACCCCTTTGGTATGTAAGGGTGAAAGGCTTTAAAAGTGCAAGCTCTGGTGTTGGAAACCCCTTTCTCCACTCAGCAGGCTAGGGAGTAGGGGGGGGGAACACAACCAAGCTAATTGCTGGTGCCTCCTTGTGGCGGATGTCCAGTGCAGGTACTCCATAGGGAAGGCATCCAGTGACCAGATAAATGGCTTGGTAAAGGACTTTTTAAAAGGAGGTGCTGAAGGTGCTAAAGGAAGGTGCTGAAGGAACGGAATTGTGTGGGGTTTGGGGCTCCTATGGTTGGAACAGCAGGGAGCCAAACCCCCTTTCTGAAAGCCCACCTTACCTCTCCTACAATGGGGGATGGATGGTAAGGTCCCGGCAATGGATTTGCTGGAGGGACCCAGATGTAGAAAGAGGGGGAGCTCATGGAAGCCCACTTCTTCCCCTGGGTAATTAAAAAATAAACTGTACACTTTTATCTGGCGGATAGTTCCAGGAATCTAATAATAAATTTGCGGCCTGATTAAATCCATATCAAGTGTCTCCTGTCCTCCTTTTGGTATAGCTGGACAAAGTATATAACTTGTTTTAAGAACAGGACTAACTGCAGCTTTGCAACCTATAAAAAAAGCAAAGATCTCATGAAAGCACCGCTGCAGGCTTCCTGGTGTCTTTTCCAAAATGATTGAATTCACAGCTACCTGTATAGTGAACATAGGTTGAAAAGATTTAGTCTATTTTAACCCCTTGTTTTCATCCACTTTGTTTATGACAGTTATGATGTTACTTCCTGTATCAGAAAAACTAGGATTTATATGAATTGTTTCTTATATGTACTCCAAGTGTACTACACTGTGATAAATTGCATATTCAGTCATGTCATAACTTATATATAATATTTATTAATAGAACACATGGCAACACAATTTGTCATGCATTCTGGATTCTTTCACTTGCATTCTGACCATGAATCCTTCTCCCCTAAGACTTACTCTAAAACTCCAAATCTATGAACAGCATTGAACATTTACTTAGTTTATGAAAATTGTGGTATGGAAATTTTTTCTCTGCTATAGCACAAAACTCTTACAATAAAATTTGTTTGTGAATTGCATTTACAGTAAGCCCTCTTAGCTCTTCGTGAATGGGTATGAGAAGAAAAATAATCATTTTAATGTCAACCATCTCCAAATTGTGAACTAAGAAGGGCCTATTTTATCTTCCATTTGTATGTGCTACTACTAGTAACATTAATAGGAGTTGCACTTTTTTTTCTCTTTTGATGTTTGTGTATTTTCATTGCTGATGCTCTCATTAAATGACCTAATTTTATATAAATCCTTTGAAATAGTTATAAACAAGCATTCTTTCAAAGGAGTGTTGCGGAAAACAAGTGCTATTTCACATACAAGATTCTGAATAAAAAGAGAAAATATCTCACACAGTAATTAATTTAAATAGTGGTGATATAAAATGCTCTTTTTCAATTTTTTGTTTTAGATCTCTATCCTGAGAGACAACAACAGGATGTGCCTTGGAGAAGAGTAAGTTAAACAGTTCTTTAAATTTGAGCATATTTTTATAATGGTTAGATAGTGTGATTGATTTTAAGATTTTAATGACTTGTTATGAGTTTAAATTCAGTGTAACTTGTGCATGAATTTGAAAAATTAAGCCACTCCACTGAGTCCACAGTAGCATGTGTGCTAAATTGTGCACTTGCTTCTACCCTCCTTATTCAAGCAAAACTCCCTTTGACTTCAGTGAGAGCTTTGAGTAAGAAGTGCTGAAATTGGTACCTCTGACACCAGTATTAATAAGCTTTCAGTGAGTAAAAGTAAATGCGAAACTCTTACCAGAATAAATAAGAGTTTCTCAAGAGCTCCTAAAAAGCCTGAAAAAAGAGGCAGTCTTCACTTCTATTGTTCCTTAAAATAATTTCCCACTAGAAAGTACCCAAAGGATACATGAGCTAAAAAACATCAGAGAATTATGAAAAAGTGGTGTGGTTAAATGCACTCATCAGTGGTAATTGCTGCCTTTTCAATTATGTTTGTGTGTGTGTGTGTGTGTGTGTATATGCTTTATAGCCAAAAGAGTGCTCACAAATTACATATTCTTCTGTGTAATCTACATGTAGATTCTACATGTTAATTTCCACGCTTTTCTCCTTTTAATTTCAACTTCAGAGTGTAATAACTGTATTCTCTCTACTGTACTTCTAAAACTGACTTGTTAATACAGTAAATGAAAATGGTAATATAGGATTCATATCACACACATTAGACTTCATGAGGTTTAAAACTGAAATATTGCTTCCATCTTAGCATTTTGTTGTGCCTTTTGCATATTTATTTTTCTTCATCCCTAATGCATATCATTTACTGCCACTGTTCAAATGTCATTATGGGTTGAACGTACCCAAGGAAATATGTGCCAGTTATCTGAGAACTGCCAGAGAGCAAGTGAATGGATAGAGGCATAAATCTCTGTTGTGACAGGGCTTTGGCATGGCATTTGGTAGGGAATGAAATAAAATGCAATACAACATAAATAATATTGATTTTCCAGAGATATTACATAAAAACACAGCACCTGATGCTAGTCATTATTCTAGTTCTCTTATTCCACCATGCAGTGAGACTGAATTATTAACCTAAAATCACAATAGCTCTTCAAATGTAAATGATGAAGTAAAGGTGGTTTTGCAATAGATCCATTGATTTGATGGAATCAGTATTTGGACTTTAGACCAAAATCCAGTCCCTGTCTCCATGGGAGCAGAAGTTCCCAAAATAGCCGAATAAGTGCAGTTTTACTGAATATGGTATGGAGGCTAGATGTAGCGGAGCTGTCTTGGAGGAGGGTCCCCTGTGCATGGCACTTAGAAGAGGGTCAGGAGCAGACATCCTTTCATTCTGCCCTTTCCCTAATATAGGAGGACCCCTGGAGCCTGGTACTACCACTAAAACACTGTGGGCCAGATCCTCAGCACATGTTAATTGTCAGAGCACGATTACAGTCAGTGAAGCGATGCCAGTTTACACCAGCTGACAATCTGCCTTTAAATCCTTGTTATAACACTTTTGTTAATGATGTCCAATTGCCTCTCTTTGATGTGTTCTGTGAGCATTCACTAGAGTTTGTTACATTTACAGTGCACTCCAAGAGCCAGCTGGCAAAGCTCCACTGATTTTGGCGCTATGCTGATATATAATAGTTCAGAACATGGCTCTTAAATGTATTTTTTCTAAGGTCCCTTGACTATCCTACATCTTCTGAGGTATTTTCTTGTTTGTTCTAAGGCAATTAAACAATGAGGGTCAGCCTTATTCATAGAAATTCATATCCCAAAGGCATCAAAGATAGGATCCACAATGAAGGAAGGGTAAAGTTCTAAAGGAAAAAGCATACCATAAAGTCATTACTCTGAAAATGTAATGGCATTTATAAGACCAAAATCTGAGCTAGATGTCCCACCATTTTTATGTCAAAAAGAGATTGGTTAGCTTCTGAAATGACCGTTATCTTCAGAAAGATGCTGTGTTGATGCACTCCACTTTATGCTGGTGAAAATAACACAGGTGAATCATTTATGTCAATGCAGGAGGGAAAAATGGTATAATACAGGGAAATGTGGAGGTGTTATGCCTAACGGCCTATTCTATTGATATAAACACCACGATGCAACAGACATACATATCACTTATTCCAACTACTGGCTAGAATTGTTTTACATTTCATTCATTTATAGAAATAATGCCTAGGAATTACCCAGGAAACAACAAAACTAGCAGCAATAGTCATCAATAAACAATAGACAGGCATATGAATCATTTGTTTCTGACAGCCAGAACCCCATTGCATACAGTCATATAAATAAATAATCACCATCTTGATCAGTTTGGTCTCTTCCCTGATAATGCAGCAGTGCAGGTGTAAGGTATCTGACCCGTAGGGTATCTGACCATGCCAGCTAAGGTTCATTGGGGTCTGAAGGACAGAGTCAGTAAAATGCAAAGGGCTTTCAGAACTGGAACATGTGTTCATTATGAACAGGAGGATTTACCTTGGGCCTGGGCCTGAGCCTGTCAGAAGCTCAAATTCTCCTTAAAAAAGGATAGCTGGAGCAAGAAAGCTATCACTATTTCTGTGCTACCTTCACCAAATCAGCGGATTCCCTGAGTTCCACTGCTTACTATTCACAATGGACATTAGTGTGCATGCTACCTGTAACTACATTTTGACAGAGGCTTCAGCCAGTATCTCTTTTGTATGAACCAGGAACGTTTATAAGTAAGAATTTTGGTTCACAAAAAAGGTAGATTAGTTTTTTAAACCAATCAAAATTATATTAGTTTAAGCAACTTCTCTCACTAAGCTATTTCACTGAGTTAAACACCCAAACAATATGTTAACAACAGATATACAGTCTTCTTTTATATTGACAGTGTAATTCATCATGCTCATCCATCATGCTCATCCATGCTCATCCCCCCCCCCCCCGGCACCCCTCACGCTTTCTTATTGAAGAGTAGAACAAGAGAACTGAAAGGCAGCAGGCCTTAGACTAATATCATGCTGCTCTGTCAAACCACAAATATTGAGGCCTCACTTTGTATATTTGCTTTATGAGATAGGAGACTCTTAAGACAAAGGGACCCCAGGTGCTATGAAACACAATCTCTGTCCAAACTCCTACAGGCAATATGATATACACCACTGGAAAAGTTTGCCTAACCATTGTTGTCTGGGAGTGGGTTAAAATCATGTTAAAATTATTTTGTAATTAAGTTTAGGTAGGTTCCTGCTTCAAAGGTGGTGGAAATTGCACCATATCTTGTGTGTCTGTCTGTCTGTCTAAGGTGATAGATACTATTAGTCAGAACAGTAATAATCTATTCCTTTATGAGAAAGTATTAGATGTAGCATCCTTTGGGACAAATTATGCTTGCCAAACTGAGTGCAAAAAGAAGGGGAACTCTCCCTCTTGCATCTCTGTGGCTGGGCACAACTGAAGTCCTGATACTTCCCACCCCAAGCGCAAGACAGTGATGTTTTCACCAGTGGTGGCACTAGCCTATCCTAAGAAACCGGCAGAGATATATCATCACCCCTGCTACTCCCCAGCGGCCATACAAGGGGTCCTTGCAGTTCCACTCCCCTTATGCTACTGGAGCTCCAGGAGTCATTGCTACTGCTTGAGGCATGCCACCACCATGAGCTCCCACAGGGCAATGTCCTCCTGCACTGTCCCAAACACAGAGCTGTATCTTACAGACACAAATTGAACCCCTTTTGGATATGAAAAGGCTTTCATATGTATCATAAAACTTTACAGGAAAATTCATACCCCTCCACCCAAGTGTGGCAAAATGTGGATAGGCAAAACTGACACAAACATGGACTGAAGGGCAGTGTGCAGCAGAGAGTAGTGCTTATGCTGAGTATGACTCAAATTAGGGTAGGCAAAGCCATGAGGAATTGCCACTGCCAAGTATTTGCTTATGAATTGCTTGCGTCTTTTTTTTCAGCTATCATTTGAAAATAATTGACACTCAAAGAAATAGATTGCTTCAGCATTAATAATGAAATAATAATAACAATTATAATTAATAATAAGACAATTACACCATGGTATATTATTTTAGTGTGAGGTCCTGTAGGATTTTCCTGGCTGATCTTACCATCCACACCACAAAAAAGCCCCACATTGGCTATAACCCGTCCTTGAATGGAGCTCCCACCCGATCCCTAAAATGCTCCTCCTGAATCAGCTGAAGCAACTTGAGAGTACTGCAAGGAATTGCCATTCTCTGTTGGCCTAGGGATCCATTGTAAGCATTAGCATTCAGATCCATTAGATGTTCTTACACAACACTCCAAAAAGCACTGTTGCCGCTTATATCTAATAAGTATTGTGTAAAAAGAGTGGATTATGAGATAAGGACATATTACAAAACATACAATAGTGATCAGAACTCTATAAATATGATGGACTGATACATGGTAATGAAAAGAATTAAATGAAAAGGGAATGAAAAGAAAAAGAAAAGAAAAATCCCCAAACCTGTAATTTTTAAATGGCCAAATTAATTTAAAATAAAATATGGTTAAAAAATTACTCCCAGGTAGAATTGAGAGTTTGTGTGCATCAGCCTGAAGCTTATTTTTACAGCCAAATTATAAACCTTGAAAATGGAATGGAAATTGTGAAGGTTCCTTCCCCACTCTGAACTCTAGGGTACAGATGTGGGGACCTGAATGAAAACCTCCTAAGCTTACTTTTGCCAGCTTAGGTTAAAACTTCCCCAAGGTACAAACTATTTTACCCTTTGCCCTTGGACTTCCACTGCCACCACCAAACTTTATCTGGGTTCCTGAGAAAACGTTGTTTGGAAACGTCTTTCCCCCCAAAATCCTCCCAACCCTTGCACACCACTTCCTGGGGAAGGTTTGGTAAAAATCCTCACCAATTTGCATAGGTGACCACAGACCCAAACCCTTGGATCTTAGAACAATGAAAAAGCATTCAGTTTCCTTACAAGAAGACTTCTAATAGAAGAAAAAAAAAAGAATCACCTCTGTAAAATCAGGATGGTAAATACCTTACAGGGTAATTAGATTCAAAACATAGAGAATCCCTCTAGGCAAAACTTTAAGTTACAAAAAAGACACACAGACAGGAATATTCATTCTATTCAGCACAGCTATTTTCTCAGCCATTTAAAGAAATCATAATCTAACGCATCTCTAGCTAGATTACTTACTAAGTTCTAAGACTCCATTCCTGTTCTGTCCCTGGCAAAAGCATCACACAGACAGACCCAGACCCTTTGTTTTTCTCCCTCCTCCCAGCTTTTGAAAGTATCTTGTCTCCTCATTGGTCATTTTGGTCAGGTGCCAGTGAGGTTACCTTTAGCTTCTTAACCCTTTACAGGTGAGAGGATTTTTCCTCTGGCCAGGAGGGATTTTAAAGGGGTTTACCCTTCCCTTTATTTTTATGACAGAAATATTAACAGACTTTAACCATACTAGTACTGGTGATTACAGCTATAATTCAGTTTGTCGTATAAACTGATATGCTGTCCATAGGATACTGTGTATGTATTATAATGTGGCTCCTGAACAGTTGTTTCTGGGCTACATAATTGCAAATTGAAGCTGAGTGGTTCTATCAGGGACAAATTCAGGAGGAGACATCGGAATGACTGTTGTGGGGCAGCTGCCCCACACAGGGAGAAGAAGGGGTTAAAAGCAGTGTCAGGGAGGCTGCACAGAATCCACTAATCAGGAAAGGGCTTATTGAGCCCACCAATAGGGGGAAGGCTACCTGGAGCAGCCAATCAGGGCCGGCGAGGGCCATATATAAAGGGCTGCTCAGCAGAGCAGAAGAGAGTCTCTTCCTGGAAGACAAGGGAGGAGGTCTGGCTGTCTGAGAAGCACCATAAATAGAGCAGTGCTGGGCAGGGGCAGCAGAGTGCGAGAGTGAGCTGCTGGCTGACTGCTGCCTGAGAGGGTGCTGGAGATACGGGGGAAGTGGCCCAGGGAAAATAAGCAGCAGGTGGGAGGAGGGCAGTAAGTGGCTGTCGACTTTAGGGTACCTGGGTTAGGACCCAGAGTAGCAGGTGGGCCTGGTTCCCACCCCCATCTTGTATCCCACTTGCCAATGAGGAGAGTGGCCGGTATCCAGACTGCAGTTTGCCCCTGAGGCTAGGGCCTGGACCTGGAACTGCAGTTGGCCGCTGAGGCAAGTGGCAGGACTAAGGACTATCGGTCCCCCCAGAAAGGGGGAGATACTGGAGTGGGGGCCCAGCCAGAGGGCTGTGTCCAGAAGAGGAAGCTGTGGTCCGGGGGGAGACACGGGTCCAAAGAGTGAAGACAGCAGTGACTGCAGGCATGACACCACTGGCTGAAGGCAGACTGGAAGGCCCGAGAGCTAATTCCCAGGACGGCCAGCAAGAGGCGCCGCGGTTGTGAGTGGTGCTTGTTACAATTACGTATACAGACAACTTCAGGCCAGCCAGCTCAAAACTTTATTATAGCAAATGCTGAAGCAAATAAATAAATAAATAAAAGTGAAGCAATAAAATAATCAAAGTTTATATTATGAAATATATTTATATACATATATTCCCTGCATGTAATCTTCAAATGGAACAGTACAAGAAACAATGTGGGACAACATAAGAGCTTTTAGTTTCACAGCATGAACCAGACTGTTTGTAAAGTTAGATGAATTGAAGAGTTCAGGCATCCTACCCAATAGTTCAACCAAAAGTTGTCAAGTTCTTTATTATACAGTTCCTATGACTGTAGATTGTGATCTCAGTTTCAGAACATACATCATGGGCCAAACTCACTTGTTGGTCTGTTCTGGCTTGTGCTGACATAGATAATGATGTCAGAGTCCTGGTGACATCAGTTAGCCTGTCAAGAGGTTGTAGCAGCACAAGATGTCTGTAACCTTCCCCTAATATCAGTCCTACAGCCAGTTAGCACTTCTCCAAAAGTAGGCAGTGCTGACCAGGAGGTGGGATGTTGTTAGGGCAGAAGAGATGATGATTCAACATATATCATCTGTAGCATGATTGAAAGGGATCCTAAATATCATCCAATAAAGAATAAACCTTTGCTTGCTTAGGAAAAATCCCAGTCAACTGCTTTCCCTGGAGAATGAAAACTCCAGTAGGCCTTCATTGCTTCAGAAAGGTACACTGCATCGAGGGTGAGTCCAGTTTGAGGGCATCTCCTAGAAAGTACATCAGATGCTGCTAAATTCTTTATTGAAAACAGTAACAAGAATTTGTGTGTCATGTAATATACCAATTGAATAAATGTCTTATACTTCTTATTCAAAGGGCTGCTTTCATCTAATAATTGTAATGATCATATTGTCCTTGGAGAAAAATCAGTGCTTTAGTACATTCTTGGGGCTTGGTGGTTGTTGTTGTTGTTTTCTCTCTTCTCTCCACCTCCGCGGGCCTTCATTTTAAACAAACTGTACTGGAAGTCATGGAATCAAGCCAAGAGTCCTATCTCATAGTGTTTTTTTTAATTTCCTGTGTTTTTGCAGTGCTTTTATATTTACAAATTAATTACTTGATTATTTAATTATACATTCAATATTATAAACAAGAATGTGTAACACACTTTTGAGCTTTAGGAATGTGGCCAGAGTAATGTGTAATAACGTGAAAATTGCAACCAAAATGGTAGCCAGTTTTGACTGTAAAATTACTAAATATACTAAGAGAAAGTAAAACGGTTGCGGAAAATGAGGAAAATGAGGAAAATGAGGAAAATGTAACGCGAGTTTATTTTGTGTGATGTTGAATGTAGGTAAGAACTATGATAAAATGGTTCTTGTTTTCTCTCTCGATCAGCAGTTACGGTCAGAGTTTGAAAATAGCCCCCCTGAGAAAAAATATGCTGCTGCTGTTTTGCAACTTCTTATTAGTAATTTGCCGTCTTGTTGTACCACACAATTACTTACACAGTCAATCGATCCATACACAGATAAATACATAAATTGATGATGATGGTGCAGCTAATCACTCTTGGGCCTGATTCACCATAGTTACTCCAGTTTACATTGTTCAAACTGTGCTGCAGTCAATGGAGTTACATCAGGACCACACCAGGTAACACAATGGTGAACTAAGCCCTGCTTTTCCTATGTTGTTATTAATACCCATGTGAACATATATAAATGAAAAGAATGTTTGAATGTTCTCATGAAATATGGGAGGTGGGGGAGAAATTAAATGGAAACCGTTTTGTCTGGCTTAAAACTTTTCCATGCTGTGTTTGCAAGTTCATACCATGGCATGCTTCTTGTTCACAACAAACAGAAAGGGAAATTCATTAGAAACTGATTATAAACCCAAGTGAAACTGAAGAGCTTATTACTGTTGTCCAAACTGAAGTAAGTACAAAAGTAAGCTCTAAAGGTTAAAAAGTCAATTTGATTTTAAATTTCTTTCATTATTAAAATACTATATTATAAAATGAGTTACTGTATTAATTGTAATATAGGTGACAAAAATTGTTTCAGATATTTTAATACGACAGTATCCCTTTGAAGTATCATAAATTTCTTTTAATTTTGTACATCACACAACTTTCAAATGTTATGTGTGTAGGTATTTTTCCTGTTTTTTGTTTTTGTTTTGTTTAATTTAGTTTTCAGTTCTTTTAAAATATCAGCTAGTAAAGATTATACTTAATTAAAACAGTGAAATTTGAATTGATCAGGTCAAATTAATTTGATATAGTTTGAAAATTATTACCGATTACTACATTTTAAAATCCAGTTATTTTAATCACTAAAGAATTATAGACATACAGGATGTGGCATTGTGTCTCTCCCAAAGAAACAAATATTCTACTTTTTCCAATACGAAATCATGAGTCTCCTTCTTATAATAAGTAATGACACAGTTCTCCGCTGCCATACAGAGCCTCCTCAGTTTACTCAGATATTGTGAATCAGACTTCAAGTGATTCCTAATTTTCCAATTTAGCTTTCTTATGTGTTTACCTACAAATAAGTTCCATGTAGGCATTTTTGTAACCCTTTGTACTGTTAAAAAAAAGATTTTCAAACACTTAAAATCTATGTGCAATTTGAAACTTGATCCCAGGACAGAAGAGAGAGGTTATTAGTCAAATAGTTGTTTTTTTTTAAATCTAAAATAATCGTCTCTAGTTTATAATCATAATGGGGGGAAGTTCAATATTTCTACTCAAACAAAGAGGCCGCTAGACATATTTACAAAAGTCCTTATGATGTTTGCAGTTGACTTTGCAAAAGACAACATTTATAAAACATTTACAGTGCCTGGCAGGTGCCATGAATTCTCCTTGGGATTAGTGTTATTCAGATATTGTCTTTCATTTGATCTTCAAACACATTTTTTTTTCTAGAGAGCTTTTTAATAGCTTTAGGAAATTAAACCCTTTTTATATGTGTCATAATACCCTCTACGAATTTATTTTTGGGAAACAAGTGGCTGCAAAGCTTAAGACAATTATAATTTTGTTTAAGTAAAAAAAAAAAAAAAAAAAGCAAGCTGTATAAATGAAATAAGGATACACTTGGAGAAGTCAAAAAGTATTGCCTGTGACTGTTTCTTAAAAAAATTTATTGAATAAAACAGAATAAACAGTTATGGCACATTTTTCCAATATCTTTTCTTTCAATGTTGTTGTTAGATAGTGAAAGTGAGAGCTTATTGTAGCTGCCCCCATCATCCTGTAATCATTTCAAAAGATAAAATATTGTCTTTTAAAAATAATTTACTCTGAGTACTCAGAATGAGCTGAAATTTCCATTTTTTTTTAATGGGAAAATGTATTCTAAAGTATGGGAAGGGAAACCTGAAATCATTTTGGTTTCATTAAACCCCTACAAGTTGCTGAAAAGCTTTTATTCTGTCAGATTCTACTTTTCTGTTTCTTTGCTAGGCATAAATTTGTAAGGAACTTAGGGAATTTGGGGACTAAAATGAGTGACAAAATGGGGAGCCCTGCAGAGACTCCTGCAGGTTTAGACATTAAGATGTGCGTGTGCTGTGTCAAGGCACCCTGCTTTGCTTATTTACAATGTTTGTTTCATGTAAAATTTTGTACTGCAGCTGAGGATTTAAGATAAACACAGTGTATGTTAAGTACATCTTTAAAAACAGAACAAACCGTAAAAACCTTGGTATTTTAGAACCTCCGATATTTTTGAAAGTTTATCTGTCTGGATTCCTTTAAGAGAGGATTTCTCCAACACTAGGGTTGTCACCCATCCACATTTTCACAAGATCATCCCTTTTCTGAGGTAGCTGTCCCAGGAAACCTCTAAGGGTGCTTGATACACACTGCCAGCGCTCCAGTTTTATGGGCTCAGAATCATCCCTGACTTGGGTTTTTTGTACCTCGAAGGTGGCAACCCTAATCAGCACCTTTCTTTCTACTCCATCTAACGTACAGCCTCTCCTTCCAGGACTCTGTACCACTCTTTCTGCCCAAAGAGGGCTGAATAGGACTCCTAAGGGAGTCCGTTAGTGCAATACTACCATGAAAGAGTAATAAAAGACCCCACCTCTACCCACTTAGGCTTACTGGCTTGTAATTGCTGGGATTGCCGCCAAACCTTTTTTTAAAAATCACCATTACATTAGCGATCCTCCAGTGATCTGGCAGAGAGGCTGATTTAAGCAACAGGTTACACAGCACAATTAGTAATTCTGCAATTTCATGTCTGAATTCCTACAGAACTCTTGGGTGACTACTATCTGGACCTGGTAACTTATTACTGTTTAATTTATCATATTTTCCCAAAACCACTTCTGTAGACATCTCAGTCAGGGACAGGTGTGTCTCAGGTTTGGGGACCTTTCTCACATCCTCTTCAGTGAAGACCAATGAAAAAAAATCATTTAACTTCTCTGCAACTGCCTTGTCTTCCTCGAGTGCTTCTTTAACCCCTCGATTATCCAGTGGCCTGACTGACTATTTGACAGGCTTCCTGGTTCTGATGCACTGAAACTTATTGTTGCTGTTAGTTTTTGTGTCTTTTGTTTGTGGGTAGGTGGATAGGCTCTCAGGGAGTAGGGGGCAAGGCACTTTGTGAAGGAATGAGAGCAGAAGCTTAAGTGCTTTGCTGAAGCTGGGACTAAAGCTGATTAGTTCTGCAGAGAAATGCCACTTCTTGCAAGACTGGAGGCATGTAATCGTAAATAATAATAACAATAATCAATTGCTTATGTTTGTTTCCTTTAGGTTGTCTCAGAACCTCCTGTATAGGTTTTCAGAAGCCTTAACTTCATTACTATTCAGAATAAGCATCTTAAATTAACTGCTATAGCTCCAGAGCTCACTATTAGCATAACAGAGATTTACATATACTTAGATTATAAAACCAGGCACTTTGGGCAGCATAGAAATATCTTCAAGCTGTGTAGCAAAGATTCAATCAACACTTACCTCTACGGGTTCCCTGTGGTCTTGTGAAATATGGAGTCTTGAGATCCTTTATTTATTAACATGTATAACAAACTGTATGACCAAGGGTTCTAGATATTCTTGGATGCACTGACAGTCAGAAGCAGCAACATTAATGTCTGCTAAAAACTTTTTCATCTCTATGTAAAAGTGATCAGATATTTCAGGAAGATTTTACACACCCAAAAATTTCTGTTCTTTGTTCTAGCAGTCTGTGACTGATCCCCTAAAAGTTTTGTACTCAGCACTGCATCAGGTACAAAGAGCTGAACATGGCATATATTACAGATGTAATAGGAATGTAATAATTGAATATAATAGCTTAATGTGAATTATAAATATTTTTTCTGGGTTTTTTTTGGTTCTCTTCACTTTCCTGGCTTCACAGTGATTTCCTCAATTCACTGCATAAATTAACCAGGTTGTTTGAATTAGTAGTAGATAAATGAAATACAATATAAAGAAAAATAAATAGGCACATCTTTGCTTTAATTTTGTCTATGTTAAATTCATTTGTTTTCCAAAATGTAGATAGATGGACAGTTTCTTATATAATAGTCACTATGTCATAAAGTGTTGTACAAACAGTAAGTTTTGGTTAGCTCCTTACATGAAGGTCATTTATTATACATTAAATATTCAGAGGCAAGGTAACTCGGGATCCCTAATCAGCATGCCCAATGGATGAAGTTAGTTTGTTTGACAGTAAAGTCTCTTTACTTTCCTTTGTCCTAGGACTCTTGGAGGTAAACCGCCCTCTAAGAGTACTGGTGTTTGGCATGCTTTTACACAGTACAAATAATAAAACAACATCATATCCATCACCATCACAAGGTAGACTTGGATAATATGGAGGGACTGAGAGCAACTTTAAGGTTACCTTTAGATTTACACTTAAAACAGGACTAAAATGTCTGTCTGTGTCTGGATTGTGAAACCTCCAGAGTAGGGTTTGTCAAGGACTGTCAAGATACTCAGTTGTATTGAAAAATGAAAACCTCTCACCTGAATTACTAGAAATACCTTATGTTTTTTATAAAAAAAGGTTTAAAATCAAATTTACTCTTCACCAGACATGCATCGTGTTTGTTTTATATAATTTCAACTCAATGTATAGGGTGAAACTATATCAAAACAGTCATTTTGACTTTCTGATTGTCATGCACAAGCATAATGATGGTAAAGCCAGATTCCTGCACTGAAGGGGATTGTTCAAATGCTGAGAAAAAGAAAAGCTTATATTTTTTAAACTCAGTGAAAATTGTTAAAGTTGGTTAGTTTTGGATTGTGATGGATTAGATGGGTGTCCTCAAAAACAAAACAAAAAATAATGAGACTGTCATGACCATTTCAAAGGGAGAATGTTAAAGCTTTTCTTCTACCAAAAAAAAATACATTTTTTTCTTTTACAGCTACATGGAAATGTTAATAATCTTCTGAAGAGTTATTGTGTCAAATTTACAGACTAAATTCAATATTTACTGTTTAAATAGAGGCACATTACTATTATTTATATTATGGTAATGTCCAAAGGCCCTGCCCCAGTATTCTGGGTGCTGTTCAAATATAGAAAAGAGATAATCAATGCCGTCAAGGGTTTACAATTTAAAAAGACACAGACATTTTATTCCCGCTATATATGTAAATCCAAAGGCAGCCTGAATTATGAAGATGCTGTCAGTACCTCCATAGTATACAAGTCTACCTTGTGATGGTGATGGTTCTGATGGTGTTTTATTATTTATACAGTGTTCAAAAGCATGCTAAAATCTAGAGAAATATGTAAAGAGTTTGTCTACATAAGACATCCTGGAAGATTAATCTGAACTAACTAAAGATGTAATTTTAAAATGGATTAGTTAAACTGCATTATACCCATATGTAGATGTAGTTATTCAGAATTAAAATGGCCTTAATTCATCCGAATTAAGACCACTTAATCCTGAATGAGGGTGTTCATACTGGGGATTAATATGGTTTAACTAATCAATTTTAAAATTACACCTTTAACTATTTCAAGTTAACTTTCTGGTATGTCCCCCGCCCTGTGTAGAGAAGCCCAGAGACAATATAGTCCTTGCCTCAAAGATCTTACAGCAGGGTGAATTTGATTTAAATCACTAGTCAGGAAGACTCGATTTAATCATGGATTTCTACATAAAGGTGCATTCTTGTTGGTTGTTATAACCTTAATACATATTCTTCACAACTCAGAGATAGATGTAGGTTTCATTTTTAGAAGGTACACACGATACATTTTTAAAGTGATTTATTTTGAAAGCTTTTCAGATTTGTTTTACAGCTATATCACAAAATGAATGATCGTTTGGTTATTTCATTCACCAAAGGTAACTGAAGCAGATATTTATGAAGTCATTGGGAGGTGAGCTATCTCCCATTCAACAGGTTAATCATTAATATTTGGATGACTTTCTTGTCATGCTGTATTAGGAGGAGAGTATCACCAGACAGACATTTAAATTGTTGTATTTAACTAAAACAACAACATTATGTATTCTGGATTTTTTACTTCAACAGCAAACATATAATATTTTAACAAAACAAGCATATGAATTTTTGAATATAGTTAAACATTCAAGTTTTTTAAAATCAGGTTTGTTTTTGTTAAAATTGTTTTTAACTAAAGTAGTTAAATGAAATTTTAAAATAAATAAATAAATCAACTATGTCAGCCAGGTCAACATGAGAAACTTAAAATATTGGCTTCTGCAGCTCAGTCGTCTTCACCTTCATTTTCCTGTTTGCTCATAATCTGGAAAAGAAAAACAAGCTTTCCTGCTTTTTCTGCTTCCAAAGGATATCTCAATTTGGAATGAATTAGTCCAAAGGAAGAAATATTCTTTCTACACCGGCAGAAGAAGCTACTGCTGTTAAAAGTGAGATTATCACTTCAATAGTCTCTGAATCCAAGTGCTTAAGTGACTTCCACCAGTTCACTGGTGTGACTTTCTTTAAAACATCATCCGCAAACGTATATTTCTTGAATAGTTCACCCTTATCTCTGAAGTTTATTATAGTTGGCATTATGGAGGAATGATTGCTGGATGTCTATCTCATAGCCAACTCCTCTTCTTCAGCAGTTAAGGTTTGACCCTGGTACCGAGTATTAAGAATATTTGCAAGAAAAAGAGCTGGAAATAGTGCTTCTCCTGTTTGTTTTTTTAATGCTTGTAATTTTGCATTAACTCTGTCATTGCATATTTCTCTTTTTAAGATCTCACTCAGTTCCTTCCAAATTTCACCAGTGTCAGCAATGAAACAGCTATTTCCCTGTGTTTTGTTCAAGGCTACAGAAATAGGATTCAGCATACTCAGCATGTGTTCAACATTTCTCTTAAGCCCAATGTTGAGAACTTGGCTGTGACAGGGCCATCTATTTTTTTTTCATGGTTTTGTTCACAAACTGTCATCAGATTAGGCCAGTTCTTGATATAGTGCTCAAACCAATCCACTGCTGAGTTCCATTGCATGTCTTGTGGGAGAGTTAACTTGTTTCCTCCTACTTTTTTTCCAGAGCAGCTGCTGCAAAGTGGTTGTTATGGAAGTATTTTGCAATTTCAACAACATTTGCCTTTATTTCTGGAACATTGAAGTCTTTGGCTAGGAGGTTCATCAAATGAGCATTGCAACCGTATGTTATTAGCTTGGGACGCTCTTCACTCTCTTCTAAATAATTTCTTCTCATCTTGGATACATTTGCAGCATTGTCTGTGATAAAGCTGCGTACTAGACATTTGAATTTTTTTTCACAGTTTATTATAGCTTTTACTGCTACTTCTTGTAAGTATTCTGCTGTGTGTGCGTTTCCTGATGTATCAGTTGTTTCTGTAAGGAAGATATCCCCTTCTTCTGTTGTCACACAAGCACATAGAACAGGATCATTGTGGACAATGCTCCACCCATCAAGACTCAGGTTAACAATTTTACCCTCTAGACCATTTGCACACTGCTCAATTTGTCTTTCATACACTTTATCCAGCAATTTGCCTGTGACATCTGCTCTGTTGGATGGACTGTATCCTGGTCTTAATGACTGAACAATGTTAATGAAGTGTGGGTTCTCAATCATACAGAAAGGAGAGTTGTTTGCTTAAACAAACCTGGCAATTTTTTCATCAATTACCTCTTTTTGTAATCTGCTGGTTCTTATCACAAACTTATCTATGGCTGTTTCTGGATGATGGAGATTTTTTTTCTTTTTGCCACAGGTGGTATATTGTGGCTATGTGACATGCATGATGTGACGGAAACACTATCATTGGCAGATAACTGTGAAACTATAGAAAATGATGGTGCTCTTGAAGGTGGATAGTCTTCAGAATCCTGTATGTTGAGGGTGGATTCTCCTAAACAAAATAAGTCAATGCAGTTATTTAATTATTATTACCACACTGCTCATTTAGTATTACTCATTGCATTCACTGACACTCAGTACTCCTTTAAAAATAAAATTATAAAAGGAAGATCTGCCTATTTCAGCTATTTATTTTTTTTATCACAACTGCATCTAAAAAGATAATACCATGGAGTAACAACTATATGTTTTGCTCAAACATGAGAATTCAAGAATAGTCCAGAAGGAAGACAGGCAGTCCTTAAGAAGGAAGTATGAAATAAAAAAGTTTACCAACCTCAAGATTCTGCATGTTCAGACATGGTCCTTTCATCATCTCCAATGCACCTTCTCCTGAGAAGGAGGACTTCTCATGATGTTGTTTCATTCGGGCAACCAGGCTTTGCATTTCTTTGTTGCAGTATTTACATTTTGCATTCATGCCTGTCTTACCCCCAGGTAGAGGAACTTCGTTAAAATATTCCCAAATTGGGTCTCTTTTATGGCCTGCTGCTATTATAGGTTGTCATAAATATAAAGGGAAGGGTAAACCCCTTTGAAATCCCTCCTGGCCAGGGGAAAGCTCCTCTCACCTGTAAAGGGTTAAGAAGCTAAAGGTAACCTCGCTGGCACCTGACCAAAATGACCAATGAGGAGACAAGATACTTTCAAAAGCTGGGAGGAGGGAGAGAAACAAAGGGTCTGTGTGTCTGTCTATATGCTGGTTTCTGCGGGGGATAGACCAGGAATGGAGTCTTAGAACTTTTAGTAAGTAATCTAGTTAGGTATGTGTTAGATTATGATTTCTTTAAATGGCTGAGAAAAGAATTGTGCTGAATAGAATAACTATTTCTGTCTGTGTATCTTTTTTGTAACTTAAGGTTTTGCCTAGAGGGGTTCTCTGTGTTTTTGAATCTAATTACCCTGTAAGATATCTACCATCCTGATTTTACAGGGGGGATTTCTTTATTTCTATTTACTTCTATTTTTATTAAAAGTCTTCTTGTAAAAAAACTGAATGCTTTTTCATTGTTCTCAGATCCAAGGGTTTGGGTCTGTGGTCACCTATGCAAATTGGTGAGGCTTTTTATCCAACATTTCCCAGGAAATGGGGGGGTGCAAGTGTTGGGAGGATTGTTCATTGTTCTTAAGATCCAAGGGTCTGGGTCTGTAGTCACCTAGGCAAATTGGTGAGGCTTTTTACCAAACCTTGTCCAGGAAGTGGGGTGCAGGGTTTTGGAAAGTATTTTGGGGGGGAAAGACGCGTCCAAACAGCTCTTCCCCAGTAACCAGTATTAGTTTGGTGGTGGTAGCGGCCAGTCCAAGGACAACGGGTAGAATATTTTGTACCTTGGGGAAGTTTTGACCTAAGCTGGTAAAGATAAGCTTAGGAGGTTTTTCATGCAGGTCCCCACATCTGTACCCTAGAGTTCAGAGTGGGGGAGGAACCTTGACATAGGTTTTCCGTTCTAGTGAGAGAATCGTATGGTAGATCTCAAATCAATGAAGGCTATACTCAGAAATACCTCAAGACTTCTGGAATATGCTGCTCAAACAGTTCCACTTTTGTTTCTACTGCCTGCCCCTCCTTTCTCATATTTGTCTCCAGACTTCTTCTCCTTGTCCACATGTATTCTGCCCCCAACAATCTTCTGTTCATTGAACTTTTTAAAACTTTGCACTTTTAGAGAGAGGTAAGGGACTGACTCTGTGTACACAAATTTACAGAGGGACAGTAGTAGCGTTGAGGTCTGTTATTTTTCACCTCTATATATTTATTTTAAAACTTTTTTGCTGTTAACAAGCATGTTCTCTCTGGAGACACACATCCACAGTTTGAGAACTGCAAAACTAAGCATCTCTGATGGTATCTTCTAGACTGAGCACTGAGTCCCATTGGGTAGCTAGAAAGATTAACCTAAATAATCTATATAGAAGCCCCGGGAACCCCATAAGATTGGGTCCCTAAACCATGAACTCTTGGAATTCATTTACAAAACTTTTCTTAAACATTACATGAATATATTGTCTCATACTATAGAATTAGAATTTATAATCCCTATTCCATGATGAGATGTCTTTGAGCTATAATGTATCTTAATTAAAACTATCTTTAGATAGATTATTCCTCAAAAAACATTTTATCAAAAAAATCTGATTTTTTTTAAAAAAATCATTGATTTTTATCCACCCTGGCTTACAGTCTCATCACTTGATAAGATACAAGTGATAGCTGAATTCAACAAATGTGAATCACGTATACACCTCCACTGTATTCATTATGGTAGCTACTTATGAAATGGTGGATTGACTTTCATTTAGCTCTGTTGTGTGCATGGGTTGTTGTTTTTTATGTCTTTTAGACGAGGGAGGACTCCAACTATATCTCAGACCACCTTATTAAGGAATCTTTGTCCAGAAATGTATTTGCACTCTTAATATGCTCAGTGATGAGAGTAGGATAAGAATCTGAATAGAATGGAATAGAAACCACAGCATCATGTGTTGGGTAATCTTTAGATAGTTAGATTTTTTTGTGTGCTGTCCCCTAGGACGCGGAATGTCCCTGGACATCAGCCTCCATCCATCACTCTTTATATTAGCCATTCATCTCTGTCAATGAACCTTGTCACATGCATATTGAGTAAATTAGTTTACTGAATCTACTGAATTTCTCTTACCTGTCATAGCAGAAATATTTTCAAATAACTCGTTCAATAAAGCATGAACTCCCCTGCCTGAATAGCTGTCCTAAATCAAACTGTGCTTTTCCAGGTGTTGTCCAAGGGTTTTAGAATGTTTCTAAACATTTTCCTCACAGCTACCATTATGCAGATTAATATGTAGTTTCCTGGTTTGTGCCTTTACCTCTTTCTAAATAAGAGAGTATTTTCTCATAAGTACCTTACTGTTTGCAGGACACTATGCTGCTAGTAATGGTGTAAAATACAGATACATGGGACCATGCATAGAGCCAAATTCAAAGGTGAATGGGAGGCTTAAGAAATGTAATTCGTACCTTCTTCCAAACATGTCAATGTGTAAATTATACTAATTTAGATGCTGACTCCCCCATACTCACACCCACTTATCAACATAAAACTGACACTTCAAAACATATCACCACTGAATTTAGCCACCTGAGTTCAATTAAGTGGGTGCAATTTATTTCCCCAAGGGGTATAAGATAAAGGGTTTAGACAGAAAGTAACTAAGAGAAGGGCGTGAAAGATGAGGTGATCTATTTTACAGGCTACACTCACCATATAGTTATTCCATATTGCATCCTTTTCTTCCAGCCCCTGAGAAGTTTCATATGGGTGCATGTCCAAGTGAATATAAATTAATGTAGAGTAGTGGAATTTACTTCTGAGTGGGTAGGAAGAAACTATAAATGACACCAGATTAGACTCCTGAGTTTTACCCATAAAATCATAGAAGTTGGATATAGGAAAAAAATCTATGAGATCATCTGGTCCATCTCCCTTCAAATGCAGGCTTATTCCCTAGAGTACAATTAGATGTTTCATTGCTGTGCAATGACAGATCTGGCATTTCCTTGAGAACATTCTAAATCCTGAGATACACAAATTTAAAATAAGTGAGCAATAAAAATTAGGGAATCACAGAATAGAAATTAGATGGGGGGGGGGAATAAATAAATAAATAAAACCTCTTGGTCATCTAACCCACCCTCTTGCTAGTCCAGGATTGTTTCCTACAGCATATTTTTCTACTGCTTTGTCCTGACTTCTTTTAATAATTCATGCAATGGGGCTTCCTGTCTCTTGGAAGACTATTCCATAATATTCAGCCTAAATTGTCTTTTTTCCCTTCCTCCCATTTCCCCTAAAATTTCTAGTTATACACACCTGAAGTCCCCTAAATAATACCTCTGTCCTGCTTGCATCCTTTAAGCAATTGTAGGTATGTATCCATGTTTTAGGCTGCAGTCCTGCATAATTTATTGCAGTGGGACTTCATGCAGACATAAGGGTCCACTTGCATGGATCTTTTTGCAGAATCAGGGCCTTTAGATGTTCAGTCAACATGGTGGCAACTTAGCTGCATAAAACTCTTCATGGCTGGGACAGTGCCGTCTTTTATGTCTGGAAAATGTCTAACATATAGTGGGCACTCCCAGAAACAAATAATAATAACTGAATACATAATTTAGTAGACAAATACTGCCACGTTAATGGAGCTTTAAATGGATAAATACAGAAAAACACTTCAAAATAAGTACAGCATTTGATTCTTCTAATTTGATTCTTCAGACACTTACATACATTTTACACACGATTGAAGTCGATAGGACTACCCATGTGTGTACATTTAAACATCTGTATAAGTGTTAGCACAATTAGTGCCTAAAGCTATCCCTGTTTTGCTCTGTGCATATAATCTGTTGATCTCAATTTACTTTTTACCCGTAATTTGAATAGGAGAGTGAAAGGATCATTTAAAAAAAAATCAACCAGAGGAGGAAACAAATGAAAAAAAAAAGCAATAAAGGTCTTTCCACGAGCCATGGCTTAGGTGGTGTGAAGTTGTTTTGAATTATGCCATGCTGAATCTGTTGCAGTGCAGTAAACATGAAAACCCCCTTAACAACTAGAAATGCCTACGTGATATTAGATTTCCTAGCAGCAGTGAAGCAAAAGTTTGTTCATCAAAAACCTGAAAAAAAACAGCAGAACATTTTTGAATGAAACATTTCTCATTTTATTCAAAAATTTTCTTAGAAAAATATATGGTATTTTTAACAGCTCTATTGTCTTTTCTGCTCCACAGCTCTACACCGTTATCATGTTAACTAAAGCTGGTGTGTTTGGGTGAGACTTTGAGGAGTTGTGAGTGTTTGTCTTTTGGAATAGGAAGGGAATTTGTGAGTCAGTAAGTGCTTCTGAGTATTGTGACTGGATAGTAAGGTATGTGAGCAGAAATTGGTATGAATGGTCTGTGATTTCCTTGATTTTTAATATGTTGATAGGGTTGTACAAGTACATTTCCTAACGGTTACCACAGGAATAAGAATACTAAATTCTCATGTAAGAGTGTGCTACTGAGCTGCTGTGCTACAGTATCCATTTGTTTTTAGTGTTCATTTCACAAAGAAAAAGAGAAAATCAGATTTTCTCCCAGCTAATACATAATACAGTATCGACTACAGCTAGTGCTTCATAATGGTTCTCAATGGTCTGGAGACTTCTACCTGGAAGCCTTAGCTGTGCTAAATCAATTAGGTGATTCAGAATAGCCGACAGCAGTCTAGATCAGTAGCTCTCCACCTTTCCAGACTACTGTGCTCCTTTCAGGAGTTCGATTTGTCTTGCATACTCCCAAGTTTCACCTCACTTAAAAACTACTTGCTTAAAAATCAGACATAAAAGTACAAAATACTGGCACAGCACAGTATTACTGAAAAATTATCATTTACCATATAATTATAAAATAAATTGATTGTTATGTACTTATAGTGCAATATAAACAAGTTGTTGTATGTATGAAATTTTAGTTTTTACTGAGTTCACTAATGCTTTTTATGTAGCCTGACATAAAACTAGGCAAATATCTAGGTGAGTTGATGTACCCTCTGGAAGACCTCTACGTATCCCTAGGGGTAAACGTATCCCTGGTTGAGAACCACTGGTCTACATAACGTGTGTGTTTGTGGTTTTTCCTTTCATTTGCAGGTTGAAGTTTAGAAACTATTTTGAGGGGGGGGTTCCCTAGATTTTGTAACTTAATTTCCCACCTCATACTCCAGTATTTCATTTCCCTCTGATGTTTTGTTTGGTACCAGAAAAACCTTGTAGCGGTGCTTCATGAGAGTTACCTCTACAGCTCCCCACTATTGGACTTACAAACAGTATCAACATGGAATGATTAAAAGCAGTTAGCCTAGTTTGGGACTTCATTCCTTGCCAGGGAAGTCCTATGGCACAGATAGAAGCCCAAATCCTCTGATCCAGTATGTTCCCTTCATGTAAGTGGAGCAATGCAAAGGGGTCATAACCCTGCTCTAAACGGGCAGCTGAGGATTCCCCTGGTCAAGGACAACTCTTAGCTGGCAAAGAGCCAGCATACGCAACTCTATCCCAGCCTCTTCTGGTGTAAGATGTGTCCCAGGGGCACTTGTCTTTGTCATTTGTCAGCAGAGTAATGGCTCTTAAGGGGACATTGCCAGATGGTGCTGTTTAGAACAGCATATAGAGTGCCTTAACTTGGGTTAGAGGGTTGGTTTGGCCCCTGGACAGCCCCAGGATCAAGGTGTGAGAATCTGCAGGACTAGTACCTGGGATCATGGAAGTTCTGGGCTGCTGACACCTCTGCATCACCAGTGGAGGCTTAAGCTGGATATTCAGGCGAGGACACTGTGAACTGAGGCTGAGCAGGAAGTACTGCCCAGCGGGACCTGTGTGGCAGTCTCTCACCACCCACTGACTCGCTGATACTAATATATAAACCAGAAAGCCCTGATGGGAGCTGTCTGAACAGCAAGACAGACTGCCTGCCTGGTTCCTTCTGCTCCAGACCATGCTTGTGATAGACATAGACTCTGGCTTCTGACCCTGGTTTGTCCTCAGCATCACTATTTCCTTGTTGTCTGTAACCTGGCACCCGACCCTGCCTTCCTGGTATCCTAACCCAGCTCAACTCTAAGCCTGCTATCTGCCTGCTGCCTGCAATTTGGAAATTTGGTGCCCAACCATGACTTCCTGGCATTCTGACCTGGCTCACTCCTGACTCCACCACTCATCTCCCAAGAGCAGCTAAGCAGTTGACTAGGGCACACCCGCCCATGGCTGCACTGTGACACAAAAAGGTGGATAAGTGATGCAGAGCCACCTCTGTTTCCCTCTTCAGTGTGAGCTCAGCTGAGCTGAGGATTGAGCCCCAGGCATCTGAAGAAAGAAGCCACGTATTGGCCAAGCCCCTCATATCCTGTATTCTGTTTTCTCCTGCTTTTTGTCATACCTGCAAGTGCTGGTGTCTGGGCTCAAATAGTTTTTTCTCTTTGGTTAGTGTTTTGGTAGTCTAGTAGTTACAAATTAGTTTAGTTGTTGGTGATATTTGTCCCGTGTGTAAAAAGAGGCAGGAGTACCATCTTAGAAGCCATCCTATTCATCATTGGCTTTGAAGCGTCTTGTTGTGCAGCATGTGATCAATTTCCACATATCATTATCAGCAGGATATGGTGTCATTGTTAATGATCCAAAAATTCAGTTAACTTTATCACACAAGTTTCAGAGTAACAGCTGTGTTAGTCTGTATTCGCAAAAAGAAAAGGAGTACTTGTGGCACATTGTAAGGAGAGTGATCGCTTTACATAAGCTATTACCAGCAGGAGAGTGGGGTGGGGGGAGAGAAAACCTTTTGTAGTGATAAAACACCCATTTTTTCATGATTTGTGTGTATAAAAACATCTTCTGTATTTTCCACAGTATGCATCCGATGAAGTGAGCTGTAGCTCACGAAAGCTTATGCTCAAATAAATTGGTTAGTCTCTAAGGTGCCACAAGTACTCCTTTTCTTTTATCACACAACTTTGCCTTTGACTCTGGGGGAACTGCTGTGGTATAACACCTCCCCAGTAACTCATGCTAGATTATTAATCTTTCCATTGAAGTGAATTCTTGACTCCAGAAACACACTTAAATCTACAGGACCTAGGAATTTATAATGTGTTTTTAAAAGTTCTCTAAACTATCTCATAGCTTAATGTAACTAATATCTGTCCTGACTATCTCATAAAAAAACTTTTGCTTTACAATTATTTCCCCAGTGTATATCTGAATATGTTTTAATATTTTGCTTCTTAAAAATTAGTCCCTCTGCTGCAACATCTATATATACACTAGTGCTTTTAAAATATATTTTAGAATGTATGTTCAGAAAAAAATAAAAATAAGAGCGAGAGAGGGACGAAAGAAATTATCTCCTGTTGTACAATTCTAGCAGCATAGCTGCCATATGATTAACCGCTATGTTGTAAGATTGCCTGATGTCTTTATTCCATTTGGATCAGAAAGTTGCCCATACAAATTCCACACCAGAAAGAAAAGTAAAAGTTATACAACTTCTCTTAGAGAATGTCTATTTTTGCTATATGAAACTTCCCAAAGCAAATAAGTAAGTACTTTTCCACGGTCCTGGTCAGAGAGCCTCTATATGTAGTGCTATATGATATTTAATTCTATTTTATTTTGTTTCTGTTCTGAATTCCTGTATCCCACCTAACACTGTGATATCTGAATGCCAGGCACTGTCATAAAGTCACTCTGTATTTTCCTCCTTAGTACTGGTAAAAGACAACCACAAAAATTTCCTATTGAGTTGCGTTGGCTGTTATGAGTAATTAGTAACTATTTAAGCCAGAAGGGAAACCTTTAGAAGGAAAGCCACTATTAAAAGTGACAGTGAAAAATCTGAGGATGAGCCAAGAGTGCTGAATCTCTACTATCCACCCAACGATAAACATAACCCAATTGATTTAAAACAACAGAAAAAAAAAAACAGATTAGTGGCTGCTTTCTCAGGTGATCAGAAGAGCTTCCAGATGCTGGGCTGCTCAAGAAGTAAAATCTTTTGTTGCCAGTAGATTTCCTTTTGGTTTAAAGAGTTTGTTTACTCACATGTTCAAGTAAGTGACCCATTAAAAGTGAAATACTGCAATGAACTGAGCTAAAAAATCAACCAAAACATGCCTAGAGCAACAAAGAGGTTTTCAGATTTTTATAAATTCTTTCTCTCTGATGTCTTTCCATAATGGATTATCTGAGGGAAAAAGTCACACTGAATCCTGAACTGTGAATAATAAACAATGTCAGAAATGTCACTACATTCACATTTTGCTATAGCAGCAGTAGCAGCATTTCCATTTCTCTTTCATTCCCACCCCGCACTCCATTTTCTTACCAAAACTGTTGCACCAGAGGTTGGTGGAAGCTGCAATACTGTTTAATAGAGCTGAGCAGGAAGCATTTTTCCCAGTGTGCAACTGTTTTTGAGTTCATAATTTTTTACCATCATGAATCTGGACAAAAGGTCAAAATCTCAAAAATATTTGTGAACATCTAGTTTACTCTGACCTCCTGCACAGTGCAGGCCACAGAACTTTACCCACCCACTCCTGTAATAGGCCCATCACCTTCTGGTGAGTCACTGAAGTCCTCAAATCTTGATGCAAAGACTTCAAGTTACAGAGAATGCACCATTTACTCTAGTTCAAACCAACAAGTGACCCATACCCCACACTGCACAGGAAGACAAAACAACAACAACAGGGTCTCTACCATTTTGACCTGGGGGGAAATTCCTTCCCAACTTCAAATATAATAATCAGTTAGACCTTGAACCTGTGGACAAGACCCACTAATCTTGAAACAAGTTAGGTTTCTTGCCCCCACTACTCCCCTTGGATGGCTGTTTCAGAACTTCAGTTCTCTGATGGTTAGAAACCTTTGTCTAACTTGAAGCCTAAACTTACTGATGGCCAGTTTATATCCATTTGTTCTTGTGTCAACTGTGACCCTTCACTTAAATAACTCTCCTCCCACCCTAGTGTTTATGCTTCTAATGTTTATAGAGAGCAATCATATCTCCCTTCAGGTGTCGTTTTGTTATGCTAAACAAGCCAAGCTCCTTAAGTCTCCACTCGTAAGGTAGGTTCTCCATTCCTCTGATCATCCTAGTAGCCCTTCTCTGCACTTATTTCAGTTCGAATTCATCTTTCTTAAACATGGGAAACCAGAATTGCACAGAGTATTCCAGATGAAGTCTCACCAGTACCTTGTATAATGGTAATAACACTTCCCTATCTTCACTAGAAATAACACACCTGATGCATCCTAAGAATGCATTAGCCTTTTTCATGGCCACATCACGTTGGCGCCTCTTAGCCATCATGCTAAGCCGTCAAGCATGATGGGTAAGAGGCACCAACGTGATGTGCCTCTTAGCCATCATGCTAAGAGGCACATCACGTTGGTGCCTCTTAGCCATCCTGTGATCAACCAATACACACAAGTCTTTCTCCTCTGATGTTTCCAACTCATACATCCCCAGTTTATAGCAAAAAATCTTGTTGTTAATCCTAAATTCATGACCTTTCACATTGCACTATTAAATTTCATCCTATTTCTATTACTCCAATTTTCAAGGTCTTCTATATCTCCTTGTCTGATATTCTGGTCTTCCTCTGTATTGGCAATACCATCCTTAGCGTATTACCATTTTTTTGTGCCAAGGTCATAACGAAAATGTTAAATAAGGTTGGTCCCAAGACCCATCCTTGAGGAAATCCACTAATAACCTCCCTCCAGCCTGCCAGTTCACCTTTCAGCATGACCTGTTGTAGTCTTTCCTTTAAGCTGTTCTTTACCCATCTTTCAGAGCAGCCCCATCTTCTCCTATTTAACTAATCATTTCCCACGTGGAACTGTATCAGATGCTTTACTGAAATCAAGGTAGATTAGATCTACTGCATTTCCTTTGTCTATAAAATCAGTTATTTTCTCAAAGAAAGAGATAAGGTTGGTCTGGCATGATCTACCTTTTGTAAAACCATGTTGTATATTATTTCAATTACTGTTAACCTCTATGTCCTTAACTACTCTCTCTTTCAAAATTTGTTCCAAGACCTTGCATACAATAGAGGTCAAACTAATGACCCTATAGTTTCTTGGGTCACTTATTTCCCCTTTTTTAAATATAGTACCTATATTTGCAATTCTCCAGTCACAGTGTATGTCCCCCAAGTTTATGGATTCATTAAAAATCTTTGCTATTGGGCTTACAATTCCGTGTGCCAGTTCCTTTAATATTCTTGGATGGAGATTATCCTGCCTCCCTAATTTGGTCTGTTTGAGTTTGACTTCCATCTCAGATATTGTAATTTCTACTTCCATATCCTTCTTCCCATTAGCCACCCTGACACTACCCCAAAGATCTGCATTACCCTTCTTAAAAACTGAGGCAAAATATTTGTTTAGGTGATGAGCCATATCTAGATTATCTTTAATCTTCATCCCATCCTCAGTGCTTTGCGATCCCACTTCTTCCTTTCTTGTTTTCTTTTTATTTATATGACTAAAAAAATAAGATTGGGTTTAATTTCCTTTGCAAGGTTCAGCTCTGCTTGTCTTTTGGCAATTCTCACTTTTTCTCTATACTTTCTGATCTCTAAGAGGTAGCTCTCCTAGATGACATATCACTTCTTCTGTTCCTTGTAGGCTTTCTTCTTTCTCTCATCCTGGTCTGAGATGCTTGTTCATCCAGTTTGGTCTGCAATTCTTCCCTATGAATTTTTATCCCTTGCTTGGGTTACAGGCTTCAGACAATTTCTGCAACTTTGACTTTTAAAGTAATTCCAATCCTCTTCCACATTCAGATCCTTGAATTTTCTCTTTCTGTTCTTTGAGCACCTTTTAGTTGGTGATATAAATGAAATTGTACCTCTATTCTCCCCACAAATACTGCACACCTTACACGAATCCATATCTTTCAGAACCACTAACTTCACTTAAAAATGAATACGGGATAATTATTCTAATTTCTTTCATTTCGGATCCGATAATTCTATCAATTGTCCTGTTGACTTTCCTTCAGTAATAGCAAGGTCACCTAAAAAGGTATATGCTAACGCATTGTCTCAATGGATCAAAGCTAGTCGTAGTAGCCTAAACTTCAACTGTCTCACTGTGCCCACAATACTGAGATCAGATGACTCAGGGAAGGGATAATACAGTAGGTGGGTAGTAAAATGACAAACAATGTGGAGATTAAATAAAGGTGAATCATAATACTTTGGCTTGAGCTCATTGAAAGGTTGTGCTAATTTTATTTTTCATCATTCTCAAGATCTTAATCACAGTCAAAGTAGAAGCCTATTGCCTTCACTTATTTTCTCACTGCAGAGTTTCATGTTTTGCTACCTGCCGCTTCGCAACCCTCTGAAATTTCATATCACAGAAACATGAGATCCTCCATCTCTTCTATTCTAAAAAGATGGTAGATAGATACAGTGTAGTACTTTATTACACACTTGGGGCCCCAATTCTGTCTTTTGAAGACAAATGATGTGGGTTCAATGAGCAATAAAGAGAAACAGAATTTATGCTGTATTTTGACCTCTAAGTTTCACAGATCTCTGTTTGTAGATCTGGCTATGAGGGAAGATTATCCTCTCACAACCATTCTATGTTGCTGCTGTTTCACAGACCTTAGGGGAGTTGTTCCTAATGTACAGTGTAGGTGAGTTCAGTGTGAGATCCCTTCTGTTGGTGCTGCTGGCAAATAAGGTCAGTGTTTAATTCATACCAAATGCACAAATTTGGGTCTACACTGGCAATGGGCCGTACCTAGGCATAAAGTTTGGATGCAGATACAAAGTTCCCCAAAAATCAGGGATCAAACATCTTGAGTTTAGATTATATTCATACCCATCTCTGGTTTATATTCAAGGGGGAATCTTGTGTAAATTGTCATAGATCAATTGACTTCAGAGACAATTTATACCAGCTGAGAATTTTCCCCAAGCATGTTTGTGTCTACTGTGCATCTTATTCTGGTTGTTCAATATGGATGCACTTCTTAGATGCTTATAGGAATATACTGTTGACCACAATGCAGGTATGACTGTAACTATATAATAACGGGGGAAATATAGGTGAACTGTTTTTTGCTTTTGTTTTTGTTTTAAATAAGTTTTAACCAATGTGTAGTGCATGGGACTTGAAATCAAAAGTCCTCAGTTCTATTCCTGATACAATAATAACACTCACTTCACAGGGTGTTGTGAAGTTTAATTAATAATTGCACAATCCTATCTGTTGCTTATCAGTACGATATCTAAATGCTGTGAAAGTATTTAAAACACATTGCAAATTGAAGATACTACTCCTGTGGTAGAAATGCACAAAATGCCTAGAGTATCCAGATTCATAAATATCAGATTTTTTTTCTTGTTTTATCCTAGTGAAACTGGGATCTGTGTCCTCCATGTTAACTGAAGATTTATCTGTAGAAAATAGCAAAATAGAACTTTTATTTCAATGAATAGCTGTCGCTGTCATTAGTTTTTCAGTCTCCTGGAATATATGTTCCCTGTTATAGATGTGTTACAGATGACAATATCAAATAGTTCATATGTTGCCATCTCTGTCTTATAAATGAAGTGTCTGATAATCCAAAAGGAATAGTTTATCATTATAAGAATAAATGCTTCCAAGCAGTGCAAAGAAACAGGCTTGTTCTTCCAATCATCCAAAAGATTGTCTGTTGCCTACAGGGTCAAAAGATTAAATAATTGTCCCTGCATCCTGTGTAACTTAAGGGAAACTTTTCCATTGAATCTCACTGTGCCTTTGTTCTGGCTGATTTTTTTCCTTCATTTTACTGACAATAAAATGAAACTGTAGTGTCTCTACTTTTGTGATAGCAATGAAGAAGTGCATAGCCTTTATAGAAAATAGAGTCATTTATCCTTCCTTGGTGAATGTTGCTTTGGAGCAATGCACTGAACACTGTTTGGTCTGGGGAAACTGTGGGTAGCATTTTGTATTGGATTTGACTCAATTTTTAATCTGAAGAATTACTTAACCGCATTTTTGTTCCCAATCCGTGTTTTACTAACGCAGGTGATTCTAAAAGATTATTGTTCTCTACCGCTTTCTAAATTTTATGAAGGGGACATTTAAGCACTTTTGCTGCTCTGCAGCATATCTGTCTGGAGCAAGATGCGGCACACACAGTCTGATTCTGTTAGTAACCAAGTGGCAATGGAATGCAGCTTTTTTTTTTTTTTTTAATTTCTTTACATGAGATTCATGTTGTTCCTCTGGCTTTCTCAAATGCTGTGCAGATCTTCAGTACCAAACTGCTTGTCATGATCCATGCCAATTTGTGGCAGCCAAATGTACATTGTTGTGTGCTTCTCTTACCTTGAAACAGTTTGAGCCACATTGGCACAAAAAGAAAAGGAGTACTTGTGGCACCTTAGAGACTAACCAATTTATTTGAGCATGAGCTTTCGTGAGCCACAGCTCACTTCATCAGATGCATACCGTGGAAACTGCAGCAGACTTTATATATACACACAGAGAATATGAAACAATACCTCCTCCCACCCCACTGTCCTGCTGGTAATAGCTTATCTAAAGTAATCGTCAGGTTAGGCCATTTCCAGCACAAATCCAGGTTTTCTCACCCTCCACCCCCCCACACAAATTCACTCTCCTGCTGGTGATAGCCCATCCAAAGTGACAACTCTTTACATAATGTGCATGATAATGAAGTTAGGCCATTTCCTGCACAAATCCAGGTTCTCTCACTCCCTCAGCCTAAGCAATTTTATGAGATTCCTCTAGCACAAGGGGAAAACTCCAGTAATGCAGAGCTGGTGTATCTGGCCCTCTGCCACCACCCCTTGAAGTCCTTAGTATAGCGTGTGTGTTGGGGGACTGGGGTGTGGCTTTAGCAGTCCTGCACTTCAGTGATTCTCAGCTGCTAGAATACTCTTGAGAGAAGTTGCTTGTTACTGTAAATTAGAGCAGCCCTTCCCATCCCGAGTGTACCACCCCCTTTGCCTTCTCCTCACAGTTACAGCAATGAATGTAGCTTAACCAGACCTGAAGAGTTCCATTTTGGCTCTTTCCTTGCTGGCTGCCAATTAGCAATGGTGAGAGACAGAATGAGCAGTTTCTGCTAAAGCTAGTAAGAGAGTGCTACAAGTTGGACAGAGAATCTCTTCTTTTGTGTAAAGACAGTAGTTACACCGAGTCCTGACCTCTTCCAGCGTGGTAAAAGAGAGCACCCATATCTACTATGTGACCTAGTTTCTCCAAATGACAGGCAACTGTGAGGCACCACTTTCAAGAGATTTCCTTGTCTTTAGTTAGAAAAGCTGAGAAAAGGGAAATAAAAGTCTCAGAAAAAATATTATTAATAAAACTGATAGGCATTTTGGCTTTTCCTTTCAGGGTTTGCCCTTCCCCCCCCCCCCCCCCCCCCCCGCTGCTATTGAAATCAAGGCTGACCTCCAAATTAAATATATTTGTGCTTTTCTGCTAAGTCTCCAGTGTGAAATAAAAATTTCATAAAATTTACCACAGTTAAGTAAAGGTTCAGGCACAGCGAAGAATTCAAACTAAACAGACATGCAGAATGAAGCAACCGTTATTACCAATCTGTGAGTGGTTCAGCATCTATAATAATAAATAATTACCTCTCCCTCTGCCTGCTATTGCAGAATTATTTAACATGAAACCCTCTCCTACATCATCCATGTGAGATCTATATGTAGAGTTCCCCTCCCCTATGTAAAAAGAACAACTGCTTTGATGGCACCATTCTTCCCGTATTCCCCCTCACCTCATCTTGTTTCTGCGATTAGCTCTCTACAGAGCCCAAGATCTGTGAGTGGAAGAAGGGCAAGCCAAACACAGGCGGGAAAAGGTACTCTCCAATTTACAGCTACCCCTTTCTATACATATTTTCATGGAAGGAAGGTGTGATGGGGTAGTCTGCCTGACCCTTAAAGGCAGTAGGGCCTAGTGTTCAGCCCATCCCGCCCCATGGCATGACCCTTTAAATTGTTAAAAGGTCCAATATGGACTAAAGGGGGATATGGTTAGAGAGGAAGTGGTCTCAGGAATGAATGGTGCTTGGTAGGAAATACTATCACTATTGAGAACCTGGAGCAAGGAGCCTTGCAGAGAGGGCAGCACAAGGTTCACCTCTCACCCAACCCATCAGAAATGGCCTGGGAGATGGGGACTAGCATATATGCTGCCTATTCCCTTGTAACAAGGTAGACAGCAGCAGGTGAGGTCTGCCAAATCATCTGAGCCTGTGGATTCAATGGGGCCAGATGATGGAGAAGCTGGCTAAAGCCCTACAGAAGGCTAAAGGAGGAGATCTAGGGACTCCTGGCTTAAAAAAGGAGATGATAATTGCCTGAATTACCCAGTTCCAGGAGGATGTCTTGGGTCCCTGCCTTGAGAAGAGACAGTGACTTTCTGAAGTATCCTCAGCTCCAAGAGGAGAGCTGAAGATTCTTGGTTTAAGGAGAGATGCAATAATTGCCTGAGTTCCCCAAGCTCCAAGGAAGTCGTTCTGAGACCCAGTGTTCCATAAGAGGACATGTGAATTGAGTCCAGGAGTGATAAATTAGTTGTTTTTTTTTCTGATAACACGGGGCTAATATTGAAGGAGTGTTTATTCTGGGACTCTGAGTACCCTGGAAGGGGATTGAAATTTTAGGTGACCTGGCCAGAGGGCTAGCCACAGAAGACCCAGCTAGAGTTGGTGACTGTCAAGGTTCCTTCCCCACTCTGAACTCTACGGTACAGATGTGGGGACCTGCATGAAAGACGCCCTAAGCTTATTCTTACCAGCTTAGGTTAAAAACTTCCCCAAGGTACAAACTTTGCCTTGTCCTTGAACCCTATGCTGCTACTACCAAGCGTGTTAAACAAAGAACAGGGAAAGAGCCCACTTGGAGATGCCTTCCCCCAAAATATCCCCCCAAGCCCTACACCTCCTTTCCTGGGGAAGACTTGATAAAAATCCTCACCAATTTGTACAAGTGAACACAGACCCAAACCCTTGGATCTTAAGAACAATGAAAAATCAATCAGGTCCTTAAAAGAAGAATTTTAATTAAAGAAAAGGTAAAAGAATCACCTCTGTAAAATCAGGATGGTAAATACCTTACAGGGTAATCAGATTCAAAACCTAGAGAATCTCTCTAGGCAAAACCTTAAGTTACAAAAAGACACAAAAACAGGAATATACATTCCATTCAGCACAGCTTATTTTACCAGCCATTTAACAAAAGGAAATCTAACGCATTTCTAGCTAGATTACTTACTAACAGAAGTTCTGAGACTGCATTCCTGATCTGTTCCCAGCAAAAGCATCACCCAGACAGAAAGACCCTTTGTTCCCCCCCCCCTTCCCGATTTGAAAGTATCTTGTCTCCTCATTGGTCATTTTGGTCAGGTGCCAGCGAGGTTATCTTAGCTTCTTAACCCTTTACAGGTGAAAGGGTTTTTCCTCTGGCCAGGAGGGATTTTATAGCACTGTATACAGAAAGATGGTTACCCTTCCCTTTATTTTTATGACAGTGACCAAGGGGAAGGCCCAGCAACCCCTCACCCAGATACAAGGGGCACTGGCTAGTGAGTTGCTTCTATACATGGGAGGCTTTCTTTGGGAAGAGACCCCAGGCAAAGCCTGAGAGACCATTATCCTATTGAAATGACTTGGAGTCTTACCTGGCTACTGACTGCAGGATTTTTAAAGCTGAACAGATGGTAGCAAAGCCAACTTCTGAGGTTGTCATAGGCCTTGTCTATACTACTGTGGTAAGTCAGCCTAAGTTACGCTACTCCAGTTACGTAAATAGTAACTGAAGTTGATTTAGTTTAGGTCGACTTACACGGTGTCTATACCATGCTGTGTCGACGGGAGATGCTCTCCAACTGACTTACTTTACTCTTCTCAGGGTGCTGGAGTATCAGAGTAAACGGGAGCACACTCTACCATAGACTTAGCGGGGCTTCATGAGACCCACTAAATCGACACCCCCCACATCAATCGCAGCAGTGCCGATCTACTAGTAAGTGTAGACATGGCCTTAGTGTTCCAAGTTGGGAAGAGGATCATTTTAATTAATTTCCTTAAGAATTCTTTCAGGTAATTCTTACTGAGGTGAAACATCTAATATCCTGAAACAGGAAAAAGAGGCAGAGCTACGCATTCGCTTTGCCATTGCAATTCCAGAGCTGTATATTGTTAAAATATTACTTTCCATTTTCAAGTAATTTAGACAGCAGAACTTTAACTCTTAACCATAACTAGTGTCACTACTTATGCAGTGTAAGAGAATGCTAAATATTTCAATTCTGAAATTATGCATTCACAACTTAATTTAGGTCTCTTAAAGCTACTTTTGGTACTTTAGTCTGAGACAATACATTAATCACATTGGCTGTAGCTGTTGAAAGAGACATTCTTTGATTTATGAATTACATTGTTCTAGCATAGTATCTCATTTGCCAATATGACTCTTGCTAGTTTAATCAAGTATAACTTTCGTCTGGCCCAGTGTTTTAGTGACAACACAACTAGTTTCTGTGGTGATCTGAGATATCATTAATTACTAATAACAGCGAACTGAGAGAATAATGACTTACAATACCAACTACCTTTAAAAGTAACCCTTCCAGATGAATCACACTGGTGGAGCAATTTGGGGAAGCTTGCACGACTGCTGTTTGTGTCCATGCCATACAATACCTGTTAAGTGGTTACCAAAGACGTCAGTCTCCAGGACTTTCATGAATACTAAATTCATATATATGTACATGACTTATATATAAAATAAATCATTATGGGCTATAGCACTTATACAGGCAATATTTTGAACTTCTGAATTTGGTAAAATTGTGTGCATGAGGCTAGTTTAGTGAGAAGAACTATATTTTTTCCCAATATTACTTTCTAATATAGTATAATACCTTTAAAATCATTTATTTTTTCTGGTACTATTGAATATGGGTTTCATTTTCCCCTCAGTATGAGAAGCCAGCAATAAAATAACTTTTAAAACAGCCTAACACATGAAAATGTCCCTGGGTCCAGTTGTAAATCCCAGACCTAGTCCTGAATGGGACACTAATCTGCCAGCACATGCCAAAGACATAGGGTAAAATCCAATGGGAGTTTTAACATTACCTTCATTGGATACAGGATTTCTGCCATTATTTTTAATTTCTTTGCAGTGTTGTAGTTGTGTTGGTCTCAGGATATGAGAGAGACAAGGTGGGTGATATAATATCTTTTATTCAACCAACTTCTGCTGGTGGAAGAGACTAGCTTTTGAGTTTCACAGAACTCTTCTACAGGTCTGGAAGATGTAACCAGAGTTTTACAGCTAAATACAAGGTGGGGACAGATTGTTAAATCTAAAGGGTTAACGTGTTGCAAGAAACCACCTAAAAGAAGAGGGCAATTAACACCTCTGCAGTCACAGGACAAAGGAGGGGGTTAGTGGGTTACAAATTGTGTTGTGATGCCAGGATTCTCTTGTGAGGCAGCATGTCCTAGTGGATAGGCACCTGCTCGGGGAGTTGGGAAAACCTGGGTTCTGTTCTGGCTTGGCCATTGATATTTTGGCAAATCACTGCACCTTTCTTTGACTCTTTTCCCTCTCACCCTTTATCTGTCTTGTCTGTTTAAATTGTAAGGTCTTTGCCACGGGGATTGTCTCCTACTACATGTATGGGGCCTCAATCTCACTTGGTGCCTTTGTGCTATTGTAATTCAAATAATAATTAGTATTATCTACTGAGATCAGCCATTGAGTTCCTGTGTGATCTTGGGCAAATGCTCTTTGTCTCAATTTACCCAACTGTTTTTTTTTAATCTATCATGTACAGTAGTGTGAGGCTCCCAGTAATTGATTAATAAAGTGGTTTGAAATACTGGAATGGAAGGGCATATACATTCAAAGTGGCAAAGGTATCTTATTAAAATCATCATTCCTTTCACTTTTAATAAACCATTTGGAGTCCAAGCCAACCTGTATAGATAACAAGAATTTGTTGCAATTATGTGTGGTGGCATAATTGAAGCCCCATTAAATTAGAGGCTGTGCATACATGTAGTAGGAGACAATCCCTGCTGCAAAGAGCTTTCAATTTAAACAGACAAGACCGGATAGCAAGTGTGAAAAATCGGGACGGGATGGGGGTAATAGGCACCTATATAAGAAAAACCTTCAAATACTGGGACTGTTTCTATTAAATCAGAATATCTGGTCACCCTATGTGGCAGAAGGGGTAATGGTACCACCTGAATTCATTTTATTGCTGCTAAAATATTCCCCAAAACACTTGTTGTGAAAATAATCTGAACGAGGATGAGTCAGTGGAAAATATGTCAGCAGCACTTCAGGTCTGGGCATTTTTCCTTTTTTGAAAGCGATCAGTGACCGAAAGGATTTGTCTGTTACGTTTGTAAAGTTCCAGTCATTGTATTGCCCATCTACTTCCCTTGCTTCCCTTCCTCTCCATATTTGGGAAACTCCTAAATCATGAGATTGCAGTTGAGCCTCCCAACTAAAATAAATAAATAAATAAATAAAATGCCTACAGAATATTATGCATACTTATAATCTATCTCATAAAACAGTAAAGGTGGATTGTAAATCCAGAAATAGTTTTTCTTTCTGGGATGTGTCAAGTTGCCTGCCTTCTCCATAAGGACTATAAAGCAGTCTAATGATATTAAATAGTCTAAGTGGGTATTACTTCTTCAATCTTAACTGATATTGTCTCTATTATTGGCTTCCAAAGAACAGCATTCACAGAGGACACAGATTAAACAGAAAAGGGGAAGGAGATGAGGAAGGACCTTCTTCCAGGCTTTTAGCAGGTTGTATTGGTTTAAAAATCCAAATGCTGCAGGGGGAGGGATGCTGAAAAAGATTCTACTTAACACCCCCCACACACATACCTCCCGATTTTGACTTGGAACAAAAGTTCCAATTCAGGTAGGACCTCAATCCTTATTTTTTTGGACCGCAGGAGGTCCCAAAACCCAGACTCATTCTTTATATTAAGTGGAGCCAGAACTGGGACTGCTTTGCAAAGCCTCAGCTCTGTTGCTCAGTTATGCCTCCACAGTGAGAATCTGGCTAGCAAAAGGCAAGTATATACACAGTGCCTGGAGGTGGTAGACTTTTGTGATGCTTAATGTCTTTAGAGTTACAGGGAAAGCACACTTCTTACACTTATACTTCACACAACTGTACATGGATTTAGCTTTTGCACCTGTCAACACTGTCATGTGTGTGTGAGGGTCACCAACCTTGTCTTACCAAAAAATACCTTTGCTGGGCCAGTCCTAGCTAATACCCTCATCCAAATTATGACTGTGCTCAGAGGATCCTGTGCCCCATCTAGGACACGTGCACGAAGGCAGACATAAATTGGCTGTTTGAATCAATTTAATCTAAGAAGTTTGATAAGACATCTGCATTATTTTTTCGCTGCCTGCTTTGATTTGAATTGAAATTAATCTAAACTGGCACAAAGTTTCTGAATGAATAGGTCATCTTTAGCAATTATATCGTTTTTTTACACTTTATAATGTAATATGCATTCTGGCAGTTCACACACTTCTTAAGCCCCCCAGTCAAACTCAAATTTTCATTTACAGATTCAGCACAAATAAGACCTCAGTCAATGTGTAACCACCTGAATTCATGGAATCTGTGTGTAATTATCCTTTTGTCTATCTGAAGGTCACATTTTAGTAGCCAAATTATGGATAACACTATATATTACATCTGTGTCAGTTATGATTCTTAATATTAGAACTGACTGTTAACCCAAAGTCGAAATGTGTTTAAAAACAAACCCCACAACAGTAATGTCTTTACCTCTTTGAATGTTGCTTAAATTTCACCTTGTGCTAATCTAAAGCAAATGAGCTGCTACATTACTCAAATACTCTATTTTTTTCTTTGTAAAGCCATGAAATGCATTACTTAATAAAGCAGAGGCGAGACTTTGTGTTTATATTAAGATAGATTACTTATGTGAAATGAAAATGAAGATCATAAATCAAAATAGCTCATTACAAGTTCCTTGTTTTACAGTAATTTATCAGTTGTATTTTTGTTTTTAATGTTTGGGTATTGAACTTATACCACTTATCCTTTTACTTCATCACTGAATTTGACTGCTAGATATTGCTTACCTTTCTACGAGGGAGAGAATTACTGTTAGTTGAATGTATGGCCTTCTTTGATCCAAGGCACTGGGCATGAAGTGGATAAGGTATTCTCTAAGGCTTCTGTTCAGCATACCACCCCTGTTAAGGAAAGCATTTAAGCACATGCTTAATTTTACAAATACTGTAAAAGCATCATATTCTTCAGTCTTAGGAAGGAGTATGATGTGGCTAAGGGGCGCTACCATTGTAGTTAAATCAAGTCAATGGTGGCACTGAAAAGGATCAAGTGGAGAATGGACATTTCCAGGGGAGAAAGGGAACTAAAGTACAGTAGTCCAGTGAAAAACATTGTTTCCAGTTTATTTCACAGACACCATAAATCCTTCAGGTGCTCCATGTTGTAATGTGGATTTAAATTCAAAGCTAAACAGTTTTTTTAACTGTTTAAAACTGCAACAACAAAAATTGGTGAGATGGATTATACTGCCAACAATTCTTTAATAGCAGTGTTTCTTATAACTAAAATTATTGTGTGAAAATGTTCATCTGCTTCAAAGAAAATTAGAAAGTAAAAGCATTTCTACACACCTATTCTTAAGTCTTTTTTGCCTTTTGTCACACCCTAAACCATCGTATGCTTTAAGTCCATCACAACTGCTTATTTATTGAGCATGAAGTTCATCCTGCACATGGGGTGAAATGCAGAGGGCCAGCCCAAGACTTGTGTATCACTTATGTTCCACATTATCCTGTTTTGAAAATATAAGTGATAAGGATGGGCCTCATGGTGGGCCCGTCCAGGACTCAATTTCATCCATATAGTGGCTGAGTAGTCTGGCACTTTGCAAGAGTTAGGGGTGCTGGAGTTCCTACAAACAATGGTTGGAGGATACAGAGCACTTCTGCAGCCCCAACTGGTAGGCTTAGGGACCTTGACCCTTCTTCATTCTCTGTGTGGGTGACCAGCCATTTACTCTCTGTATGTATGCACACATGCAGTGGCTCCCACAAAGCACTGCTGAGGATGCTGGCATATTCCGAATCTACACAAAGCCCAAAGCAACAGGCAGGGGGTGCAGAGTCATTTCCATATGTCCCTCACCATGGAGGGTGTTACTGGGGTTCTGGGGCACAGATGCCCCTATGCAGTATCTCTACCAATGTATGATTCCATCTATTGGGACAGAGTGGCAAAAATATTTGCCCATAAAATCTCATCATCTTCTGCCTCCAGTGCAAAACAATTTAACAAAAATAATGGTCCTGCCTATAGGAAATAAGAGTTTCCTATAGCACTTTTTAACTTAAGGTAATGTTTGTAATAAAGAAATAATTCATGAACTAAAATGTAGCTCTTATGTAGTGTTTATACCTGTTTTAGAGACTTCATTTTTGAATCCTTCCTGTTTGTTTGTTTGTTTTTTTAGCAGGTTCTGGTAATGATCAGTAACATCTGTACATGTCTTATGACCTGTAAATACATCTGAAATAATTTAATTGGAAAATATAGAAGGGTATATTCTTAGAATGATTCTCCATGGATCTATGCACAGTATAACAGGGACAGTGACTAATGTTTTTTCTCCCTGTATGATGGAGCTCCTGAAACTTAGACTTACTTTCAGAATGTGCCTGTGTATGGCATCTAACAGTAAGGGGCTGGTTTATACTGGCAAAGATTTCCTTTTGTGGAGTGTATTCTATCTATCATATGGGATTGCAGCCTTTTCCTATGGTGACATCTGTAGCTTCTGAAGCCATGTTAGGATTACCTGTTATTTAGAGGTGGTACTAGATTATAAAATTAAATGTTAATATCGGGGTCAAATCCTGCCCCAAAAGAAGTTCCTAAATACAACTGAGCCATTGTTCTGTGCATCCTGTCCCCCATTGTAATGCAGGTCACTGCACGCTTTATAGTGTTACTCCATGGCTGTTCTTTCCATTGCATTATGAAGTGTTTAGAGGGATTTTGTGATTTGCATCTACTGCCCAAAATCCAATGCATAGGAAGGAGTACAAGGGCACAGCCATTATTCCCAACTCCACTGCTGAATCTTTCTGACATCTCCATCAAGGTCACCTCTTTGTGTCTAAGTTTCCCCATCTGTGCAATGGGGACTTGTCTATCTTTGTAAATGAAGCTCTGTGTGAGTTACAGCAGGAAATTGCTATGAACAGGCAAGTGCCTGGTATTATTATAAAGACTCACAAATCTCCATCCACAGAAAAGAGAAGGGAGAAACTCTAGTATCTGCTGCCTAAAATGCAAAAGTGGCTTCCACCCAGGTACATAGCTCCTTCTATATCCCTCTCCCCATGACCCAGCTTTCCAGTCATGATGACCATGGGCTTTAAAGTCACCAGTAGTGTGAAGTCAGCCTGGCAGAGAATTCCCCATAACACACTCATACTTTAAAAGGCCATAGGAAAGCTGCAAAGGAGGAAAGATACTGATGTGCCTTTCTCCTTTTCTGCCATGGTGGGCGGATAGGTATGGTGTGACTCACCATTTTCTCAGAATCCACTTCACTTTGGAGTAACTGCAGAAAAGTGATGTATTGATTTTAGGATATTTTCAAATAAACAGAATTCTGTTTAGACCACAGTAGCCATCCTGTTTTTCAAGGAGAATATGACAGTAGAATTATGCCATTGGACTCCAGGGCTTTGGAAGTAATATAACAGGTGACCTGGGTTGTGTCTGGCTGAATACATTTTGGGGAATATGTCTTTGTTTTTTAAGAATTCTTTTCTTTGGTAGTTTTTTCTTTAGTAGAACAATTTAAAAAAAAAAATCTTACATGCCTTCATCTAGCAAACTTCAGATTACAATAGAAGATGTTTGAGGTTTTCTTCCCATCTGACTGTTCTATTGAAAAGGTTGTTAATTGCACTTGTGAATTTTGTAATTTATTCTTTTTAAATGTTATTGTCTTCATTATGGATAATGTAAACTCTGATATAAAATGACAGTATTACCACTTTCTTTAACGCAGGTTAGGTAAGCTCTAATGGAGTAAAACATTTCCATCTTAGATCACTTTTCTTATTTGTAAATTTTCCATCATAAAATCTTAGGCTGTGACATTGATGTTGTACTGGATGTATTTTTTTTTTTTACCAGTAACGGTCTTATTTGGGGGACTTTAACGGGGCGCAGACTCACCACAGTGATGCCTCCTGCTGGTTGGTTGGGAATTAGCTCTTTCAGTGGTGCACCTTCACTAGTGGTATCTCGTTCACCATTACTATGTCGGTCTCCACTGTCCTCACAGTCGGACCCACGTACTCCCGGACCATAGCGTCTGCTTCTGGACACTACCCTCTGGCTGTGCCCGATCCGCTGGCTCTCTCCCCTTCCGGGGCACCGTCAGCTTCTGGTTCTATCACTCACCTCAGTGGCTCACTGCAGTCCTCAGTTGAGCCCCTTCCTCCAAGGGCAAACTGCAGTCTAGCTTAGCCAGTCTCATCACTGGCAAGTGGGGGGAAAGAAGGGGCCCACGCCCACCCGCAACTCTGAGCCCCGACACAGGGACCCTCTAGCAGCAGCCACTTACTGCCCTCCTCCAGCCCTCTTCTACTGCCTGCTTCCCTGGGACACTTCCCCATAGTCCCAGCACCTTCTCTGCCCCTTTGTGTCAGGGCTCCAGTCTGGCAATCATCAGCCTAGAGCTCTCCCAGCCCCTGCTGACCCTGCCCAGCCCCACTCTGCTCTGTCTTAGGTGTTTCTCTAAGAGCCAGTTCTTCTCCCTTTGCCCTCCAGGGAGAGACTCCGCTCCTCTCTACCCTGCAGCCTTCTTATAGGGTCCAGCCTGGCCCTGATAGGCTGCTTTCAAGCCTCCACTTGATTGTTCCCCAATAAACCCTTCCAGGATTGGCAGGGGCTCTGCGCAACCTCTCTATCTTGCTTTAACCACTTTGATGCCAGAGTGAGGCAGTTGCCCCACTACAGAGACGTTGATATTTATGCTTCTGTAAATAAAATTTTACACTGAATTGGGATCCTGAAGCTTGAAGGTATGTCTACACTGCGGTCAGAGCTGTCATTGCAGCATGTGTAGGCATACCTGAGTTATCTTTAATCTGGTTAGTGTACGTACCAACAGCAATAACGCCATGGCAGCAGGGGCAGCAGAGTGAGCTGTACAAACCCAGGTTTCAGAGTAACAGCCGTGTTAGTCTGTATTCGCAAAAAGAAAAGGAGTACTTGTGGCACTTTAGAGACTAACCAATTTATTTGAGCATAAGCTTTCGTGAGCTACAGCTCACTTCATCGGATGCATACTGTGGAAAGTGTAGAAGATCTTTTTATACACACAAAGCATGAAAAAATACCTCCTCCCACCCCACTCTCCTGCTGGTAATAGCTTATCTAAAGTGACCACTCTCCTTACAATGTGTATGATAATCAAGGTGGGCCATTTCCAGCACAAATCCAGGGTTTAACAAGAACGTCGGGGGGGGGGGGGGGAGGAAAAAACAAGGGGAAATAGGTTACCTTGCATAATGACTTAGCCACTCCCAGTCTCTATTCAAGCCTAAGTTAATTGTATCCAATTTGCAAATGAATTCCAATTCAACAGTTTCTCGCTGGAGTCTGGATTTGAAGTTTTTTTGTTGTAATATCGCAACTTTCATGTCTGTAATCGCGTGACCAGAGAGATTGAAGTGTTCTCCGACTGGTTTATGAATGTTATAATTCTTGACATCTGATTTGTGTCCATTTATTCTTTTACGTAGAGACTGTCCAGTTTGACCAATGTACATGGCAGAGGGGCATTGCTGGCACATGATGGCATATATCACATTGGTGGATGTGCAGGTGAACGAGCCTCTGATAGTGTGGCTGATGTTATTAGGCCCTGTGATGGTGTCCCCTGAATAGATATGGGAGCACAGTTGGCAATGGGCTTTGTTGCAAGGATAGGTTTCTGGGTTAGTGGTTCTGTTGTGTGGTATGTGGTTGCTGATGAGTATTTGCTTCAGGTTGGGGGGGCTGTCTGTAGGCAAGGACTGGCCTGTCTCCCAAGATTTGTGAGAGTCTTGGGTCATCCTTCAGGATAGGTTGTAGATCCTTAATAATGCGTTGGAGGGGTTTTAGTTGGGGGCTGAAGGTGACGGCTAGTGGCGTTCTGTTATTTTCCTTGTTAGGCCTGTCCTGTAGTAGGTGACTTCTGGGAACTCTTCTGGCTTTATCAATCTGTTTCTTCACTTCCGCTGGTGGGTATTGTAGTTGTAAGAATGCTTGATAGAGATCTTGTAGGTGTTTGTCTCTGTCTGAGGGGTTGGAGCAAATGTGGTTGTATCACAGAGCTTGGCTGTAGATGATGGATCGTGTGGTGTGGTCAGGGTGAAAGCTGGAGGCATGTAGGTAGGATAAGCGGTCCGTAGGTTTCCGGTATAGGGTGGTGTTTATGTGACCATCGTTTATTAGCACTGTAGTGTCCAGGAAGTGGATCTCTTGTGTGGACTGGACCAGGCTGAGGTTGATGGTGGGATGGAAATTGTTGAAATCATGGTGGAATTCCTCAAGGGCTTCTTTTCCATGGGTCCAGATGATGAAGATGTCATCAATATAGCGCAAGTAGAGTAGGGGCGTTAGGGGACGAGAGCTGAGGAAGCGTTGTTCTAAGTCAGCCATAAAAATGTTGGCATACTGTGGGGCCATGCGGGTACCCATAGCAGCGCCGCTGATCTGAAGGTATACATTGTCCCCAAATGTAAAATAGTTATGGGTAAGGACAAAGTCACAAAGTTCAGCCACCAGGTTAGCCGTGACATTATCGGGAATAGTGTTCTTGACGGCTTGTAGTCCATCTTTGTGTGGAATGTTGGTGTAGAGGTCTTCTACATACATAGTGGCCAGGATGGTGTTATCAGGAAGATCACCGATGGATTGTAGTTTCCTCAGGAAGTCAGTGGTGTCTCGAAGGTAGCTGGGAGTGCTGGTAGCGTAGGGCCTGAGGAGGGAGTCTACATAGCCAGACAATCCTGCTGTCAGGGTGCCAATGCCTGAGATGATGGGGCGCCCAGGATTTCCAGGTTTATGGATCTTGGGTAGTAGATAGAATATCCCAGGTCGGGGTTCCAGGGGTGTGTCTGTGCGGATTTGATCTTGTGCTTTTTCAGGGAGTTTCTTGAGCAAATGCTGTAGTTTCTTTTGGTAACTCTCAGTGGGATCAGAGGGTAATGGCTTGTAGAAAGTGGTGTTGGAGAGCTGCCGAGCAGCCTCTTGTTCATATTCCGACCTATTCATGATGACAACAGCACCTCCTTTGTCAGCCTTTTTGATTATGATGTCACATTGTAAGGAGAGTGATCACTTTAGATAAGCTATTACCAGCAGGAGAGTGGGGTGGGAGGAGGTATTTTTTCATGCTTTGTGTGTATAAAAAGATCTTTTACACTTTCCACAGTATGCATCCGATGAAGTGAGCTGTAGCTCACGAAAGCTTATGCTCAAATAAATTGGTTAGTCTCTAAGGTGCCACAAGTACTCCTTTTCTTTTTGTACAAACCCAGTTACATACTCCGTCGTCTAGATCAGTGGTTCTCAAAGCCGGTCCATCGCTTGTTCAGGAAAAGCCCCTGGCGAGCTGGACCGGTTTGTTTACCTGCTGCGTCCGCAGGTTCGGCTGATCGCAGCTCCCACTGGCCGCGGTTCACCGCTCCAGGACAATGGGAGCTGCCGGAAGTGGTGCAGGCCAAGGGATGTGCTGGCCGCCCTTCCTGCAGCCCCCATTGGCCTGAAGCGGCAAACCACGGCCAGTGGGAGCTGCGATCGGCTGAAACTGCAGACACGGCAGGTAAACAAACCGGTCCGGCCCGCCAGGGGCTTTTCCTGAACAAGCGGCAGACCGGCTTTGAGAACCACTGATCTAGACTTCACTGAAATCAGTGTTGCCACAGCTTCACTACTTCTGGTACCTAGCTAGCAAGACTGTGAGCCCCTTATTCTCCCTGGTGAGCAATTACTCATGCGAGTAGTTTCAATGACTTCGTTGGGACCACTCAAGTGAATAATTGCTCACATGTGTAAGATTTACAAAGTGGACTTTTACTAACAAGGAATCATGAACCTGTTTCTTCATTACAATTGCATGTCATTTATCTTGGTGAAAACTAAGTATAAAAAGCTACCATTCTGAAATTGCAGCATTTTACATTCACTTTTCAGAGGAACACGATTATGCGAGATGCAGTTGTAGTAGAGAGTCAGGGCCAAGATCCACAAGGAGACTCAGCTTTGTAACACCTAATTTTTAGCCACCTAGCCACTCAGTGGAATCCACAAATTCTGGGTTAGGTGCCTCAGCTCCTATACAATGCCTGAGGAGAGATAGGTGCTTAAGAATGGGATGCACAAAAGCCAGCACATTAGGCAGGGAGCTACCAAAGCTAGCTTTAGCGCACGAATAGCAGATGCTGCTGACAGGGTTGTATCCTAAGCCCTGCCTCTCTCCACACTGGAGGAAGGCACCTATATCTGGGAATCCATACGTGGGAACCCTCTCTTGGAGTCAGATGCTTAAACCATTTTGTGCAAGAATGGGAGTGGCAAACACCTAATTCCATGCAAAACAACTGGGAGAGGAGGAGGCCTCTTATCTTAACCCCAGTGGTTAGCAAATGGGAACCTCACCGAGGATGTAAGAAACTCTGGTTTAATTTCCCCCCAACCTTGTGAGGAGGGATTTGAATAGAGATTTCCCATTTCTCAGGAAAGCGCCCTAACCACTGGATTATGGGATATTCTGATGTGGGTTTCTCTCAAACTCTCCTGCTGAAGCTGTTCCACTTTGTATAAATAATTAAATATTAATTAAGCCAGAGATGGGGTGAGTGACTCTGTAATCTAGTGGTTAGGAGGACACCCACCTAAGAGGTGAGAATCCCTTGTTCAAACCACTTTTCCACATCAAGTGGTGGGGGAATTGACCTGGGGTCTCCCACTTACAGGGTGAGTTCACTAACCACTGGGCTAAAGGTTATAAGGGAGGCCTCCTTGCTACTAACTGCTCCCCGCCCTGCCACATCATGTGGCATTGGGCATGCCCTGAGCACATCAACTGGATTAGGCCCTACAGGTGAGATAGACACCTCTTTTCAGGATTGTGCTGGGGCTTAAGCATGAGAGAAGTGTCTGGGTACCTGCCTGAGGCAGCAGTTTTTCAGAAGCACCTATGGGACTCTTACAACAGAAATGTAGGCGCCTAGTGAGTCTAGTACCAAGGTTAGGCAGCAGCTGAGTGGCGGTTTTGTGGATTGCAGTGGTAGCTAACCCTGGGCTTTAGGCACCTAAGTTCCTCTGTGGATCTGGGCTTGTGTCAATTCTATGTGGCATATGAACTACCACACTCAAATTGTATTGTTTCCCCCTTATGCAAAATAAAAACATGTAACTTATCGTAGCGAATTGTATTGACTTTTGCCTTTTTGAATGCAAACCTTTACTATTGAGTACTGTTACCCATGAGACACATCTCAGCAGCTAGACAGGTGTAAATGCATATTTACTGTGCTATATAAACTTTATTGACAATATAGATGTTAATAGCATTTATGGATAGGAATATTGTAATGTATTGCTTTTGTTTAACTACAACCTTCTGTAAAATTTTTGTACTTTCAGTTTAAAGCATAAACTTCCAACCCAGGGCTCCTCTACTCAATCCCTCATATAATTAAATTTATGTTGATGTAAAATGGATAATCATACATATTTTCAAATTCAGCTAAATACTAATTCTGTTAGCTCAGCACTAAAGAATATGCAACATATGAATGAAGAAGCTATTATGAAATATTATATCCTATGCAATGCTATGTATGTTCACTGAGCAGTACTTGACCTAACATATAGCTCAATATGTTAGATAGATTTACAACTCTATATAAAATGCTCTATGTACCATAAAAAAATGTTCAAGCTGATCCCTGAGAGAAGAAACACCATATACAGTGTGTAAAGTGGAAATGCACAACTTTCAGAGCATGTGGGACAATAAGTAACATATTTCTCCCTTTCATCTGTCCTTAATTTTTTTTAAGTTACAGAGTCCATTTGATATGATTTTTAAAGGCTTTCTGTAGATTCCTAGTAAAGCCTGAGGGTCACTGGATGGTATGCTATACTCTTTAGGGTGAAATTCATAAAAAGCAGGGCTGAAATAGACCAGAGGGCATTATGTGGTGCTCTGGGTTGATTGTTTTGGTAATATCACAGTTCAGGGTAACTGCACCTATTTCCCCCTCCATAGTTCCTCAAGGGAGCCCACTTGAAGGTTTCCAGCTTTCATCTGTCACCTTTCCTGGCAGGAGACCTACATCCCACTCTCTTCTAACTGATCTCCCCAGCAACCCAGACTGCCTAAAAGGCCAGTGTCTGCTCTTTGCTTTCTCTTCAAGGGCTAAGGCAGCCTACTGCCCTAGTTTTAAGTTACCACACAACTCGTTCTAAGCAAGCCCATTTATTCTTAAAATAAAAGCATTACAGAGGAAACATAGTAAAATATTAAAAGTTCCCATATATGTGCTAGAAAACTTACTTGAGGTTACCTCCAACCCCAAACATACTAGAACTCTAGTATGTTTGTCTTTCAAAACCCACAACTGGGTTTTCCCCCTGTTTCCAAGTACCTCTGTCTTAGATACAGAACCAGAACAACGGGTGGGTAGATCAGCTGGTTTTGTATCTGGCTTGGACCTTTCATCTGAGCCTCTGTAACAGGTAATCAGCAGACAATGACCCTCTCCTCAGGGCATAGCTTCAAAGGGCTGGGTTCTTGCATAACTGAAGTTGGGGAATTTGCATTAACTTCTCTAGGGATTTCCCAGGAAATCGACTTAACACTTGTTGTTCCAAAAGTCTATACTTGTCTGGCACATTTTCAGTATAGTCTTTTGAACTCCCAGGTCTTACAGCTGTCAGATCTCCCCCCTTAGAGAAGTTACATACAATCCCGCCCCACAATAATATATACATTCAGTACAATATGTTTTTTCAAGGATATTTCAGGAAATTGCCATATCTGTCACAAATAGATCTGATTCCATAGAAACTATGCCTGAAGCAGGGAAAGGGGAACAAATGTGTGTGTCAGCTTCCCTGTTTGTCCAGTTTTTCTTAATGTGGAACAGATTCGAATCTTAGCTTAGCTTGGGTGTGAACCTGGAGTAATTTCAGATTTACATTGGAGTAACTGAAGCAGCATCTGATCCTTGTGGGGCACAGGTTAAGGGACTGTTTATTTGTGGTATAGTTGCAAGGGGGGAGGGTCTCTGAACTTGGGCTGCAGCCTGAGCCAGAATGCGTACACCGCAATTAAACAGCCCCTTAGCCTGAGCCCTGCGTGCCCGAGTCGGCTGGCACTGGCCAGCTATGGCTGTCTAATTGCAGTGTAGACATATCTTTGGAGTCCTATCTAGTTTTATCATCTAAAGTCGTCCTACTAACCTTGACTCCTTTCAGGTTGGATTTGGTTCTGTACTAGTGATACTGGTTAATCTCCTAGAGCAGTGGTTCCCAAACTTGTTCGGCCGCTTGTGCAGGGAAAGCCCCTGGCGGGCCGGGCTGGTTTGTTTACCTGCCATGTCCTCAGATTGCGGCTCCCAGTGGCCGCGGTTCGCTGCTCTAGGCCAACGGGAGCTGCTGGAAGCGGTGCAGGCCGAGGGATGTACTGGCTGCTGCTTCCAGCAGCTCCCATTGGCTTTGAGCAGCGAACCGTGGCCACTGGGAGCCATGATCAGCCGAACCTGCGGACGCAGCAGGTAAACAAACCGGCCCAGCCCACCAGGGGCTTTCCCTGCAGAAGTGGCGGAACAAGTTTGGGAGCCACTGTCCCAGAGTGATGGGGTTAACAATGTATGCTTATTCTTTTAGATCAACTTCAGCACAGTGGATAACAACATTTTTTTTAACTCAACAGTGTGGAATCAGTCTGAGGTAGACGGAATCATACTTGAGTGTTTCTGCTTTCAGATTAATCCTGCATAATGGTGAAGGGCAGTTGCTCCTGTTCCTTGAATGCACTCTCAGATGTAACTCTGCAGATTTCTGTTCTATTTGTACCTGAGGTTAGTGGGGGAGGGGATGAGACTCTTAGTGCTGTGATGGCTAATGTGGATAACACACATTTCTCTGTAACTCATGTAACTCATTGACTTCAGTGAGATTGGGCCCAATATAGTAAATTATCCAAAATTGTCCAAACTCTGCTACACTCTGAATCCACAGACTTTATTCTTTAAAGGCTTTGTGGTCAGGTCACTTATTTAGGAGAAGCTCATATTTAGTACTTTATTCATTTATTTTTGTTAATAGAAAATATGGCAAATATTCCTCCATTTGAGATTCGTTTTTTTATTGTCTTGTCAAAATAAATCACTTTTGAATTAAAGTTGTTTTGAGTATTTAATAAAATTATACTCACCAATATCATTTGTTTCACATCACTAATTTCCCCGTTACCATAGGCATAACAATGGGGTCTGGAGGAAGAGATGAATGGGACAGGTCCTCTTACCTCTCCAATTTTTAGTCTCCTATTGATATCCCTCTCACTGTCAGTGCAGGACTCGTGAATTCTCACTCATGCTTCCTTATATTATTTTTCAGTATGATTGTGCTTCTGCCTTCCATCATTTGTTCCTTCTAATTTTATGTTTGCCATAGCTCTAAATGTGGGTATGTACTGAAATCATCTTAGACATTTTGATTTTACTAGGTTATGTCTCATGAGTTATTGTCCTATAAGACCCCAGTCCACTGAAGACTTATATATATGCTTAGCTTTATGCCTGTGAGTGGAAGTCAATGGGACTGCACATGTGTAAAGTTAAGAATGCATGCAGGTCTTTGCAGGAGTAGGATCTTAGTCTGTTCAGTTTCCTGGAAGAAGAAACTTTAAGGGATGCATAGCTGTTAAACCTGTATGGGATGATGTTGAAATATATCTTTTCAGAACAAGAAAAACACTGTAACCTAAGATGAAATGAGCAGCTGGTGGAGAGGCTCTGATTTGATCATGTTGCTTTTCTAGACAGAGTAATTGTTCTGATTTATGGTTATCACCTGTATTCATGGGTGCTTGCTTCCAGCTCTAATTAATGGATAATTTTCAACTGCTGAAACTCTAATTGTCCCTGGGATTTAAAAGAGTGGAAAAATCATGGGTGTTATCAAATTTAGACCCTTCCATTAGGTGGGATTTCACTGGTCAAAAAAAAGAATTTGAATTATTCACATCTTCTCTCTTTCACCCCAAAGTATCTTTGCAAATGCAGAGAACGGAACAGCAATCACAATTCATTCCTGTCCATGACTTGTTCTTCCATTAAACCCAGCCTGGTCATAACCTTGAGCACAATGTCCCATCATCTACTCTGGGGCTGACCTCTAGGTTGGACTGACTTTTCTTTGCATTACATAAAAGAATGGATAAAACATACTTTGAAAACACATCAGTATAGAGAAGTATAGTTTAATACTTTCTAGTTTGTCTGGGATAGTTAGCTCGTAAGATACAACCACCTTGGAGAAGGAACTGTTATGACTCATTTCAGAGTAGCAGCCGTCTTAGTCTGTATTCGCAAAAAGAAAAGGAGTACTTGTGGCACCTTAGCGACTAACCAATTTATGCCACAAGTGCCACAAGTACTCCTTTTCTTGTTATGACTCAGTCATTGAAGACCGATTTTATCTTTCCCCTCTTTGTTTAATAGATTTATAGTTCTTTGTTGTTTGTGTTTGTTTTTAGGCTAAATAGGACCATTAGATCGTATAGTCTGACTTCTGTGTAACACAGGCCATTTCATTCTGTTACTCCTCTTTTGAGCCCTATAACTTGTTTTTGTCAACAATATCCTCCAGAAAGGCATCCAGTCTTGATTTGAAGACCTCGGGAGATGGAGAATGTGTCACTTCTCTTGACAGTTAGTTTCAATAGCCTGGGGAACAGTAGGGTGCCAGCTGTATGTTTCCCCCCCTCCTTTCTTTCTTCTAATAGAAGTTCTATTAGTCACTGCATGAGTGGAGGGGAAAGGATACATACAAACAGAGCACAGAAGGCAGAAATCAATACTGTTACAAGAGTAAATGATCAGAAGAACCAAGATCAAAATGAGAAGTTGCTTACATAGGATAAGGGGTGGGGAGTAATACCAAAATATATTAATTAGGGGTCAGAAGTCATTAATAAAGATTCTCTTGATGCTTAATGAGGTAAACTGGGTGACTGCTTAAGTGAGAATTGCTAGAAACCAAAAAGATTTGATTGTGTCTGTGTTCACAAGAGGGAGTGAGGAAAATATGCACCAATCATGAATAACCTTGCTGGAGGCTGATGGTGAAAAATTAATGAAACTACTGGTAACAGCAGAAGTAGTTTAAAAAAGCAGCAGAGCAACTAAAATCAGAGAAGGCTCTGGGACTGCATGGTCCACACATAATAATTCTGAAGGTAGTAGACAGAATAAAACATGTTTCAGAGTAGCAGCCGTGTTAGTCTGTATCCGCAAAAAGAACAGGAGTACTTGTGGCACCTTGGAGACTAACCGATTTATTTGAGCATAAGCTTTTGTGGGTTACAGCCCACTTCATCGGATGCATGCAGTGGAAAATAGAATAGGATGATTTTATATTTGTTCTTTTTGAGAAGAAAACATACATATTATATGTAGAGCTGTGTTTTTTTTTAACTCTTCACCTCTTCACAAGAAACAGGAGAGACGACAGGAGAAGTTGATATGAAACCTACATTTGAAAAGAAATCAGAAAACACAGACCTATAAGTATCACTTCCTATGTCTAGAAAGATTCCAAACTCAGGGACAAAACATTAGAATACTTGAACAGGCAGGGCTTAGTCATATATAGTCATGAAAGATATATGCAGGTGAGGTTTTGCTTAACAAACTTAGTTTTTTGAGGTAGTGACAATGGAAACAGCTATGGGTAACACTAGACTTAGTGAAAAGAAAAGGAGTACTTGTGGCACCTTAGAGACTAACCAATTTATCTGAGCATGAGCTTTCGTGAGCTACAGCTCACTTCATCAGATGCATACCGTGGAAACTGCAGCAGACTTTATATATACACAGAGAATATGAAACAATACCTCCTCCCACCCCACTGTCCTGCTGGTAATAGCTTATCTAAAGTGATCATCAGGTTAGGCCATTTCCAGCACAAATCCAGGTTTTCTCACCCTCCACCCCCCCACACAAATTCACTCTCCTGCTGGTGATAGCCCATCCAAAGTGACAACTCTTTACACAATGTGCATGATAATCAAGTTAGGGCATTTCCTGCACAAATCCAGGTTCAAATCACTAGACTTAGTGATATGGGTAACGTGGACTTAGAGAAAGCTATTGATATAGTTACACATGAGTAATTATATAAGTATGAGTGATGGTAAAATAGTTGTAAAAACTATTTCTTGATTATGAAATACTTGGTTATTTTTTTAAAAAAATACTCTTTTATTCCCTCACCTACGCAAAAATCCAACAGTCTTTCCAGCCCACCATCCCTTTAATTCTCAACCCACCATGCTTTACACTCTTCTGCTTCTCACAGAAGCTCTTTATTCAACAGTGGTAGGCAGATGTCCTTTTTCCTCTGTCAGCATTGGTGGCATGCATCCAAAACCTTTAGATGTGGGATGCTTGGGAGAGTGAGGAACCGGTCTACCTGAGAAATCTAAAAAATAAGTGTAAATACAGAATCCTCCAATGGAGGTATTTCTAGTGGGGTTCCATAGGAATCTGTTTGAAGCCTAATGTTCAATATATTATTATTTATCTGGAAGAAAATATAAAAACATTGCCAGTAAAGTTTGCTGATGGCATCAAAATTGGACTGCTTAGTAAGCTGGGTTAATTCAAAACAGGATAAACAAATATTTTGAGGGGTTTTGGGTAAATTAATGAACAGGTCTGAATGCAGTGTAGGTGAAAAGGCTTAGAGGAGTCAGGCAACCTTCCTTCCATCCAAAAATGTTAGTATTGCTATGTTGAAATCCTAAACAGCAGCCTCAGAGGAAAGCTATTCAGCCAGCTGCTGCCAAAGAAAATAGCAACAAAGAAATAGCAGGAGATTCAAAGCCTTGGGAAATCTGATTGCATGCCTTAGCTTAAAATCCTGTACTATCACTTGGAACTGGGGAGGAGGAGGGAGAGAGAGAGAGACAGACCACATATCTGTCTTTCTGGAAAACTCTTCTCTGGAGTAATCAAATCTGAGGTTAAACACAATTGCGTGTAATTCATCTTTTACAGGAAGTCCATTACTGAAGCTTCTGTGCTTTTTGGTTTACATTACCGTGAGTTAAATAAAGGAGACAATACTTGCCTTTGGCTACATTCATGCAGCTCCTCTGATGCCAGAAAACCAAATTTAGGCCTAACCTAAGCTGATGGAACTCCATTGATGTAAATGGAGTTGTACCTACTTATGCCAGAGCTCTCCTTTGCCCTGCATCTACAGCATAAACCATTCAATTCTAGAATGCACCAAATTGAAGTCAGGGAAGTGACATGGGTGTCACTTGGGACAGAAATTGAACCAGGAACAATAAACATCTCTTCAGTTCTTACCATTAATATAGGTGTGATTTTTATCATAAAAAGACAATGAGTAGAGCTGGTTGAAACAATTTTTTTCCATCAAACAACATTATTTCTTCAAACAGTGTGTTGTGGAAACATAGCAGTTTTGACAAAAAAAAATCACTGAGCTGGGGAGTGAGGGGGATGGGCAGAGACGGGAGACACTCATTCACAGTTCATGGCCTGGTGGTCAGGGCACTGGCCTGAGATGTGAGACACACAGATTTGAGTCCCTAGTCTGCCTGATTCAGAGAACAAGTTTACATCCTCTGGGACTCTGAATTTCTTTCTTTCTTTTGAAAGGTAGTGGAGGAATTGAACAGATTAGGACACATGTTAATACATGTAAATGAAGCTAAATACATAAAAGCAATATTAGGATTAGATATTTTAAATGGTAAAATTAAGTAAAACATGGGATTCACTAGGGCTTATCTTCCATCCCCCAGGATGCACAAACCAATAGACTGGCTATAAGGAGACTAGGGCAGAGGTGAACCTGAGTAGCCCTACTGAATCTGTTTAACTTGACTGTTGAAATGGTGAGACTCTTTGTAGTTGGCTCTTTCTCACCACATCTTTATAGGGCAGAGCTATTCTTTCTCTGGTGTAACTTTTTTTTACAGGGAAAGGGTTACCTTCACCCTGACTGGTGAAGAAGTGTGCCCCTGGTCATTCCCTGTATCAACAAATTCAGGAGCTTCGTCACTTATGAGAGAAGGTGCTGTTTCCACCACACCACCCATTCCCCTGGAGAAGGCAGATTTAATCTCAACCAGGGATTTCAGAGGAGGCTGCAAAAAAGATTTACTTGAGACCTTCCTACTCCCAGCTGGCCTGACCGTTCCTCTTCTCCAGGCACTGCTGTCCGTTTGGCCTTTGCTTCACTGGCAGAAGGATGGTAGAGAGCACCTTACAACGCCAGTAACCCCTTCCAGGTGGACTTTGTGTTACTGGAGTACACTCTCCACCTATGGCTCCTGACTCAGAATGTGGAAGACTACGTGCAAAGGCTACACAATTGTTGAAAGGATTTCTTAGTTCACTTTAAAGTATCTACTCTACACAATAGCATTTTAAATTATGTACATTTTAGAGCTACCAAAATAGACTATATTTCACCAATTGAGTAACCCACAGGGTTGTTTACAGAGCAAAGTCATGCATTTAAAGGATAAAAAAACCCTGTCCAAATATATTTAAATGCTGAATATTTTATCTGCCTCTTGGCACAGCAGAATACAGCTTTAGCCTGTCTGACCTTGGTTAAGTCATGCTGCTGCTAGTTGGGTAAACATTGTTCATATGCTGTTTTAGTGAACTTGGCCCTTGCTGATGGGAGGGAGTGGAAAACAGGTCTATTGAGGTCTATTATGTTCTCATTAACCTAAAAAGTAGAGACACTTACTGTCATTTTAAGAGTCTGTATTCTGGGCTCAGCAGCATTAAAGTTGATCACCTCTGCCCTCCCCAACATATGTCATTAGAGTCAGAGAATGACTATAAAACTCAAGTATTCCATCTGTATCTTACAGACCTAGCTTAGCTTGTGTTCATTTGAAATGTATCCTTATGGTTATAAATATTAATGCTCTAAAATGAGTAATAATTGTACATATTGTGCCCCTTTCTCTCCTTGCTTCCTTTTGTGCCTACAGCACTTGTTGGCTATTTCATAATTGTGTCTTGTCTTCTATCATTGAAGAGACATGGACATGACCTGTCTGGTCAAGGTTGCAACTAGCTCCTCAACCTATAACTTTGGCTAGGAAAATTGTTTTGGTCTGAAAGTTAATTGAAGGGTGCTTTTAAATATAAATCAAAAGCATAAACAAAGTCCTTGAAGCAACCCTATGAACCCTAAGGATATTTTCATTTTCATCTACCTTCTCTTAACTGTTCATGTGCCTTTTGTGTGTGTGTAAACTTTGACCTTCCCTCGTGGGTGAGTGTGTATACACATACACATATTATATATATATATATATATGCTTATATGATATATATATATGCTTTGATTTTAAGGTTACCTAGCAACCCTAACTTAAGTGACATTTTTTTTTTTTGGTCTGTTAATACTACCTATTTCTGAAACCTGTCAGAGTATTTACCTTGATTCTTGTTTTTTAAACTTCGCTTTTCTGTTTCTTTTTTATATCCAGTTTCCAGTTGTTATATAATGAATATACCCTACTGATGACATCCAGATAGTCATAAAGTTCTTGCAGTGTCCCTGAATTGTATATTTCTGGTTACCTTACTTTCTTATGGAAAGGATGCTGGTTCTTGCACAGTTGTATGCCATGTTGCACTGATTGAAATGAGAACCCATTGACCGAAATCCTGACTTGTCTCAGTGCTCTGCTTTTAGGGGCAATTGGGAGGCTGTTTAGTCCCTGATGCAAGTTAATAATAAGAGTAAGTTAGAGCAACCTCACTCTGTTTAAGACAAGCTGCTAGAGAAGGAAGGACAAGAGCATCACATGGAAGACCTGATCATCCACTGGATGAAGAGTTCTCTTCTACCTCATCCTGAGGCGCCATACAGTTTGGGGGCTGCATCACAGGGAAATAGTTTAAGGAAATAGCAATGTAAACCTTTGTGGAGTTTCTCAACCCTCAAAGTCCTCCCATGGTTAATTTCACCCAACATTTTACAATTAGGAGCAATACATCAATAATCTGATGCCTTCTTCCACACTTCTTTATCACCACAGTGCATATGGCCCCCTTTCCAAAGTCTTCTGAGACCAGGTACCTAAAATCTGCAAGCTACTTCACTATTCTGCCTATCTTGAAAAATCAGCCAGCATGTTTATTCATGTATGTGTAACATATTTTGTTTGTTTTTACTGCATGCAAGGCAGTGTGCATATATGTATCGGGGACCAGGCCAGCCTGATGGAAGAGAAACTGAAGGCCTGATTCTGACCTCACACTGCTAAGTCAAGAGTAGCTCAAGTGAGGGCACTGTAGTTACAAATTAGTGTAAAGGGGATAAGAATTACCCCCTAGGTATTTCTTGTGCCTGGTTCCATTCTTTCTTTCCATGGCTAATGAAAGACTCTGTTTCATTGTCAGCAGCTGGCTTATTACAAGTATTTTTCATTAAAATGTCTGCGAGGTTCATGTTATACCACTGCTTTGCTGCTACCCAGGTGCTAGGCAGTAGGATCTTCTGCAAATTATAAATTTGGCAGTTTAACGAGACTGTCAAGCTCATCAATTGTCAGAGAAAACAGGTAATCATCAAGAAGAAAGTTCAAGGTGATGTCTTTGCTAAGCTGCAGAATGCTAATAGCAGCAAACAGACAGGATTACAAGCAAACCCTTCCCCCTCCCCCAAATAAATGTAAACCTTATTGCAGCACCACTGCACTTTACTAACCGCTAACATCTTCTGAGTGGCCTCCCTCTGCTGGTTATCATGTGCCAATTATTTTCTGTGTGTAAATCAACACCACAAGAGGATATCAACCCTCTGGTGATCACCTTTTTAATTAAGGTAACTGCTATATTCGACATGCAGTTTCTTATTATTAAAATGACTTTCTTGCTGTACAGGGATAACACAGAAAAGATTAATTTTCTGCAAGGAGACTAAAGATGTCAGAGGAGGAAAAAGTAATCTCTCTCTACCTTATAGAGTGATCGCTTCCTCTCAGGCGGAGTGATTTTAAACAGATACCAAAAAAGTCTCTCTCTCTCCTGGGCAGTCTGTGCTAGAGGAGATGTAATGACACACTGTTATCAGACTTCAGTCTCTTTAGTCTTGTAATTTCAAAAACTTGTTTTTTACTCTTTTTTTTTAATTATTATTCTTTGGAAGATAGAGAAACCTACAATGCTTAAATAACCTGAGTCAGAGTGAACAGAGAAAATCCAAAAGAAAAAAAAAACAGTCCTTCTTGGATGCATTTATCCTTAATAGCTGAAATAATTCCACCTGTCAGTTGGTTTAGATTTTACAATCCATACCTACATAGACAAATGGTACAATAAAATATGCCATAGAAAAGCAATGCACTCAAAGGAAACCTGCTAAATATTTACAGGTATCGGAGACCATTGATTTCACACAAGATTCAAATAAAGTCAGCTGTTCTGTCATGTTTTCCTCTACATTTAATGCACAAAGTTAGTTCTAGGTAAGTAGAAAAGTTGTTTTTTTAACTCTTTTACGAGACTTATTCACAACTTGGTAAGTCTGTGTTTTGCTGTGTATTATGAACAATCTCCAGTGTTTCCCACTTAATTCAGTTAATGGTCATTCTGATCATTTGTGCTGTCTGAGGAAAACTAGAAGAGGCAAATAATTTGTATTGAAAATAGCAGAATTTCCACCTTTATGCTATTTCAGGCAATAGTTAATGGATAATTTATTCACTGCTTGTGGAACTCTAATGATGAATCTAGGCCAAAATTGTGAATAAGATTAAAAATAAGCATCTACGGGACATAAATAAATGTTGTATTCTTAGTCAGGTGTTATTGATATCTATCACTAGCACTATAAGCTGCTGTGAAAACTGATGTGCATTCTGGTGGGCAGAGAGATAAGATTATTATATCAACATGATAGGAAATGGTTTCAATTCATATAAGAGGACGGCATTACAGGCTATAACAAGTTTTCCTTGTTGTTGCCCAGGAGTGCAATGGTTGGAAGCCAAGAAGTCTTTCCCTACTTCATGGCTCTGTACAACAGCAAGTCATCATGGTAGTACCTGCACTGTCCTATTATACCTCAGAAGAGGATCTTAGTAAAGTTTGTAAAGGACTGTAAGATCCTCTGAGCTCAAAGAACTGTAAGGTCATTGGTCTAAATTATCTGCTGGCACAAACTGGCTCCTTTGAAATCAATGGAAATAAACGAATTTGCCCCAGCTCATGACTTTTTGGCTAGGGATAAGGGACTTGGATCAGTAGGCACCGACTCTGTGGGTGCTTCAGGGCTGGAGCACCCACAGGAAAAAAAAAGGTGGGTGATCAGCACCCACTGGCAGACCCTTCCAATCTGCTCCTCCCCCAGTGCCTCCCACCTGTCAATAAGTGCCTCCCCCCAACGCCTCCCATCTGCCAGTGATCAGCTGTTCAGCGGCATGCAGGAGGTGCTGGGAGGATGGGGAGGAGCGAGGGCGAGATGTGTTTGGGGGTGGGTTGGGAAAACGTGGAGTGAGACGAGGTGGGGTGGGACAAGGATGGGTGGGGTGGGGCCTTGGGGAAGGGATGGAGTGGGGGCGGGGCCTGGGGCAGAGCATGGGTCAAGCACCCCCCTCCAAACACATTAGAAAGTTGGCACGTCTGCTTGGATCACTTTGCTATGAGGATAGGGAAGATCCTCTTTTGGTTCTACTTGCAGGAAGTTTGGCTTTGCTGCTATAAAGAGATGATGACTACTGCTGACGTGAAGGAGACAGAGATCCTGTCAGACATATTAGGGCTGCTCGTTTACACTAGATGCTCAGTGGGCTAATGATAACAGGTTAGAGCTCTAGATCCAAGCCCTTGACTTTCTGTTAACCAGTTTAGGAGTCAAGTGGTGTTAGTCTAGTTATTTTTATGGACAAAATTCTGCCTCCAGCACAGAGCCTGAGAACATGGGGTGTGAATGGTTACATTTTATAAGGCCCTGGAAGAAAAAAATGCTCTGCTGAGGCTTGCCTGTGTCCACTTCGGCATACTCATGGCTGCTGTAGCAGCTCTTCAGTCACTCTCTGCAGAAGCAGTCACAGAGCCAACCCAGGGATATAAAGAGGGTATCAACCATTGAGCAGGCTCCTAGAATCCTGCTCCACACTCTCAAGCAGCAGCTCTGTGTTAGTGTGCTGCAGTGAAGTCCTTCTGTGGCTCTGGATTGAGATGCAAGATTTGCTACTATATAATTTCAAATTGCGAAGTTATTTGTATGTTTGGGTTTTTTTTGTGAAAGCTACAGCCAAGCCCTCATGTCTATGATGTGTGATCAGGAGGCTTTAAAAAAATTATTAGATAAGACTGAGGCTAGACTGTAACAATTTTTGTGGTTGATCCGTATCTCTCCATTGGCACAGGGAGCGGAATGCTTCTGATCTTTGACTGCCCAAGGCAGCAGGCAGATTTCACATGTCTTATACTATAACAATACTCTGCTGGGCAGCTTTTATCCCTGCAGGGCCAGTGCCTTGGACTATCTCATGGATTATGTTGGCTTTTGCTGACAATCTAACTACTGATGTTTAAAATATTATTTAAATATTATTTTAAAATGTGGAAAGCTGAGAGTTTGAGTGAGATGTTGACCTCAGTATTGCTCCCATTAATACTAGCCTGATTCCATCAGAATCGCTCGTGGCTTGTCTGACCCAAAAGTGCACAAAATGGCACAGAATTTTTATTTACAAACTTGTGCCTCTTACATAAAGAATTCTCAGACTACCTGTTTTGTTTTATGTGTATCGAAAAGAGTCACTGAAAAGGTAATGGGCGTCAGTAAGACGCCTCACTGCTAGTCAATGTGAAAAATGAAAGTGTAGTATTCCACTTCAAAGGTCTTTGGGGGTCTCTTGGATATCAAACGTGCAAAATTGTAAATACAACATGACAGGCAAACCACTGCCTCATTTTCTCAAACTATATGATGAAAACAACCTGTTAGCTTTGGTTTCAGCTGCATACCTCTTGTGGTTTTAGTGTATCAAAAAATGTCACTCAAAGGTTATTGGGGTCAGATGGACCTCAAATTCTTTATGCAGGTGTTCCAAAATCAGATTGTTTGGATTGTGAGGCAGCAGTTATTCTATGAATCTTTCAGCATTGTAAAAATATTCATAGATTATGATATGAATAACATAATCATAACATTTGCCCCAGATAACATTTGCCTCATGTATCGTCACAATTGTCCAGAAAATTGAGTCTTTATGGAGATAATACTGTCAAATTAATTTTCTGGGGAGCCTACAGTTGCTAGGAAGAGTTTCTGGGGAAGCCACACTTGTCAGATACATTTTCTACCAAGCCCATACTTGACAGATGCTGTTTCCAGGGCAGAGACTCATTGTTGCACTACACATGCACATTGCATGTCTGAATGCATATATTGTTTGGATTTTGTTGAATTGTACATGGCATAATTACTCTTTGAGTAAGAGACAGATATTTCACAGGGACCTGGATATAGAAATGGTAGAATCACTTGTTCAGGAAAGGAACATTGCAGCCTTGCCTCAAACTTCTAGGGAAGCAGTATCTAATGTTCTGGACACTAATCCGAACCTAAGAAACAGGGAAGATGTTACATCAGTTCCAGAACAGCAACAACAAAAAAAACCCATCACAAATGGGTGAAGGTGTAAAAAACGTCATGTTCAGAACATGTCAACTGTTTGCTACATTTGTTAAAAGTAGTAGGCTTCTTATATTGTTGCTGTTGCTACCCATATAGTAGGGCGATAAAATTGCAGTGTAGAATTCTGGGCTCAGCCTCTGGGACCCTCCTCTGTTGTGGGGTCCCAGAGCCTGGACATCTACACTGCAATTTTATAGCCCTGCAGACCAAGCCCACGTTAGGTGACACAAGCCAGCTGCAGGAGTCTTACTACAGTGGAGACATACCTGTAGACCTTGACACCTGTATACTGTGCAGCTTTTTTTAAAAAATGTGTTGGTGGTTGTGCTAGTTAGAACCCAGTATAAGTACTGTATTGTGTACTCCTGAAGGTTGGAAAGTTTTAACCTGTTAATAGTTTTATAGTTCATTGGTTACAACAAAGTCAGTTTTAAATGCATCCCAGGTGTTTCCCACCCCACCCCCCGAGTTTTGACATACTAGGTGTTTGAAGACCCCAGTACAAAAATAGTTGGGTGATTCTTGATCCAATAAGAGGGATAAAATGAGTTGTCTGTCATAGCTGATAAAACCCTGGGAAATGGAAAACAGGTCTCAGCAATCCACTACTCTTGCTTTAATTACTGTATTATCATTGCATTGAAAAGTGCCACACTGTAGATAGCAAAAATTTGCATGCAGGGATTTAAATCCAGTTTGACAATGTTTGGGCTGGGATTCAGTTCTTAAATTTAGTCTGAGCTTTAATATCTAACATGACTTTGATGTGCACAAGCCTGAAAAATATATTAGTGAATGAATGTGATTTCCTCCACCCAAACAGATGTGACGATAACAATTAGGAGAGAAATACAATATACTAGAAGTATTGGCATCTCCTCTGGAGACTTGATAAAATAGTTTAGTCATCTTTTCATTTCTGGATTTATTGCAGTGATTATATATGATAGAAGATAGAGGGCCAGATCCTCAGGTGGTAAAAATTGCAGCTTCCTTCATTTCAGGGAAGCTACACTGTTTTATGCCAGTGGAGAATCTGTCCCAGACTGCCTAGTGGATACAAAGGACTAGATTAAAAATAAATTTTTAGATATACAGTAAGTCAAAAGATGATCTGTTCAAAGCTAGATTACTTTGAATCAATGCTTTTTAAAGGTGCTGGTCTTTGGAACCCATAAATTTATTTCTAATTTTGTAGGTCACTGCATTTAGAGGTTTTCTATCATTCTCACTGGCAAAATAATTCTGCTGAAAGATTACTTTGACTCAAAATTTCAGAACTGATTAAAAGAAATAAAAGTAACCCCTGCAAATCACAACTATAATGTTGCAGGTGCCTATCAGAATAAAAGTCTCTTATTTTGCATTATTTTTGAATAGGTTCTGATTTTAAATTTATCTCAAGACAAGTCAAAAGGAAAAAAGGATGTTGATTTGACTCAAGTGATTTACATCACACTCTAGAGTGATTTTGAAGTTAGAATGTTGCATTTCAGAAGTAGCTCTGTGTCTTGTATATTCTGTACACTGTACTATATTGATTTCCTTATTTGCACAAATTGTCTCATCTCTTCTGCTTTGACTCTAAAGATGTGTGCTTTTCTGCTTTGGCAAATGACATGCTAGCAGAAGCATCAGTTTGCAGAGAATGGGGTGGCAAGTTACTTGACTCTTGAACTATGTTGGAATATCACATTAGAGCAGATTTTGTTAGCGACGAGTTACACGTTGATGAAGACTCACCAGGCTTTGTGTACCTCAGTGTGGTGTAGGGCACAGAAGATCTTAAATTATCACTTGGCTATGTAGTAGAGATACAGCTGATATAGAAAGGTGGTAGAGCAAAGCACAGTATCTCCCATTCTGTGCTTGTGCTCCTCTAGCATACTCCAGTTACAGGAAGCTAGAGGCTACTAGTTCAGAAGAGGATTTTTGGGGATACCTATATAATGCTTCTCATTAATATACGACAAAGGGAGAAAGTGCTTGTTCACTGATTTTTAATCAGATTGACATGGACTGCAGGACTCTTTGAAAAGGAGATTCTGCTTGACGAATAACACATTAGCAGTAACCCAGCGATCTGGCCATGCATTAAGGATACAATTTATTCTTTTACTGATCAGTTCTTTTCCCAGTAAAATGGATTGCCTGCCTTTTGATGAAAGTATCCAACAAAGAAGCCTTGTGGATGAAATTGACAGACCTTATAAGACTTGGTTAAGTTTGAATGTATAAATTAGAATCCCTTGTGTTTGAATTAAAATGGAAAGGAACGGATCCAAATGGAATTCCACCCCTCAGACACCCCACACACACACACACACACAAGCATTGGATTCTGGTTTAATCCACTGCTATAGCTTTTATGCATAATGTTCTTCACTAAATTAAGATTTAACAGATTTGTATGAGGGATGAGTATATGTGAGGGGAAGAATAAAGTCTCTAAAATCAGATTCAGTCTTTCTACTAAGAACATTTGGCAGCTATCACCCACTTATTTCTAGGAAAGCAAGTTCACCTTGCTATAGAATACAGACATCCATTGCTAAGTTGTTCCATTCATAAAGAAAAAGGAAAAAAACACAAATGACAATTCAAATATGTGGGTTTTTTTTTTGTGGTGGCGGGGGGGAGGGTGATCAGGGTCTTCTAGAACCCTACTTAAGTATTCTAGTCCCTAGAATGTCATGGAAAGAATTCTGCCAGGAGGGTGTGATTTTGTTTGTTTGTTTAAATAGCATTGTTTCTAATTAGAAACAATGTCTTTGCATGCATATAGTCATCGCTTCATAAATGTTAATATAAACACTGTCTATTTATGTTTGAAAAGTAGTGTACAAAAACTTTTACTAATTAACTCGCCCCATGTAAAAAAGTGTACGTATACAGGGAATCCAAAATACAGAAAAATTCTGTAAATGATACTGTTTCATTAATTTATTTATTTTACATAATTGTCAGATGTTTCATCTATATATGATTGGTGCAACATCAAGTCCAAATAGAAATATGTGGTTTTGGTGGAGGTTCCAAATAGAATAACATACTTTTCTACTTAGATTTTTACAGTGTTGCACCAATTTTTTAAAAAAGTTATAGATACACATATCTACACTGTCCTCTATTGGGGAAGTCTAACAATGCGGTAACAATAAACAATGAAAACAGTATATTTATATATCTTCACTAAAATATGTATGTATATAGATATAATATATAAAATGTGTGTGTATTGTGGCATTGTTATACAGGTGTACAAAAGCAGATGTTGTGGGAGCTATATAAGGAAAATGTGTTTACTTGGTACGTAGCTTATGGAAGAGTTATTGTGGCGAGATATTGATCTATAGGTTCAGTGCAATGTGGCTTTAGTTCCAGACCATTGCTGTTTTCCCTTGTATGTTGTAAATTATTAGCTTAAGCCCAATGATCCTCATTCACATTTTGGGACTGTAGGATTTGAGCTGTGATTTGTTTCATCTCTTTAATATGTATTTTGTTTACTGTCACATCTCAACAGTTTTCTTTTGTGAGCTTATGTGTAGTGATATGTTTTTCTTCCTCTGTTGTGAATCTCTTGTGAATATCCCCCAGCACATAACAGCTTGGAGATGTATTTAAAAGTGTGTCAGAGATCTTTCTGTAAGCTTTCAGAAACACGTGACCAGACTGAGTGGACCTATGGGCAGATCCAGGAGATGTGTATATATAGTGGCTGACTTGCCACATCCTCTCCAGTAGGGCTGTTTTGAGTTAATTTGCTTGGAGATTACTGAGAAGAGGAAACGTGATCATGTCCCAGTGGAGTTTTTTCTATGATGGTGAGGAAATGGTTGAATGGAAATTTTGGAGGATTGTCCAGGTGTCATTCCTCGTGGTACTCTGGAAATCTGCTTTCCATCTTTATTGCCTATTCATACATTTTCAAGGCCAGAAGGGATCGTTATGATAATCTAGGCTGATTTACTGTATCACTCATGCATTGCATCCAGTAATTTTTGGTTGACCTAAGCCTGAGCCAGAGCGCACTGCAATCTATAGGAGTGTTCCCATTTACTGTTGTGGACTTTGGAACAGAATCCTAAAGCACTTCTTTTAGATAGACATCCAATTTTTGATGTAAGGATTCCAGGTGATGAGGAGTGAAACACAGAAATTGCATGTGGGAAGACTAGTGCCCCTATCCTGAAGTTAATATTTAATTCTTTTTTTCCCCAGATGAATCTAAAACTGATTCTGTTACATTACAAACACAGACACTTCCGTAACAGTATTTAACAGATTAAAGAAGTTCCATTTAATTTCAGAAGATATATCTCCTTGCCTGGAAATGGTAATCACTCTGAAATTGTAATAGTTTGAGTGACTTTTTGATGGAAGAATTATTCTTTTAAAAACATCTATAGAGATACATAGGGTAAATTGTGCTATTGGCACATAGCCCATAGAGTAGCTCCCTACCACCCAAAGGAAACACCAGTGAAATCCTGCTTCAAAGACGCTCATTGCCTCCCTGAGTTTCCCAGTGAGTGGGGGAAGTGTGCAAATTACAGTGCCCTTTAAGGGGTGTACCATGCTCCTTCCACACTTCCCTGTTTGGCCTTCTGGCTCTGTTGGAGTGGTCTCTGCTACTCACTGCCTTCTTTAAAATATCATGCACCTCTGAGTAAGTAGCGAGCTGATCACAGGGACTGCAATTCTGTCCAGCCTTTGTGCAAACCGCATATGGGAGAGGGCACAGTCCCTTCCACATACTATGCATTTGCATAAGGTCAGACCAAGGCTAACTCACAGAGAACAGATAAGGATTGATTTGTATCACACAACATTTGATTATAAAACTAGAATGATAGAAAATCAACATGGCCCATATTAAATGGATTAAAAACTGGCTAACTGACAGGTCTCAATGTAAATGTAAATGGAGAATCATCGAGCAAGTGTGTTTGTAGGGGATCATTTCTTGGCCCTATGGTATCTAATATTTTTATCAGTTACCTGGAAAAAGGTATAATATATAAGATATTACCTCTATGTATGATGTGTATCTATCACTTTTAAATTCTGCCCAGATCTTCATTGTAGTGATAGCCACATTAGTGTAAAAGAGAATTTTGTTGGGAAGGGGGAGAAATAGCTCATTTGGCTTTTTACGTTAGAAAAAGTTACGTTATTTTAGGTTAGAAAATAAAAGTATATAATTGAAAGCGTAGATTCTCCTTTAATGTAGATGGAGCTTTAGAAGTTGTTTTTAAAGGATATGGAGTGGGCTTAAAATATCTTGGCCAAATTCTGTCCTTGGGATGTGTGCATGTGTCTCTCGTTGAGTTCAAATGGAATTGTAGATGAGGGCAGAATTTTTGGCTGACTCTTTTCTGTGCTTCAAGAGAGCCACTTATGTACTTCTACTGGAAAAGAATGATAACTGGCAGTCATATAGAAACTGTATTTTCAAAAAGATACCTTTCCTACAGAAGATGAAAAAAAGATGAACACTTCACAACGGATTGCCATAATTCTATAGCAAGAGTAAACCAACCAAAGCTTGGAATAAGTGGATTATCACTTTGTCTTCTAGGAACTTCAGATGCTCACTGTTTATGATACTTATCCATTGTGCAACACAGCAGATGCATATTGAAGTACTGATTGAAAATCTGTATGCATTCCTTTCACTCTGATCATATAACTAAACAGAGCTGGAAAATGCATTCCTTTCATACAACATAATGTAGTAAAAAATACCATAGAGCAGATCAGCTTTAATATCACTGATGATTTGCTTCATTTAATATTGCTTATTAAGAATGTCTTCTGTTAATGGGAAACATTTGCTGTATAAGTTACACAATGCAACTAAAATTGCTGAGGTAATAACAAACCTCATGGAAATTCTATCATTTAAAATGTTTAAGTATTTTAAAATAGTTTGATAATATTAGTTTGGTTTTAGTAGTTATATTCCAGAATTAGCTTGAATTCCAATGTCATGATGATGAACTTCACTAGATAGATGACTAATACCAATGTATGAATCCTGAGATTATTCTCCTCTGCACCAAAAAAGAAAACTCTTTACTTGGGAGGAAGCTACTCTCACTTATAATATAGCATTTATGGAAAACAAGGTGAAATATAAATTATGAGTTGCTTCAGAACCAAGTCATTCATAGGTTGGTTAATTGTTCTACACTGCGATGTGTGTTTCTATATTAACAGTGTAGGGTTTTACTAACATTAGCAATATGGATATTTTCAGGGTCGTGGGATGTCTAGCTTTGTTTAATAGTGCAATAGTTTTCAAACTGGACTCTGATCCAATAATGTATTTGGTTTACATACTTACTAGAAAGAAGGGCTGCCTTCCAAGTAGCAGTCCCAGGATCAATTACAAGCCAGTATAAAGCACCTCTTTTCAATCTACAAATCAGAAAGCATTTAAGGGCTGAAATCCCAGTCAACAGAGACAAACAAGTATTTGTGCTTGCATCATGTGTACATTACCCATTTTGGGTGCATAGTGAAGGTGCTTTGTAGGTTCAAATTTTCCTCCCATTAGTACTTCTGTAAAAGGGGAGTAACTTAATGGAGTTTTCTATATTTTCAGTGGAATAACTGAATGAGGAATTTATCAGATGGATATGAAACTGTAGCCCCTATTCTATGGCATGGCTCAAGCCTCTTCTCTGTCGCTTGCTAATCAGGGGGCTTTTCCCCCATCTTTGCATGGGTTGGGTCCTGGATTCTTTATTCTGGCACCTGCTGCCTCCACCCGTGGTGACTCTCCTCTGTGCCTGGAACACAAGGGATGTTGTGCCTTTGGAAAATAACTAATACTATTACTTTATTTTAACAATGAGTCTGACCAAGTTCACAAACAAAAATACACTAATACCGACCCCACAAATGAATTACCACCCCCCAAAATAACAACTGAACACAGGGAATTTTATTGGGGGCAGGAAACAAAGGCTCTGGGGAAGGAATGGATTACGATTAGCTAAAATACTAACACATCAACAGTATAGCAAATTTCCCATTGGGCACAACTCTCTCCCTTGCACCATTCTAGGAAGGTGGTACACTAAGGATTAGTCTTGTGATGAGTGCTTCAGTGCTGGGAATATTGGCTATCTTAAACAACAAGAAAGGGGTTCCCTTAAGGTGTCTTCACTCCTGAGTGGGGCAGCATCCTCCCCTGGCTCCCAGGTCTGAAGTCCTGAAGAGGTGTTTGGCTGTAGGCAGGTGGCATGAGGTTGGTTCTCCACCTTCCTGATAGCTGGTCTCAGCAGGGCTGGCACTCACTGATCTCATATTAAATCCCACAATAGTTAAAGTCTCCCTTTGTGTGGGGAGTGGGTGCTGAATAGAGATTCCCCAGGCTGTGCTGATCTTCTCTCAGCTCCAAACTCAAACAGCCCAAAAGTGAAACCAGAATTAATCCTTTGGTGTCTGAGACAGCCTGTCTCCTCCCACTGAGGAACTGAGCAATCCTGCTCCTCATTGGCCCACCAAACTGTCTTTATTAATCACTCCAGCTGAATCATAGTTTCTGGTCTATTCTGTCCCTGCTCTGGGCTCTAAATAGCCTGGGAAATGGTGTATGGAGGCCCTGGAGTGAATGTTGCTGTAGTCCAAATGGTAGGACACCTAGAGGCCCAGTTCAGTATTCCAGGAGCTAGCAGATTCCAAAGAGGGTTACACCCCACTCCCAAAGGTTTTCTACACTTGAGGTAAGAGGCAAATGGGAAGAAATGAGTAGAAATGTAAAAAGTGGTTCATATATATATTATATATTATATATTATATATTATATATATAATATGTGGTTCATATATAATTGTATAATAAGTATATCTGTATATATATATGCCAGTTATGTGGCGATGATTAAGATGGCAAATTTTGCTGATAACACAAAGACCTAGCAAAACTAACTGAGCATGTAGTACATAGTGATAAGCATGGTCAACAATATTTAAACTGTTGTGCACTCATGTTTTGGATTAGATGTGCAGTTTTATATGGTGGTGATCAAAAGACAAATGAGATGTTACTTTATATTCAAAAGTGAAAATATTAGAGGACTCCATTACTTTGCAGAATTAATCCCTGTGACGGGCCAACATCAATCACCACAGGTGCCACCCAGGGCTCAGGCAGGGCATGGCAGGTTCTCTTCTTTCCTGGCACGCCCCCTCCTCCCATTGACAGTCAATCTGATCATGCGTTGGTCTGGTCTTTTAAGGATTATTAAGAGGCCAGCAATAGGGCAGCCCTCTGGGTTAGATGAAGGGGCTTTGGTTCTGTCTCCTTGGGTTGAAGTCTTGAGATCTTGATGCCACTGTACTCAAGGCCTTCTCTTCTCTGTACTCCCCATATAGTTTCTTTCTTTGACATGCTCTAACTGTTGGTGGGGGAACTCAGGCCCACCCTGTCCAACAGGTCCCAGCCTAGGGCCCAGTGTAAGCAGCTAAGTCCTGTACCACCAAAGTGCTATTCTGCTGCCTCCCTGGATCGCTTCCTATCAGATCCCTGTTTCCCTTTGGGTAAAGTACCTGGAATCAAACAGAAAATTTCAGACCTTCTGAGATTTACAAGTCTTTTCCTTTGGGTCTGACAACATCACTACAACCAGGAACTCAGAGTGCAGGTAAGTTCATCTCCACTGTCTGCTGCCCTCCTGTTCTGGGCTTTTTTGATCTGCTCCTCCAAGCCTTGCATGCTTTGCAGGTGTGGCAGACTGGGGCTGCCTGGGGCCAGAGGAGCTGCTTAAACCCTTCCTTACCAGTGCGGTGTTTGTATACCCAGTCACAATCCCTAATACTGTAATCATTGTGTAACAATAAAAAAGGCAGTTTGGATCCAGTTGATAGGAAACTAAACTGGAATTTATAAGACCCAGCTTCTAACTTTTTAGACCAGTACCCACTGTATGATCTTGAGCTAGCTATTTAGCCTCTCTGTGAGATAATATTGCTTACCCATCTTTGTAAACCACTTTGCAAGAATAAGGCTATTTAATTCTATGTCTGAATTGCTAATTTACGTTAATATTAGATTTATTCAATTTTGGTAACCTCTCATAAAAATCAGAAATACATACATTCAGAGAAGGTTAACAAATATCATTAGATGAAGAGATTAAAAAGGCTACAAAATGTTTGTTTGGAAAGGAGGTAATAGAAGAAAAGAAAATTTAATATAAAATATAATGAGTGTCAAGCTATATAGAGTGACTCACAAAATTGAGTACCATCTTCAGGGCAGACTTTTACAAACCAGGGCGCAGACCCCAAACTGCTTTTGTGTTCTATACTTAGATTTCATCAACCAAGTATCAAGTGTGACCTCCTCAAGCACTGTAGCTGCCTTAACACAGAATCACAGACAGTCCCTGTGATAAACAAAGGGGGTGGGGGAGTAGCTCCCTTTTATGGACACCCAGCCAGCCAGTTAGCTATAAAATCCCTCTTAGTAGCTGTTCTCTACTTGCTGTACCTGTAAAGGGTTAAAAAGTCCATAGGTAAAAGGAAGGGAGTGGGCACCTGACCAAAAGAGCCAACGGAAAGGCTAGAACTTTTTAAAATTGGGAAAAAACTTCCCCTGTGTCTGTCTGTGGTGTTCTCCTGGAGAGCAGAGACAGGGCTGAAACTATGCTGTAAGAGCTTGGGCCAGATATGAAAAATCATCAGATCATACCCAGAAATTACTCATTTGGAACCCCAGATATGTAAGAAGATCAGGAAATGTCTAGGAAGACGCGATTAGATTTATCTCTTTTATTTCTTTATGGCTTGTGGACTCCTCTGTGCTAACCCCAGATGCTTTTGTTTTGATTGTAACCTTTAAGCTGGACCTCAAGAAAACCATTCTTGGTGCTTAATTGTTGTATTTGCTTTTTTTTATATCTAGCAATAGTCTGAGTTTCAGATGTATTTTCTTTCTTTTTGTTTTTAATAAAATTTACCTTTTTTTAAAGAACAGGATTGTTTTTTGTGTCCTAAGAGGTTTGTGCACATGTTGTTTTATTAGGTGGTGGCAACAGATGATTTCCTTTGTTTTCTTTCTCAGCTCTTCCCCAGATGGGGGGTGAAAGGGCATGAGGGTACCTCCCAGGAAGGAATTCCCAAGTGCACCTTCCTGGGTTCTCAAAGGGGTTTTTGCACTTGGGTGGTGGCAGCGTTTACCCATCCAAGGTCAGAGAGAAGCTATAACCTTGGGAGTTTAATACAAGCCTGGAGTGGCCAGTATTAATTTTTAGAATCCTTGCGGGCCCCCACCTTCTGCACTCAAAGTGCCAGAGTGGGGAATCAGCCCTGACAGTCCCCTTGGGTACTCCAGTATATATTGCCACCCAGGAAAGCTTGCTTTTGTGATAGATGGTTCCTTATGCCAAATATCACAACAATATTTAGGTTACTCCTAGTCCCAAAGGACCAGTCACTTACCCCAGGTCAGTTACACCCTGGATCTCTCACCAAAGACATCGCTTGTAGCCAATCTTATAATAAATTATCTAAAGATGTATTAACTAAGAAAAGAAATAAGAGTTATTTCAGGGTTAAAGCAGCTAAACATACATGTATGAGTTATAGTCTTAGGTTCCAAAAATTAATAGAATCTGCTGTAATGTTCAAGCTCTATATGTCCTTTACAGCCAACCACTAGGGAACTCTTGCTTATGCTTAGAAATATTTGCCCCTCAGAGTTCAAGCAGCATAGAAGTAACAATTTCTTCTTGACAAGGATTTTTATTCCCTTCCCCCCCCCCCCAAGCTGATGAGATGAATACTTGCACATCTCCATTTCATGCATGAGGGGGGAGCAATCAACAAAGTCTTTTGTCCACTGATGTTCCATAATGGCTTGTCTAGTGTATATTGACCTTCTTTTTTTGGACAGGCAATAACACCTCTTGTGGTAAACTAGTACTTCACACTTAGGAATGTTTCTCTTCTGACAGTGGGGATTGACAGTATTAGAACAAAAGTTTTTACAGTTACAGAGCAAACACTTAAATATTACCTTATAACATGGGATAAAGATACCATCAGTGAGATTACTACATACAGCAGCTCACAAGCATTTCATAAAGTTTAAACACGTTTTTATAAATCTAATACCTATTTTAACAATACTACCACACAGGTAAGCCAGTCTGGTTTCCCCAGTGCATATGTGCATATGTCTGTGTTCAGTGAGGCGTAGGGGCCTTGGTATGAGGTGGCACGTGGTCTGCCAGATCACAATGAGTAGGATAGTGAAGGCCTGTAATCGGGCCACTGCCCTTTATGGGGAATTAGGATCCAATCTGCTTGTGACTGCCTTATGAACATCCCACATGGGGGTAATTGATTGTCCCAGGTGACTGATTAATGAACACCCAAACCTAACAAATGTTACTCAAGTTCAGTTACAGGGGAACTCCAACGGGAGACAGGAAACTACCGTGGGGAGGAGCTTGAGTCAGAGGGATGAGTGCAGGTAGCCTAGATGGCGAGCTCTGGGGAACCCACCAGAATGCAGAGCCTATAAGAATTGCTTATAGAGAAGGGAGCCTCTTTGTTGGAAGGCTGCAGTCAGCATGCACCCAAGAGAGATTTCCCAGATATTGGCAGGAAACCCAGCCTGGCAAGGATTATCTACTGTCCCTCGTGATGAGTCACAGTGGATAGACCTCCCTGGACTCCAGAGGAGGAACTTACTCAGGGAGGGGCAAGCAGCCTAACACCAGGGGCAGAGACTGGTACTGAGAGAACTCCTAGGAAGAGCATGGACTCAGGTGGAGGACAGATGGATTAAGAATGGCCCAGTTACCCAGCTGAGATGTGGGGGTAAACATTTTTGTTCTTCTTTGGTTTTTCTGTTAATAAATGAGACCCTCCACAAGGAGGTGCTCTTTATCATCTAACAGTCTTTTGTGACTTGCTGATACCCTGAATAAGAGGAAAATCAAATAAGGACCCACCTGCAATATCACACCTGGCTGCAGGAGTGTGTGCTGAATCAGCCTGGAATTATAATCAGGCATATTTATTTATATCCTTTATAACAGTACTGGGAGAAGAGGATGCTCACTTATATTAAAGAGGATGCTCACTTATATTATATGAAAACAGACAAAAGAAATCCATGTTATACAACAAACAATTAACCTGTGGGACTCCTTGCCACAGCATAATGTTGAAATACAGAGTTCATATTAAAAAGAGGATTAGCCATTTACAGTAATAAGAATATCGTCTACAGTTAAATTAACTAGGATTAAATTACAATCTTCTTGTCTCAAGGCACAAGCTAATCAACTGTTGGGGTGAGGAAGAAATTTCCCCCATAATATAGCAATTCAAACGTGGGTGCTTTATGCGGAGTTTATGGCTGCACCTTTCTATGAAATATCTGAAATTGGCCACTGTCAGAAACAAGCACTAAACCATTGGTCAGTTCCTCTGACAATTCTTTTATGTGGAGGTTAATGTGTTCGGTATCTATCTTCTTTTTGCATTGCTTGAAGGTACCACTTGTGCCCAGTTCAGGAGGATCTAAAAGTATAATATTTTTCTGCTGCTGCTGCTGCTTTGCTCTAAGCAAAATTTGTCAAAGTAAAAATACATGAAACCTAATAACTATCTTTACATTGAATTGAACAATGAATAGTGACCTACTTAAAATTACACATGCTGCTGTATACTTCTGCAGCACCATTTTATCTGTAAAATTGGTGAAATTAGAGAAAATAAGGTAATTTAAAAAGTTCAGAATTGGAACCTCCGTGCTTACATGATGATATTACCAAATAATCAGCTATAATGTAGCCTTTGGTTGCATAAAAACCTGTTCCTTCATGAGTGAATTATCAGAACCCTAGTACATTATTTTCAGATGCAGTCTTTGATCCAAGACAGTGGCCTTGAGAGATTTCAATTTTGCATCCCTAACCTTACTTTCGTCATGTTCTAAGTGAGGTCTATAATATTCTGGCTACATCAAAGCTAAAATAAAAAAGTATATATATAATACCAATTAGCTAAACACCATTCAAATAAGCCTTCTATTCAAATTGCTAATAGTTTTCATGGCTTTTGAGAAAGGGGGTAGGAAATGGAGAGTAATTTATCTTATGCCTACAGTCACCATTCATCCATATTTAATACCCCATCAAAACTAGCACAGACCCTAAGCACAGACCATGCTGAAAGGAAAAAGGTGGGGAGAAGAAGGAGAGAGAAAAAAATATCTATCTATTAATATCAAAGAGGAACACGTTTGTTTAGATCAAGGTGCAGTTCTATCCCAGAAGAGTAAAATCACTATCTTGGATTTATCTAAGGTAAATGTTTCAAGGGATTAATGCTGGATTGTTAAAATGTAATATTTTGTGCTGGAATCCATCATTTCTCACTTCTGTAGATATTTATAATTGTCTCTGGACACCAAAACTCTGTAACACAAATGTATCATTTACTATTGTAGTTAGATTTGTGCTTAATATTTATATTTATATACATATATATATTTCTATAGTGCCTGTCTCTGCAGTACCTAATACCCTGCACAATTAAAAGATAATTCCGTTACCTCTTGAACAGGGTTGCAAAATTGTCAGGAAAATATAACAACCCAGGCACAAAGGGTAAATGTTTCAAAATTGCCTAAGTCCCGTTGTCATTCCATGACACTTAGGTGGTTTTTAAAAATTTGCCTGAAATCTACTTTCCTGCCCTTTGTCGTGGTTATTGATGGGAATTAAATTATATGTTACTTGCCTATCCAAACAAAGTTACTTGCCCAGGACAAAGGGGAAAGTATAATTTTTTCAGGCTGTCCTAATAGAACAGGGGTGGCCAAACCATGGCTGGCAAGCCACATGCAGCTCTTTTACAGTTACAGTGAGGCTCGCCCCTCCTGCCATTCTCCATCTACCAGACTGTGGGAAAGGAGGGAGCTTGGGGCTTCTGCCCTGCAGTGGGGTGGTGGGGCTTCAGCCCCGGCAAATGCTGCCTGCAGGGCTGAAGCCCCAAGACCCCCCTCCCTGCAGGGCTGAAGCTCTGAGACCTGGCAGGCACGCCTGGCTCTTGAACTTCCGTAGATTATCGTATGTGGCTCAGAGTATCAGTAAGTTTGGCCACCTCTGTAATGGAAAGATCTCTTTCCCCCACTCCTTTTTGTAGCTGGTTTCTTCCAGTGATCTGGAGTGGACAGATAACTGTTAATGTCTTTGGTGTCTTACATGGATGTTAGTGGAAATGCCTGTTTAAACAGAGGTATCTTGCAGCATTCTGAAAATGTTGGACTTGGCTTTGAGTTTCATAATTTATTAATAATAGTATCTACTACAGAAAAGTTGGGGATAGGGACCCCGTTGTACTAAGTGCTGTTAGGACATGAGGTAAAAAGACAGTATTTCTCCCAAAGGGTGGGGAATCTTGACTTAAGACACACTCAACAGGTGGAGAAAACAAATGAGTGGCAGGGAGATGATATAGGACAAGGTAACTACAAAAGTTACCTTTGACCAAACACTGACATATAAAAGCCACCTGAGCAAGATAGTAGCAAAGGTCAAGACATGCAACAACCTTCTCAGAAAACTGGCAGGTTCTTTATGGGGAGCGAATGCTCCAACCCTAAGGACCTCAGCCCTTGCCATCTTGTACTCAATAGCAAAGTACTGTGCTCCAGTGTGGAGTCAGTTGGCGCACACCAAAGTTCTTGACATGCAACTCAACAATGCGCACCATCACAGGAACTCTCATACTCACCTTCCATGGCTTCCAGTTCTGAGCCACATTGCTCCCCGTTACGTCAGGAGGGATATTGCAGCTGGCAAGCTGCTTGAGAAGGTACATGCCAACTGAAGCTTGCCCTTGTTAAATGACATTTTTAGCCCACCAGTATATGTCTCTCCTCATGGCACCCACTGTGGTCGAGGATGGCATGCCAGGATGTCACAGTGGAGTCCCTGTGGTGAGAGGACTGGTGCTTAACATCAATCGCCAGTCGGTTCCTCATCATGGACCTGACTGGTTACCTGCCCAGCTTTGACTTGCCACATCGTCAGTGGGCTCTTGTTAATCAGTTCTGGACTAGGCAAGGTGTCTGTGCAGCTAACCAGCACCTTTGGGGTCTTCAAGACAATCCAAGCTACAGTTCCAAGAGTTCCACTTGGCCACTAAGAACGCTATTGCTTGGCTCGGCAAATACACAAACTCCAAATAAATAAATAGCAAACAGAGAGAGAGAGAGAGAGTGAGTAAGTGAAATGCTCCCATTTTTCATGGTGAGCAGTTGCCATGAGCTTTCTACTCTCTAATCACTACAAGTTCACACCTGGGCTTCATCAGCCTGCTGAACATAGCAAACATGATGAGGATTGGAGACAGAGGAGGTAGTCACAAAAATAGCTGTACTGTAATACTATAGTCCTATGCTGTGTTACAATGGATTGGACTATTTCCTCTGTAATTAGCTATGTTGTAGCTTTGACTTCTGTTCCGTGATCTACATTTTATTTAGCTGACTGGCCCACATTAGCTTCCAGGTTTTTTTCCAGATACCTATAAAGACTTAAAAAGGATTGGTCACTGAGTATTTCTCTCCCCATATATTACTATAATCATCTTCCAAGGTACTCCAACTAATACCCCTTTTAATGTGGAGACAGAAAACAGAACCTCTGTTACTTTTTTTCTTTCCAGCTAGGAGAAATAGATGCAATAAGAGAGAAGTGACTGCATTCAAGACTTAGACTTTTCCAAAAAATAAAATGAGAACTTAGCTCAAAATATGTACAGAACATAAATGACTCTTTCTGGGTGCTAATACTGTGGAGTATTTGCATTTATGTTCCTTTTCCTTTACAAATTAGTGGATCTGCAAGTGTAACTTTCAGAATTATTTCAGAAAACCGAGGTAGAAAAACAGTGACATTTGAATCTGCTGTATCACACTTCTGGAAAATCTCCAGAACCAAAATAAATATTGTTTAATAAACATTTTCATATTGCAGTTTTACTAACTCAAATATGCAGTGTGATACAATGTGCTTTAATAAAACATTACATTTCCTGCAGGTAAGTGATGCATCTAGAGGGGTATTTTCAAATATGATACATCAGACAATAATAGAGAAAAAACAGGATCCGTATAAATTGCACCTGAATACATTCAAATTCCAATACGCCTGTCAAGTGATTAAAAAATTAATCACACTGTTCTTAATATAATACCATTTATTTAAATATTTTGGATGTTTTCAACATTTTCAAATATATTGATTTCAATTTCAACACAGAATACAAAGTGTACAGTTCTAGTGCTCACTTTATATTTATTTTTATTACAAATATTTGCACTGTAGAAAACAAAAGAAATAGTATTTTTCAATTCCCCCATTACAAGTACTATAGTGCAATCTCTTTATCATGCAAGATGAATTTACAAATGTAGAATTATATACAAAAAAAAAACTGCATTCAAAGACAGTTAAGTCATCATTTTCCTCATATACCATGATTTCCAGTTCATCCTGCTTGTTTCCCATACTTCTTGCTTTTGTCTACAGGCATCAAAGATATTTTGCAGACTGTTACGTTGCTTTTTTTCTTGCCTTTTTTAATGCAGTTGTGGTTTCTAATCCCGTCTCTAGAAACTAGCCCCTTTCCCTTGTCTTCGTAACTTGGGCCTATATGCCTATTGGACAGATTTTTGTCACCATCCTGCATAAGACCTAGCTTAAAGCTCTCCTTATCAGGTTAGCCAGACAATGTTCAAGGATGTATTTGATTGATGATCCCATCCTGCACAGTAATCCTATTTCCTGGATCAGTTCATTGTTGAAGAAGCTAGAGCTCTCTCACTGACACCAACTGCATAGTCATGCATTTACTTCCACGATTCAATGGCGTGAAAGAATTACTAGGCCTAAGTTAGTTTTTGTCATCAAACTGTGTCATCATCACGTATACTGTCTTCTGCTGTCCCAGTGTCTGACCAAGACAAAGATCTACATGAAAATCCACTGGTTGCAATCACTCTCAGATAAAAAGGGTACTGATTCTTGTTGGCAAGGAAAATCTACAGCTGATACAGAATACAGCCCTCTACTTGCTAAGTGAGGCAAAATGCTATGAGCACAGAGAAATGTGCTGAAGTTTCTTCCCTTGTTTGCCAGCTTCTGTATACAGTTATTGGCAATTACCTTTATAGCCCTGCATGATTTGGGCACTGACCTTCTGAGAGACCACCTGTTGGCCTATACTTGATCACTGGAGATAAGGTTATATGAGTGACTGTTCCTTTTGGTCACTAGAATAAAAGTCTCCAGGGCCGCCAGTAGGACGTTCAGTTGAGGACAAGGTTAAAACAAAAAAATTACAGAAATTTAATAATGATGAAATTGCCATTTTGACAGCCTTGGGGATTTATCTATGGAGTAGATAGAGAAGTGTCTGTGGAAACTTTGGATACCTTAACCATTATGGTACCTAACGGTAGAGGGGACGTTTTCCAGTCCCTGATTTCCATTCAGTTCTTGGACTCTTTGCTGAGAATGCTAACAATGTCGTCAACCAGTTATGTCAAGATGATACACATAAGATTTTGTGCCTTGGTGAAACAATGCTTGATTTTATTATTTTTAAAAAGGACCCACATACTATAACTGAATGACAAAGATATGCATGGTGTTCAGGGATGGAGAGGCGCTTATACCAGCCAAAATATTATTTCTGTTTTCCATGTATCACATGGTTATTTGGACCCGCTCCTATTCAATCATCTAATGGTAGAGAGAAGGAAGGCCTGACCTGTCAGAATCCATGTTTCTCATCTATACCAGGTCATTTCCTTGGATGAAAAAAGTAACTCACTTTACAGGAGTGAGAATTATTTTATCTTTAGAATATGGATCAGTCTGTTCAGGTGAGAAGGTGTGAAGAGCTGAGAAGGTGTGTGGCACTTCAATGAACCAAAAGACTGATTATGGCAGGATCAGATGCTAATTTCTAATCATCAGAGGAGTGGGATTGTGGATCAGCCTTCCAACAAGAATAAACGGGGGCAAACAGCCTAACCAGTTTTAATATGGAGCTTGATAAATGTATGAAGAGAATTATATGAAGGGTTGCCTGCAATAGCAGGAGGCTGCAGTTGATGACCCAAAAGTTCCCTCCCAGTCTTATTTTCCTGGGGACTTAATTTACAAGTTAATCTTGGTAAATAAATATTTCTTGGGGAGCATAGTAAAGCTATAGATCATTTTAAAATGATGAAATATAAAAGGGGTAGGTTTTTTTAGGTATCTTGATATTTTTGGTCTCTTTTTCCATCAGTGTCTCTGTTCTCACAATTATGCTCACAACTTTTCATTTTTAAAGTCCACAGTACTATACTGACTTTTTTTTTAAATGCATCCCTCTCATTCCCTCTAGAAAAAGGCACAGAAGGATGTACTTGTACTCACACCAAAGAGAATTGTGCAAGTTCTCACTGAAACAGAAAATAATTTTTGCATTGGGGGTTCATGTGTATATATATATATATATATATATACTCTAGAGTTCTGCAAAGAGCAGAAGCAAGGAAGCATGCTTGGTGTTGAGATAAGATGGTGGGCCCAAACCTTCTTCCACTGAAGTCAATGATATCCCAAATCTTATTCCAGTAGGCATTTTCACATTAAAGAAATATGTCAAGTGGTACTGAAGAACTATTTCATGTGGCTTATGCTTTTTAAACATAAATGGGTGCACTCTGCATGATGAAGGGAGAGTCAAAAAGAAATGAAATCTAAGTGGAACAAGATAGCCAGTAAATATATACCACCCTCAGTGTTAATTTTATAGCTGCCATGAAAGCAAGTAATTGCCACTAGAAAAAGACTGATTAAAAGAATAAACTAAAAAGGGAGTCTGGTGGAAAATATATATATTACAGAGTCTATTGTAAGGGGCCTATATCTGCCCCCCCACTTACTATGTGTCACTTTTTTTTTCCATTTGAGTTACATTGAAGGGCATATTTTCTTGATGTGTGGAGGGAGCCATATGCATGCACCAAGAGAATAAAACCCTTCATTTCAAACTCATCAAGTGAGCAGAGTGACAAGGTAGATACATAAGTGCTGCGCTTGTGTATAATCTTGTGTCCTGTGTAATTACAATACATTATTTCAAGAAGAAAAGCTAGCTTTGCATGCATGTTGGTATTCACGTTTTGAGTTGCATTGGTGTTGCAGACAGGATAGTGTTAGCAAAACAGCTTCTAAAGTATGCTTCCTAGGTGCACATAGAAGTAAGTGGCCATAAATATATATTCCATTTAACTTTAAGGTTGTGTAGTTAAGCACTCAAAAATCAGGAAATACTAAAGTTAAATATGGACACTCATCCATAACTTTAGCAGTCCTGGCTTCTGAGTGCTTAACTGGCACCCTTAAAATGCTGCCATTATTATTATTTTATTTTATTTTTATTAACATTTTGTCTGCAGTAGTGTGTAAAGGCCACAGCATGGATAGGCCCCATTGCTGCTAGGCACTGTACATAACATCATAAATAACAATCTCTGCCCCCAAAGAGCTTACAGTGTAAAAGACAAGACGTAACAGATGTATGAGGCAACAAAGTGGGCTAGGGTGGGTGGTGTTAGCAAACAGGGTAACAACTATAATAGGATGTTTACAGTTCTTAGCCAGACAGTAGCAGTGATCACAATTTGCCACCTGCAAGGCCATTATGTGGTTGTAGTTTATTCATAATCTAGGATTTTAAAATAGAATTTACTATATTTATTTTTCACATGCTTAATGTCTCTCCTGAAGAGGACTTTTTCCTTAATCAAGATCCTGGAGAAATAAGTGTGCTGCACTTTTAATAGTACTTCTCCTAGTTTAGATAATGTAGACCATTCTGAAAGGTAAGAACCAATATTACAGCAATCAAAGACATGTTTTGCCTTGACCCCAAGTTACTTTATCAAGCCAGTGATCTAACAAATACTATTCTCTAATGGTGTGACTCTATTCTTCATAAAGAATGTTTCTCATTTCACTAGCCTGAGATCTGGATGTTGATTTTCATCTTTCCTGTAGTCATCTAAAACATCATTAGATTTAATCTTTTATCCTAATCCATATTATCCTTTTGTAATTTTACATGGGAGAAAATTAATAATCATTAGTAATAATAAGAATTGTACGTCACCGAGCGCTTGAGAATGCATAAATACTCTATTGCATTATGAAATATCAGCTGTGATTATGAAATGTAACAAAGATAGATGTGCGGGATTAGTTGATCATAAAATGTAATTAATTGTATCTGAGAATTATTCAATAACTATAAGTTTCTTATTTTTTTCTTTCCCGTAAGAAAAATGGGGAAAATTACGCACAAAATATTAAAATTTTTTGATACACAGAAATGAAACTTGACCATGTCTGTAAAAAGGATGGTTAACATGAATTTTAATAGGACAAAGGCAGTTAACATGATTCTGTTTGTGGTTAGTCAAAGCCATTAAATTAATTATGAAGGAATATAGCACTTTTCCACAAGAACGAACATATCAGAATGGAAATTTTAAGTTCCACAAGAAACCAGTCTGGATTGCCTTAAAGACTAGTGTACACATAAAATGGAAACACTGAAGATGACCTACAAAGCTAAAATGGAAATTGAATTAAGCCCAGACAGATCTACTGAATACTGGTGATGGATAAACAAGCCAGCAGTTGTATGCAAATTATTGTTTGATATTCAAATTTAGACACTTCAATATGCCTATTATCCATCCAGAATATCAAAGGATCTACTTCCATCAACATATTTCTACCCTTCCATCCAACTTCCTATATACCTGTCAGATCACTGGCCTCAAAGTTGCTCTCCTATCTTTTGCCTGCTTTAAAGGTGTGGTCCCCTACCCCCATGAACCAGACCATAAGCAGGAGTTGAGCAATGAACTATATTTTAACTTACCATTAAAAACTAATAAAAACTGTTTCCCTTTTTGGCCCCATTAAATCCTCTGAGATCCAGCCAGGACATTTCAGTTCAAGTCAACTGTCACCCACTGTCACCCATTCCTGAGCAAGCTTATAGAGAAGGCTGATAGGCCAACTAATTCAAGCTGACATTCTAGACCGGACATAATCTGGATTCAGGCCAGGACATGGAACCAAACCCACCGTAGTGACACTGATAAATTACCACTTCCTGTCAATGGATAGAGAACAAATATCCAGTCTCATGCTCCTGGACCTCTCTCATCTTTGTGGACACTGTGGACATGAGATACTGCTTTACCACCAGAAAGAGGTAGCATGGGTCCAAGATAATGCACTAAAATGGCTGTATCCTTCCTGGAGGGATGCACCCAATGAGTAGTGATGGGGAAATGGCACTTCACCATTAGACCCCTCAGCTGTGGAATTCAACAAGGATCAATTCTCTCTCTGGTCCTTTTCAATAGCTACATGCAGTCACTAGGTGAACTAGTCAGATGACATGGGCTCAAGTGCCAGCAATATGCAGATGATACAGTTTTTTCTGTCCATTGTATGTGCAAAAGGGCTTATCTCATCAGCTTGAATCCTGGAAGAAGGAAATAAAAATAGCTGAAAAGAATTTTTTTCATCTCTTTTGCTATTTTGGACTCTCACAAGGCTGGAGCTGTGAAACAGCAGAGATCCCCAGGGTCAACATGACTTAGCCCTAAAAGACATTCAGAGTTGACAGATTATTACAGCTCTGTCACCTTTTAAAACCACAGGGTCTAACTCATTTGTGTGTATATGTTTGCCTGCTTTAACCTTGAAATAACTCTCTCATTTCATTTCTTAGTTAATAAATCCTTAGATTATTTACTATAGGATTGTCTGCAAGTGTTGTCTTTAGTGTGAGATCTAAGATTCAAACTGACATAGGGACTGGGAGCAATCTGAATATTTTGTGATCTTTGGTATATAGCAACCATCACTAAGTCCAGCTCGCCTGGGTGGCAAAATGGATTGGAATGCCCAAGGGCACTGTCTGTGATTCTGTGGTAAAACTGTTATAGTGCTTTCAGAGTTCACATTTGTTACTGGGTTGGTGAAATCTAATTATAAAACATACAACATGGTTGGGGTTCATGCCCTGCTTCTTGACAGTCTGCCCTGAGGTTGGCACTCGTGGTTGTGAGTCACTCCAGACAGCATGGCACTGATGAAGACTGAAGCATCAGATCTAGAAGTAAAAGTAGATAACAGCAAGAGAAAAGGGAAAGAAGGGGGAAATGAAACAGTATTTTTAAATGTATAGGAAGTTTACTTTATACACATTTTAATCTATTTTTAAAATATTTTTAGCCATGTAACCCAACCAACAAATATTTCCAGCCTTGAAAAGAGATGGGTGAGACATTCAGCCCCTACTTGAACTTCTTTGAATATAAGTTAGCAACTTTTGAGGCCAGATGCGCAATGGTTGTCAAGTGTTATAGCTCCATTGCCTTCATTCAGCTACAATGATTTACACATGTTGAGGCCTTCAGTTTTTGAAAGGTTGACAGGTATACTTATTTTACACAGAATGAGCTCTGCTTGGGAAGAATGACATGTAAAAGTGATCCCTCTAGAATCTGGACACCGAAAGTTAGACTGTTTCCTTTAGTTAGGAATTGGGACTTTCAGTCTGCACTTATGTTTAAAATACCGGCGCAATCATTCCACACTGCATTCCCTTTTCATCAAAGGTCTTTGACACAGAAATTCCCCAGTGTTCCTTAAATAATATCTTTACTCTGACATTTCCAGGGATAAGCAGTGAAATGTGATAGTTAACACAGACTCAAACAAGCCCTCTTGTCCACATTTGATTGTAAAGCAATGAAACAATTAGCACTTGGCTAGTGAGGTGAAGGGTTTCAAAACAGTACTATAAATCTTTCCAAACATACATAGAAATAAAGTGTAATTATCCCTAATGATATTCAGTACCCAGATTGGTAACTTAAAAAGAAATGTCTAAATCTATTCTAGAGGAAGAAAAAAAAATCTTTAAAGGGAAAGCTTTGAAAATCATTTCCTTGTGATATACAAATCTGCCTGTTAAAATTAATGACTTTGGCACAATTACTAAGGAGTTGTTACAGTAGCATTTACACAAAAGTAATAGTTACTTTAGAATACTGAACTGTCTTCTCCTCAGAGACACTTTGTAGCATTGTGTGGTAAAGAAATTGTAAAGAAAAACTCTGCCAAAATAAAAGACCCACTTTAAAAATGTGTATATTTGAAAAGTAATATGTGTAAATATGACTTGGGGATTTAAAAAAAGATCTTGTACAAATAGGGAGCCATTCCATTGGTGGTGACATTATAAAAAACCTAAAAAGGGTTTCCTAAGATGACTTAGGAATCTTAGCTCTTCACAGTTGTATAAGAGAGCAACTTTATTGGGCTGCAGGGCTATTCCCTAAAAGAATACCTACCCAAATATATTGAGGAACAAGAATGATTTTCAGCTTGTGAGAAGAAAGAGTGGGATAGGAAAAGACAGTACATTCTGAATTTATCATCACTTGACATTCTTTACAGCATTTGTTTTTCTCTTCTAAGGAAAATACACTTTCTTCCCTGCTGTAATCCACACAGTCAAAAAGATTATCTCTGGGGCTATTGATACAATATGAAGAGATGTTTTCAGAACAGCACTGGAGTTACCAGTCAAATCTAGTTTAGTAATTAAAACTCTGCCTTTAGATTGAGCACTACATCAAACTAAGAAAAAGCAGCGCTCTGCTTAAACATTTTCCTACAGGTGTACTGTTCCTGTTTTTGAAAAAAATGTAACTGTGTTCTATAAATTCCATTAAAAACAAAAACCCACAGGAACATGACTCCTTCTCAGAACTTCCCATGGTCAGAATTTATTCAGAGTATCATTTTTTTGGTCATGAGGTACAAATATTAATATACATTTTTGGTCAGTGCCAACATAATCTATGGGCCAAATCCTTTCATGTACATGAATGACACATTGACATCTGTTTCTCAAGTCCAGACTGGCCTACAGGGAAATTTCCCAGGAGCAGTGTCTCTTAAGTCTTCGAAGCACCAGCAGATTGAACACATATTGCATTGATCTGTGGATCTGAGTCCTGGCTCATTGCTCAATGGAAATCTATTGGAGAAGGCAAACACTGCACTGCTGGAGAAGAGTGGGGCCAGCAGGCAGAGAAGATAAAGAGTTGGGGGAAGTGATGGACATGGCTGCCCTCTGTTACCACCTGTGTTTAAACTTAACATGTCATTGTACTATGCATTATGAGGTGTGAACTGAAACACCACATAGTGGTTAATAAAGTAGCATGCTAAAATGAAACCTAGGAGGTAGCATGAGGCAGAAGAGCAGCATGGGTAGCAAATCAAACACCAAGGCTGCTATGCCCACAAAAAAGTCACAACATGAAATGGAGCAGTAGTGTTTCCCACCCTCTTAGGTGCTTTTGGTGAGGGTGTTGCCCACCACTTGGAAATAGCAGCCACCACTTTGCAGTCTACCATCACTTTTCTGCTTTCCCTGGAAATCCTTGCCCTCCCCAGTTAGATGCCAATTTTACTGACTTTAGTGAACACTGTCCATACTTCCAAGAGCAGAATTTTCTCCTAAGAGGCTCCATATCTTTAGCCATGTCTTCATAGAGCTTTTCAGGTGACTTTGTGTCATACAGATTACATATCGCTTACTGTAGACACTCATGAGGTTAAAAATAAAACCCTCATTCCATCTTTGACTGTCACTCAAGCAGACTAGAGAAAGGTTTCTGGAAACTTAATGGTCTTTTTGCAAAACAGTTGGATAGATTCAAGCCTATCCTGTCACTTAGACAACTAATTACACCATTACATGCCGCAATTACAATTAAAGATTTTCAGCTGATGAAAGGCATGTTCACTGCATTCTCATTACCTGATTTTTCCTTGCCAACACTCAAGAGTATCATGATTCTGATGAAACAAAAACAACTCAGGAAGCTATATTTGTTCAGTAACATCAACAGACTAGTTATGGGAGCACTCTGCAGCTCCCTCTTCCCCATTACTTTTTTCATAAAGCTATTTAAAAACATATCACCCATCCCATGTTTGAAGCCATTTTCTACCTTTAAGCTGGCATCTTCCAACATGTTAATATGTTTTGCTGACATGACAATGCAACCGTAACAAATATTGCAACCACATACTGTATGTTTGGGTATTGTATTATGTTTATGTATCCCTGTGGGTCAGGGATTGTATACATATCTAGTGGTGGGGAAGCTAGGATTGGTTCAAGCTGAATTTTCTGGAAACCAAAGAGTTTTTGGCATACAAAAGTAGTGATTCTAAACGAACAGGGCCTCCTTTCTGATAAAGCAAACAGACGTGATTTTCTGTTCAAGGCACTTAACCCTTGATGAAAGGTTGGAAAGACTTTAGCCATTTTGGGCCCCCATAAGACTGAGAGGTTGCCCTGGTAAGCTTTTGGCATGCATATAGGAACATTTATTGTTTGCTATGTTTTCTCTGTAATGCTTTTACTTTAAGAATAAATGTACTTGATTAGAAGGAGCTGTGTGCTAAGTTACAACTGTCGGTAATAAAGTGTTCTTTATGTTGAGAGAGAAAGCAAAGCTCAGGTACTGGCCTTTAGGGAGTCTGGCTTGCTGGGGATATCACACTGTGAGGCAGGGAGCTGTGCAGCCTTAAAAACTACCTGTCAAAAGGCAGCAGACAAGGGTCCCTGACCAGAGACAGGTGATGGCTGGAGACCTGAGACCTAATTGGAAACTCCTGGAGTGGAGCTGGGGTGAAGGGAAGATACAGGTCCAGTTACCCTGTAACTGTGAGAGCTACCTTTTACTTCTAATGTGAGCAACTTTCAGGGCACAGACCTGTGCTGATTTCTAGACCTAAGCCAGCTGACTTCTCTCTCAAATTTACTCAGTCCAAATCAATTGAAAAAAGCCCTCTTGTGCTCAAAACTAAATCGTGCCAGAAATAGAATAGTAATTTCAGACATGATAACTGTATTTGCTGTGATGATAAAAACAGAATTAAATAACACCAGGCTAACAAAGTGACAAGAATAGGACATTCCTCCTTATGAGTGTTTCAACCAACTTGATATGTACCTATGGGCCAGAAGCTGAAGTCCTTACTTATACAGTAGAACCTCAGAGTTACAGACACCTTATGAATGGAGGTTGTTTTTAACTCTGAAATGTTTGTAACTCTGAACAAGATGTTATGGACTTCAGCCACTGAGGAGGGCTGCAGGGGTGTGTGTGTGTGTGTTTTGACTGGTTAGTCCGTAATTCTGGTGTTCATATCTTTGAGGTTCTACTGTATGAAACTTTCCAAATTACTTTCAGTGAGTTTTGCCTCAGTAAAAAAAGTATACAGAGATTAGGATTTGGTTCTATTTCTGTAGCAATGTTTAGTAAGGCTGGGATTTTCAAAAGAGCCCAGGGCAGTTAGGCACTTGTCTCCCTTAGGAGCCTTTGAAAATCCCAACTTAATTCTGTATGACTTTTTTTAATACCCAAGAAGTCTTCCACACCCTGTATGTGGAATATAAATCCTGCCTCATCAGCCATAGTAATTTATATTAATTAATAATTAGGAATGGCTTCAGAAAAGTGAAACAGAGACATGTACACCATACATAAAGATGCATGTGGATAAAGTATTTACTATGGTTTTAATATAACCAGGAATTGAAACAAACCTTCTATGTTATAGAAACGACATTTTTTGTTCCTATTTTAAGTTTTTCATAATATGGATTCCTATTTCTTAATTGGATGTTAAAATGTTCTTTGAGTGAAATCATTGTGAAACCAACAATTCATCACAATCTTTTCCATGGCAACAGTGTATAAACTTCACTTTGTGACTCTACTTCAGGTTTGAGTAGAAGCAGATGAGCTGTGAAGCAAAAACTCTTATTCAGTCACTAATACGTTAAAAATAAAAATGGAGACCATCTGTGCTCTGGTATCAATAACTTTTAAGGTGGTGCTGAAAAATCCCATGATCTAACAAAGGAAGTGTGATGGGCTCCCCCCCGGGGTGCAACCTGGAACTGGGGTGCCACTGAGCCCCCTGACCCACCTGCCTGGGCTTCCTCTCACACTACACAGTTGTGACAAGCTGGAAAGCCCTCTAGCCCGTACTTTCATCAGCACTCACATAGGTAGGGATACACTGAGCTGCAATTACACACAGGCTCACTAATCACCAGCTTCCCAACCTAGGGCCCCAAGGCAGTATTGTCCTGCCCTGGTCAAATCTGGCCGATATATGGGTGTAATACCCAGTCTATCTCTCCCTCAATGTGAAGAGAACACTTGTGGTAAGTAGAGATTTTTCCCAAGCACTCCAGTCAAAGCTCACTGGTTTAGATTAAAACAAAAACAAGTTTATTCACTAGAAAAGAGAGCATTTAAGCGATTATAAGTGATAGCAAACAGATCAAAGCAGATTACATAGCAAATAAACAAAAATGCAACCTAAGCTTAATATACTAGATAAGTTGGATATGAAGAGCAGATTATCACCCTAACTGATAGTACAGGCAGACTTGTAGATTCTTAAGGCACAAGCTACACTTGCTTTGCAGATTGGCATCTCCAGATGTTTCATACACAGGCTAGAAATCCCTTTAGCCTAGGTCCAGCACTTCACCCAGTTCAGTCTTTGTTCCTCAGGTGTTTTCAGGAGTCTCCTTGTGTGGGGAATGAAGAACCCCATATGATGTCACTTCCCTACCTTATATAGCTTTTGAATATGGTGGGAACCCTTAGTTCCCAAGCTTGGTTCCCAGACCGGTTGTGGAAAATACTGACATTCCAAGATGGTGTCCAGAATGATGTGGTCTGGTCTCATGTCCTTGTAGAATCATAGTCTTAGGCTCTTACTAGAGGCCTCCCTATGGGATGGGGGAGCAGGCAGATACCAGACACAGTGTTGGTATATAATACTCTAAATACTTTTATTGATTACAGTATAAACCCCACTCGCTCTGCATTCACACCCCAAACATACTGCACCAGAGTTCAAAGATTAGAATGAAGTCCCGATGGTCAGTCGAGGTTCACTCCAATCATAACGCATAGGGAGCTGGCACTGCAAACCTTTTCAAAATCAGGGCTCTGGCACGATGTCTGACTCCAAATTTCAGATATGTCAGGCACCTATTTATGGACCAGTCTATCACATCATTAGCTCTTTGTCTGTTTACTAAGCCTTCCCCCCCGCAATTCCAGGAAAGCAGTTCCAGGCAGGCCGCCATACTCCAAGACATTCCATTTCCCCCAATTCTTGCATAGCAGCACAGCCAGCGTTATTCCCGTCTCTGCTAATTCTTCATATTCCCCATGGACATAACAAAGTTGTTTTGTACAGACAGTCCTTGACCGCTCTTAACCTTAAATCCTCACTTCAGTTGCCAACACACAACTCACATACTCATGTCAAGCACACTCCATTCATACTAGGCCTCAATGGCCTATAGCATATTACAGTGTGGGTGTATATATCTCCCAACTATAGCAGCCATTACTCACAGGCTGGCTGTAGAGTTCTCAGGAAGGCTCACCAGGTGGGGGATAAGCTTCTCCTACGGCCTATTGTTTTTTCCTAATGGCCCATTGCCCTGAATAGGCCCTTCCCCACCCACTATAGACTGAAAGCATCTTGTCTAATGGGCGTTACTCAGGTGTAACTACATTTGAAGTACAGATACATAGTCAATATTCATAACTTCACATACAAAAATGATACATGCATACACATAGGATAATCTTATTCAGAAAATCATAACTTTTCCCATAACACCTCAAATGACCTATCTTGCATAAAATACATCATAATAATGCTCTAATCTTATCATAATAATATCACTATGATGAATATGGGGTGCAGTGTCACAGGAAGTTTTCATTGGAAGTGATAGATAACAGGCACCATGACCCTGTTTCAGATAATGAGATATGCGGTACTTCTGCACACAGGTGAAAAATCTAGCTTTTCCTATGAGTCCAGATCTCTTGTTCTAGCTAAGTGGTGTATGTGGATCTCAAGTTCCCTTGCTGAAAAGTGTGGCTTCTGAGTTTCTAGAGGAGGATGTCTCATAATTGTGAGGTGCTCAAAGCAGTCCTGTTAAAGTCCAGAAAGCATGCCAAGAGGCAATGTTATGGTGCTAAAGTTAAAACAGTTTGAAAAGTTGTCAGAAGCCATGACCTGCTTTCTCGTCGAGTTCCAGTTAGCTTGAACTTTTTTCTGTCTCTGATAACAATATAGCTATTCCTGATTGTAGTTGCTTATTTAGTTGCTGTTTCTGCCCACCAAGTCCCTGTGAAAGGGACCATGATACTTGTACATCCCTGGCTGAAACTAATTTTATTAGGCCTTAGAAACTTGTACCTTCCCCCCTACTTATCTTTATGAACTGAATTTGGTGTGAATTAACTTCATGGAAGAGTCCTATGAATGTACTGATCACTATACCACCTGTCACTTTTAAACCAGTTTCTCAGCCAGAAGTGTTTCTAAAGTTGCAGATGCTGGGGCCAGCAAAATCTGTAATTTATATACTGAGGCCCATATGATTCTTAAGGCTCAACCAAATTTCTGACACAATGTGTTTGAGGTAAAAACCTATCAGTCCATTTTGATGCCTGTGGTTCCCCATACCCACCCCTTTCCAGAGATGAAATTACATATCATGTATGTTAAGGATAATATTCAATTATTTAATTAAAGTGAAATGACTTCAATAGGAAAGACTGAGAGACCCACATCAGAATATTCCATGGCCCTACGATATAGATCTCCTTCAATCTCTCCTACTGAAGTTGTTCCACTTTAATTAAATATTAATTGGTCCAGTGAAAGAGTTAGAATGAGTCTACAGCAGTACCCAGCGGTACGCAGTGGTTAGGGTACTCACCTAAGAAATGACAAACCTCTTCCCTTACCAGGCAAAGTAGTGACTTGAGTCATGGGTCTCCTACACCTTGGAGGAAAGCGCTAATGACTGGGCTAAAGGTTGTAAGGGAGGTCTCCTGGCAGTTTTGTGTAGCCTTTGAGCATTCCTACTGGATCGGGCCCCACACAGCTTAGGTGTCCCAATGCCTCTTTTTTCCTTGGTTTATGCGTTGCCCTAGGGCTTAGGCAAGAGATAGGCATCTAGACGCTTAGAGGTAGAAATGTGTGCCTATGGAATTTTTCCTGCAAACATTACATGCAGAGTGAGTTTAGGCACTTACAAAAATAGGCAGCAGCCCAGCAGAAGATTTGTGGATGGCAGTGTTGCCTAAAAACACTACTTAAGCACCTAAGGCCTTGTCTACATGGTAGGGTAATTTGCTTACAAGAGTGTGCAGGGTGCATCACGTGTTGTGCATTAATTGGTCCATGTAAACCCTGCTGGTCACAATACATTAGTGAATTTTAGAAATGGCACCCATGTAGAGCATATAACCTTACAGAGTAGTCAAGCCCCAAGTACCTTTTTGGATCCCACCTCTTGTGTCTGAATGTTTCAGGGCTCACTCACTGGAAGCTGCCAACGTTGTCCCTTCATTTGCTGTTGGGCTGCTAGCTTCACAAGTCTCTATTCTTTTGACACTGTATCAAGCTGATGCTAGTTTCAATAGAGTAATGATTCAGTCAGTGGTCTGCTAGAATGGCTACTTCCTCAGGTCTGTGAAGGTCATATATTCAGAGAACAAGAGTAACTGGCGGCGAGTAAACCTTTTTCCTAGGATATAGGTCCCTTAGGCTATGCTAAAGCCTTTTCATATACTATCTTGCCTGCCCAAATCCTGAATCAATCTACCTGAATCAAACACTATATTAAGAGCTTCAGGTATTTCTTACAGCAAAATTAGTCACAATCTGTTAGTTGCTGTTGAGTGCTTATTGCTGCATCTGTGAGTCTTGAAATTAGGTACAGCTGTGCTGGCCAGTGTGTAGGGAAGGGTGTGGTTTTCTGAGGCTCAAGAAAGAAGGAGGAAGCTATTGCAGTTTTATCTTCAAGGTTCATAATGTAAGTAACTTGTATATGTAGGGGTAAAATACAAATGGTTTTCCTTTTTTCTGGGGAAGAGATAGAAAGATAATGCTACAGTGATTTGGAAGAACAAAGAGAGAGAGGAGTGTTAAGTGCCATCAACAATGAATTACATGTATGTACTTCAAACTCCCACAGTGAAAAATAGAATATAAATTATTTTTCTCCCCACCTTCCCAAAGATGGGGTGGGACAGGGCTCCAGCAGAAGTATTAAATAAATAAATTAAAAAGAAGGATATAAAGAAACCCCCTTTTCCCATAAAAGTTACTGCAACATGCTTGATAAATTAATTTGTTTTGCTTTGCTTCTTTAAAAAAATCAACTGGTTCTAGGCACACTTTTAATCTGCAACAGCTACTCATATTCACTTTCATGCCAGCTTCTCAACCTAATAGAAATTCAAGTTCTTGCATCATATTTAATTTTTTTTCTGTTTTATGGTGCTGCTTTTCTCATAATGATGATGGTATATGTGTTTTGTGTCTCCTTTTTATAAAAGTATCTCCAATAGTTTTACAGTCATTAGGACTCCTAAAACCTTGGTGTGGAGTTGGCTGTTCCAGTCATTTCATGTGTGGATAAACCAAGGCACGAAGAATAAAACGTACATGATTAATGAAATTACTATAGCAAGCAAAGGTTTTATGACTGGGGTCAGGGTATCATTCCTATATATAATTCACAAACACACAGGAGGCTTAATGTTAGACCCAGAGAGCATAAAAATCTAAAGCCGTTATCTTCAAAGGCTTGAGCACAAGCTTAATTTTCTACGCTGTGAGTGGCTCTATTGACTTCAGTGAGATTATTCACAAAGTGTAAACCTAGGTGTGTGTACAAGTCTTTGGACCCCCATATTTATACTGAGCCCAATTAACTTATAGGACCATGGTTCCGTTAGACAATCAATATGTAAAGGTTAGGAGAGAGGGATAAAAACAAATATGTACTTTTAAATAAACATTATGCCTTTATTTAATTCACTGTAACTTAAAAAGTACATAGTAACTATACTTGACTATCCTTACTCATTACTCCAGTTAGGAAAGATTTTCAGGTTCCCACTCCTACTAGCTAACTATTGTGAGAGTTGTAAAATATTCTCTTTTTAGCCAAGTTATTCAGGGGACGCTATTCCCGGTTCTAAGTCTGGGTACTCTGAAGAACTGTGATGGAGGGAGGAATTTATTCTACTGTTCTTGATGATAAAAACTATTGTATTCCTGAATTCACATGAGTTTCTCAGGGGGTTGAAATGAATGTTGTTGTTTTTTTAAAAGGTTACAGTAGTTTTATTTGATAGACTAAATTTAGACGCATTCTAAAATGTACCTTTAAAAAAACCCAAACCTTTAATTGGTTTTAAGTTCCTCTGGATTCCTCTAGTTTAGTATTGTTAGAACTCAAGAACTTGAAACTTGATGCATGTATAGGTATGATGATGTCTCCAGTAACAGGGTATATGTTAAATTTAACATTTAGCTAAAGAAGTCTAAGGGAGTTAGGTGCCCAAATACCATTGAAATCCCATATCACTTACCAGCTCTCTCTGTGTACTCCTATATTTAAGAAAACTTTAATTTTTGCTGTTGTACTTCTAGAATTCACTACATTATTCATCTTCTGAGCAAACAAAGTGCTGCTGCATGGTTCAGTATTTTATTATACTGTTCATGTATTGCTTTGTTGTTCTTTAGCATGATTTTAATCTTAAACACTCAAGAAACCATTGCCTTTTCCCCAGGATACAAGGGGCTCTTCTGAATTAGTTTATTAGCAAATGTATAAATACAGAAGTAAAGATAACTTTGTGTACTAGTAATCAGATAAAGGAACTCATTTTATTGTAACAGTTAACACCTATTGTTGCCATCAGCTCCTCTATAGTGATTCAGGATCACCTGGTTTTGAAACAATTTTTTGTGTATTTGCTGTGTAATGCTTGGAAAGATAAAAAACAGTGAGTTAACTCCAGGGAAAGAGGTTAACACTTTGTTCTTTGGGAATGTAAATAGCCAGGAACACAAACTAGTTTTGAGAGTCTGGGGGTACCCTGACTTCACATTGCTATTTTTGAGGGTGTAAATCCAGCATGTAATTCATACAGAAAAAAGTTTGGTTGTTTTTTGTTTTGCGGGGAACAGGGAGTGGGGAGAATAAGAGGATAAAGGGGCCATGTTCTAGAGGGCGTGTAACTGTTGCTGCTAATGAGGTGTGAAGTCTGCCAAGCTGTTATGTACAGCTTTGCCAGTAAAGACTCTTCATGGGGTAAAAACATGGGGCGGGGGGAGAGGGAGAAGTCAAATGAATATTATTTGCATCCATCATGGGAGCCACCCCATAACTAGATCTATAGTGTTCTGAAGCCAGAGCAGCTGGTTTGGTACTACATTAGTCTCACTGATGACTTTTATAAAGGCCTTTTTGCAATAACAGAATCTCTGATCTCCCTGAGGGCCTTTTTACATGCTGCTAAGTCGAGTGGCCATTAGCGTCTTAACCTCAGTAAGGTATATAGTAAAAAACAGTAGGTATTCAGCCAGCATGCCAGCTATACTTCATTCAGCTGTTCCTCTTCTCCTCCTAAGTTACCTCCCTCATCCTGATTAAATGTTGCAGCATTAAATCAAAGCATAATGCAACACCCCCTGATCTTTCTTGCCACCGAACTGCTGAATACCTCCATGAGCTCTGAAAGATTTTTCTCAGGACACTCCTGTTCCTTTCTAACCCTCTCCCTCCTCACATCATTTGCTTTCCATCCTCATCCCCTCTGTATACGATCATGCACCCTCTGCTCTGTGTTCCTGTGCAGCTTCTCCAGGGAGTACTGGGAGAATGGAAGAGAGGTGGCTGTTAAAGCCCATAAGTTAGTGCAGGGACTGGGTCTGTGTGGGTGCCTTGATTTGTGAGGAAGCCCACTGTCCCTTTCCCAATACATTGGTGCCTACGGGGCTCCCCATGGCACAACAGCTGCTTCCTTGGCCTGGGGAGCCCTGTAAATGCCTATTCTTCAGCACAGGGCAACAGAGATATGCCCCAGTCAAGCCGTATCCCTGCCAAACCCCCTCTTGTCTCTCCCATGCAACCCCTCATGATCCCCCAAATCCCAGTCTCTGCTTACCTCCTACAGGAGTTCAGAGCAAGAGTGGCTGTGCAGGAACACTAACGCCTTCATTCCTGAATTTGGTCAAGAGCAATAATGCATGGGAAACAAAAACGCTGCCAGCGAAGGGGAGATGTTTGGTGATAGGCAAGGGAGAAGTTGGGAGAGCATCATGGAGGTGGGGTGGGTAGGAAAAGAGAGATGACAGGCTGAGACAGCTGGCAGTCTGGCCCCTCAACCAGGAGGGAATCTGTGGCTATGTTTGAAGTCATTCATTGGAAAGCAGACAGAGCCCCTGTTAGAAGAGGAGGCATAAGAATGGCCATACTGTGTCACCCCAAAGGTCCATCTAGCCCAGTATCCTGTCTTCTGACAGTGTCCAATGCCAGGTGCCCCAGAGGGAATGAACAGAACAGGTAATCATCAAGTGATCCATGTCCTGTCGCCCATTCCCAGCTTCTGGCAAACAAAGGCTAGGGACACCACCCCGCCCATCCTAGCTAATACCCATTGATGGACCTATCCTCCATGAATTTATCTAGTTCTTTTTTTAACCCTGTTATAGTCTTGGCCTTCACAACATCCTCTGGCAAGGAATTCCTGTGCCTTGTGTGAAGAAATGCTTCCTTTTGTTTGTTTTAAACCTGCTGCCTATTAATGTCATTTGGTGACCCCCTAGTTCCTGTATTATGAGAAGGAGTAAATAACACTTTCTTATTTACTTTCTCCACACCAGTCATGATTTTGTAGACCTCTATCATCCCCCACCTCCTTAGTCGTCTCTTTTCCAAGCTGAAAAGTCCCTGTCTTATTAATTTCCCCTCATACGGCAGCTGTTACATACCCATAATCATGTTTGTTTCTCTTTTCTGAATCTTTTCCAATTCCAATATATCTTTTTTGAGATGGGGCAACCACATCTGCAAGCAGTATTCAAGATGTGGTTGTGCCATAGATTTAGAAAGAGGCAAAAATATATTTTCTGTCTTATTATTTATCCCTTTTTTAATAATTTCCAACATTCTGTTCACTTTTTTGACTGCTGCTGCACATTGATTGGATGTTTTCAGAGAACTATCCACAATGTCTTCAAGATTTCTTTCCTGAGTGGTAACAGCTAATTTTTAGATCCCATAATTTTATATGTATAGTTGGGATTATGTTTTCCAATGTGCATTACTTTGCATTTATCAACATTGAATTTTAACTGCCATTTTGTTGCCCAGTCGCCCAGTTTTGAGTTCCTTTTATAGTTCTTTGCAGTCTGCCTGGGACTTAATTATCTTGAGTAGTTTTGTATCATCTGCAGATTTTGCCACCTCACTCTTTACTCTTTTTCCCGCTGGAACTGGGAGCAGAGATAGCAGCCAGCTGTGTGGGTTACCTGAGTTTGATCAAAGGGTTTAGACTAAATGGAATGCCCTGAATCCTCTTGCTGAAATTAAAAAGATGGCTGGAAACTATTCATAAAATATTTTTGCAGTCAAACATAGTGTAAGTAATCCTTTGTGTTAGTTCTCAGTGAGGATTATTATGTGAAACAAAACTGAAGTTCTTACTCATGGTTTTGAAGTTACACGTGAGCAAAAGAGAGTTGGAACTGCTTTAAAAGTGGGAAAAATGCATTGGCTTTCAAGTTTCAGAGTAGCAGCCATGTTAGTCTGTATTCGCAAAAAGAAAAGGAGTACTTGTGGCACCTTAGAGACAAACAAATTTATTTGAGCATAAGCTTTTGTGAGCTACAGCTCACTTCATCAGATGCATTCAATGGAAAATTACAGTGGAGAGATTTATATACATACAGAACATGAAACAATGGGTGTTACCATACACACTGTAAGGAGAGGGATCACTTAAGGTGAGCTATTACCAGCAGGAGAGCAGGGGGTGGGGGAGGAAACTTTTGTAGTGATAATCAAGGTGGGCCATTTCCAGCAGTTGACAAGAACATCTGAGGAAGAGTGCGGCGGGGGGGATAAACATGGGGAAATAGTTTTACTTTGTGTAATGACCCATCCACTCCCAGTCTCTTACAACTACAATACCCACCTGCTGAAGTGAAGAAACAGATTGACGGAGCCAGAAGAGTACCCAGAAGTCACCTACTACAGGACAGGCCCAACAAAGAAAATAACAGAACAGCACTAGCCATCACCTACAGCCCCCAACTAAAACCTCTCCAACGTATCATCAAGGATCTACAACCTATCCTGAAGGACGATCCATCGCTCTCACAGATCTTGGGAGACTGGCCAGTCCTTGCTTACAGACAGCCCCCCAACCTGAAGCAAATACTCACCAGCAACCACACAACAGAACCACTAACCCAGGAACCTATCCTTGCAACAAAGCCCGTTGCCAACTGTGTCCACATATCTATTCAGGGGACACCATCATAGGGCCTAATCACATCAGCCACACTATCAGAGGCTTGTTCACCTGCACATCTACCCATGTGATATGTGCCAGCAATGCCCCTCTGCCATGTACATTGGTCAAACTGGACAGTCTCTATGAAAAAGAATAAATGGACACAAATCAGACATCAAGAATTATAACATTCAAAAACCATTTGGAGAACACTTCAATCTCTTTGGTCTCTCCATTACAGACCTAAAAGTTGCAATTCTTCAACAAAAAAAACTTGAAAAACAGACTCTAACAGGAGACTGCTGAATTGGAATTAATTTGCAAACTGGATACAATTAATTTAGGCTTGAATAGAGACTGGGAGTGGATGGGTCATTACGCAAAATAAAACTATTTCCCCATGTTTATTCCCCCCCACCCCACTGTTCGTCAGACGTTCTTGTCAACTGCTGGAAATGGCCCACCTTGATTATCACTACAAAAGGTTTCCCCGTCCCCCCCACCCCCCTGCTCTCCTGCTGGTAATAGCTCACCTTAAGTGATCCCTCTCCTGACAGTGTGTATGGTAACACCCATTGTTTCAAGTTCTCTGTGTATATAAATCTCCCCACTGTATTTTCCACTGAATGCATCCGATGAAGTGAGCTGTAGCTCATGAAAGCTTATGCTCAAATAAATTTGTTAGTCTCTAAGGTGCCACAAGTACTCCTTTTCTTATTGGCTTTCAAGTTTCCTCCAAAGAAAGAGTTCTATAAAATAATAGAAAAATGCTGACTTTCTTGAAGGTGGTTTTTTTTTTTTTAAATCCTCCTATAGAATTTAATAGAAAATCCTACTTTTGCTGTATAGGGTGATTTAAAACAAACACACACACACACACACACACACACACAATCTATCCTCTTTTCTATTAAATGATATAAATTTTTATTTTTTTTGTAGAACCTGTGTTCTCCTTTAAGGGCCTTTATTTAATAGGGGTCATAGTTAAAGATGGACAAATAATGGGAAAATATTTGTGAAAATTAAAAGATTTTGTAACTGTTCAGCAAAACATCTAATCCTGCTAGTTTGCAGCATGGAGACGGCTCTGAATGTTTTCCCATTGTTATTTCCAGCTGGCTACAGGATGATGTTCCCTGCAGCTTTTGGATTGCTCTTTTCCTAAGTTATGGTATCCAGTATCTCACTGGGTGCCATGAAGCCACAGTTGTGAAATGCAAATCACAAGTGTCTCCTTTTGAATCTGCATCCCTTCCTGATGCTGTCTCCGCAGCATGGGACAAGTTGTTGTGGTTACATTATCAGCATTAATCCCCTCAATCAGCCTGAAATGGGATTAAATTCAGAGTGGTTGGGTTTTTTGTTCTTTCAAAAAAAAAAAAAAAAAAAAAAAGAAGTGATAATGTTTTGGTTAGGAGCTGGAAAAAACAAAAGTGTGTTGCTTTGTGTAAGTGGACACAGGGCCATTTTACGAACAGTCTGCTTTTTAAGGATGAACTGATGCTTCCCTATCGGAGCACTTATAAAACTGAGATAAACCACAGTTGTGGGTATATGATTTTCAAAAACATATCAGTGCTTAAAATGCATCTGGGGTAGACTCTAACTATGTCGTATTGCATGAGTGTCCTGGAAGAAGAAAGAAGAGTTCCATTAAAGAAGGACTTGAGCATAAAATTGAGTGTAATAAAGCCACTGAAAACAATAAGGATCCAATCCCGATGGATCAGCTTCCACTTCTCAATTTGACTTCTCCCATGAAGAGGTCATCCCAATTTTAGGATTTTTTGTTTCATGACATACTCAAAATTGCTAAACTACATTTCTAAATAATATCTAACACAGGGATCGGCAACCTTTGGCCCGTGGCCTACCGGGGTAAGCCCCCTGGCCGGGCTGTTTTTTTTTAACTGCCGCATCCGCAGGTTCAGCCGATCGTGGCTCCCACTGGCCGCGGTTCGCCGCTTCAGGCCAGGTGACTGCAGGAAGCAGTGCGGGCCAAGGGATGTGCTGGCCCCCACTTCCCACGGCCCCCATTGACCTGGAGCGGTGAACCTTGGCCAGTGGGAGCCGCGACTGGCCGAACTTGTGGTCTCGGCAGGTAAACTAACCGGCCCAGCCCGCCAAGGGCTTACCCTGGAAGGCCGTGGGCCAAAAGTTGCCTATTCCTGATCTAACATAAGAGTGAACGCTCTGGAGCTCCTGGTAGATGCCTTAGACTTTGCAAAGCCTGAGGCCAACACCACCAGTGACTCAGGAATTCACACTGCCACCTAAACTGTGGCTCCTTAATTTTTAGTGTTCTCCATTGGCTTTTGGTTGATTCTTACTGTTTGCCATAGACGCTCATTGACTTGGGTCCCCTGATAAATTGAGAGATTAGCCCTGGGAGTGGGAGATCACTGATCCCCAAAAGCAAACCTTGAGGAATGGTAAGAGGTAATAACCTATGACTTACAGGGGAAAAAAATCACTAATATACTTTTAACCCTAAGAACTGATTTAGGACTGTGTGCCTGTGTAGGAGAGTGAGGTCTTGTCTACACTACACAGTTTTGTCGACAAAAGTCAGCTTTCGTCAACAAAACAGTCGAGGTATACACACCGCAATGTTCCTCCTGCGAATTTAACTCTCCTGCTATGCTGACAAAATAAAACCACCTATATAAGTGGCATAGAGCTTTTTGTGATGAAGTTAAAATGACTCACTGTCAGTGTAGACATTGCTCTTGCTTATGGTTCCCTAAGTAGCCTCCAGGAGGTGTCCTACAATGCCCATCATGATCACTCTGGTCAGCAGTTTCAACGCTGCTGCCCTGCAACCAGGTACACAGGCCTTTAAATCCCTGGGGATTTTTGAAATTCTACTTCCTGTTTGTTCGGCGTGGAAAATTCACAAAACATCTTCCCAGCTGACCTTGCTGGCTTTCTGCCTCAAATATGCTCCCACCTGAAGTCAGGGTTGCCAGGCATCCAGTTTTCAAACAGAACGCCCTTACGAAAAGGGACCCTGGCAGCTCCGGTTGGCACTGCTGACCAGGCTGTCAAAAGTCTGGTCTGAGGCACAGCAGGGGTCTCGGAGCTAAGGCAGGCTACCTGCCTCCCCTAGTTCCGTGCAACTCCCGGAAGTGGCCGCCAGGTCCTTGCAGCCCCTAGGCACATAGGAGGCTCTGCGCCATGCCCTCGCCCAAAGTGCTGGCTCAGCAGCTCCCATTGGCTGGGTGCAAATGCAACATGTGGCACTTCCCTGGCCACCCATGTGCCTAGGGGCTTCAGGGACCTGGCGGCCGCTTCCCACGATAAGTGCCGCTGGGACCCCCACACCTCGAACCTCCTCCCACACCCCTGCCCCATCCTGGAGTCCCCTCCCACACCGAAACTCCCTACAGGAGCCTGCACGCTCCCCCTCCCCCCCGACCCATTGCCCCAGCCTGGAACCCTCTCCTGTACCCAAGCCCCTCATCCCCAGCCCCAGAACCCACACCCCCAGCCGGAGCCTGGATCCTCGTCTGCACTCTGAACCCCTTGGCCCCAGCATGGAGCCTCCTCCTGCACCACAAAGCCCTGCAACCCCAGCCAGAATCCGGGTGGAAGGGTCTAGCCAGTCCCAACGCTTTGGCTCTGGAGCACCTGAAGCTGTAGAGGGGAGCTCATTTTGCTTTGATACTGCAGGGAGACATGAGGCAGAGGTGTCCTTTATTTTGTTACATGGTAGAAGAGTGTTAAGGGATAGAAATGAACAACACTCGGGCTGTTTGCATGTGCTTCTCATTCCCATGTGCAGCTTTGCAGTGGGGATCCTGCAGAAAAGTTTGTTAGCGGACACCGGGATCTCCCTGGAATCCTCCATAAAGCTTTCTAGGAAACTTTCCTGAAAGTACCCTGCAATTCTCTGCTGAAGGTTCATTGAAAGAACTGCTTTGTTTCTTCCCCTGCTGTAGGAAACTTTGTTGTGCCAATCAGCCTTTACTTCTGCAGGAGCCAAAGCAGCACACAGGCGAGCAGCTTACAGACCCGATCTGAAGCCACACTCATACGGGAGATGCATCCACAGTTACCCTCAGTAATGAGATATTCGCTTTGATTACCCCTGTCTGTGGAAAACAGTGCCAGTAATTATAATATTGTCCCTAGGCGCTTGTAGCGATCCCCGTCTGAAACCACACAGACCTTTAGTCCCAACTTGCACCTTTTCCCCCCCCAAATTCACCCTGTTTAGTGCTCTAGCTGTGTTGTGTGCTTGCCAAGGGAAAGTGAGGAGATGTATGTAACTTTTATGATTCAACGCTGTGAGTGCCCTCACGATACTGACTCTGTTGATGTACTCCATTTCAAGGTCTGGGAATACAATGGGGATATGTGTGCCATCTATCGCTGCAGTTGCATTGCCGCAAAGCCCTTTGCCCAGAGTCATGGTCTTTCATAGTAGGTGGCATCATTGCAACCCCCACAGTGGACTTCCCAACTCCACACTGATTCACGACTGACTGCTAGCATTCGGGATTTGCCAGCTTCCATGCACTGATCGCCACACGCTTTCCCATCATGAGGGCAGCTCTCATTTTGGTGTCCTTGCACTGCCCTGCAGTGCAAAGCGCTGCACACCTTTCGAGGAAGGTGGCTTTGTGCCTCTGAAAGCTCTGCAGCCACCGCTGAGGAAAACTGAATTGGAAGTGTCAAAGCCTCTCCCAAAGCAGCTTTTTTGGTAAAATTAAACATTAAAGTTTTAAGTACAGTTTAACCTTAAAGGCCGCACAGCGGCTTCTACTATAGTGCTACTGAGATGGGAAGAGATGCAAATTGTCACTTGAAAACCAGTGGTGGCTGAGATTGACAGGAAATGGTCACATCCCTTTCCCAGCCCAGCTGCCAAGCTTTGCTAGCAGCTGCATGAATCTGAACACTTAATTTCAAGTGAAAAGTGAGTGTTGTTTAACCTTTATAAAGTGGAATGAATGGCGAAGAGTGGAGCAGACATGCTGTGGAAGGAGAAGTTTGAGGAGAGTGACAGAGACATTGGAGAGAGATGTGGCAAGCACAAGGTCAGAATCAGGCAATTTGGGACCACAGATATGTCACAATAAGGAGACACCTTTGGTTCTGGCATTGGGACCCCATGCCATAGCTCTGCCTCCCACTTGGAATTGAAGAGGCAGAGGGGGGAGGGGGACACTCCCTTCCCAGAGCAAGGAAGTACCACAAAGCTTCCCGGGAGTGGCATTAATAACAGGGCCCCCACTTTCTCCTGAGGATCAGCAGGGGTAGAGGTCCCTTCTTTTCCCCAATGAAGCAGGGAAGGCAGAAGGATGGGTGGGGAGGGGTGTCTAATACCTATATAGTCCCTGGTTGCTGGAGTGTTTAAGGTGGGATGGCCAGTCCTGCTGCGTCCTTCCTCTGCACCCTTCACATCCACTTATTCTGAGGTGCCCTATCAATATCAGCAGAAGACTCTGGCTTGGACTGTAATAGCTTAGCTGGCATAACCATATCAATTACAAGTGTGGAGGAGGGGTGGGAATCATACCCTTAACCAATATAGCCGTGTTGGCAAAAGATCTAGTGTAGATGAGCTAAACAAACTGGGGTGTGTGCTCTTCCCATTCTTCTGTCTCAGCTTATCTATTGTGTGAGTGTCCAGTGGATAAGAGCTGGACCCTTCCGGGAACGTTCCGAGCACTCAGGTGTTGGTGCGTGCCTATCACTAGTCTGCACAGAGAAGGTGAGATCTGCAGAGACCTGGAAGACAGTGCTTGTGTGGCGAGAGGCTGTTACTTTCAGGGAGCTGAATTACACTGGCACAGACAAGACTGCCTTGTGCTAAGAGCAGATAGTTGTGAGGTGCCTCACAACCACAGCACTAGGGCATGTCACAGTAGTCCTTAGAGTTAACACCCTATTGAGATGTATAGGGCAGTTCACATCTCTCAGAGCTGTTTCATACAGACTCACACAGGCATTTCTGCATAAGCTACAGTCAAGTCAAGTATTTAAGTCTTTTTCACAATCATGAGGGATAGAAACTTTTTTTTTATGAGGTAAGATTCTGATGTAATCACATGACTCCGGGTCCGTATGAGTGGGCCAGTAGTGCCTATGACTTAACCCAACTCTGAATGGGCATAAAGAGTGAGTGGTATAGCTTAGGATGAATATTTTAGGTCACTGGCAAAAGGAGCGGACAACTTGCCATGTCCCTAGAATAGTAAATATTCAAGTGAATGTTAGATAAATTGTGCAAAAATAAATGGATGTCATGACTAGATACTAATTACAAGCCTCCGCTACCATAAGAATTTAATTATATTGCAACTTGGTAAACTTAACATTCACTGGCTCTTTTAGACACATATTTTATACCAGAATATTACTGAAAACTATTTGGGGCTGATTTGTAGGTTTTTTAGCATAAACTGCCATTTTCAGAAGGGGCAGTGACATTTAGCAATTCTCACTCTTCCCCCTCATACACTGGATGCATATAAACAGTCATCTCTGGTTTTACAGGTTCTAGTATGCCAACTGTACCTCCAGTCATTCTTCTACAGTGCTCCATCTCCCCACTATAAACCCCCACATGCCCTATCACTCACTGAGACTTTCTTTCACACCTACTCACTCTTGACTGTATGCTATTCCATTTGTTCTGCACTCTGTCATCCTCTCTACACACCGTACAGTACATTAGAGTTAGATTAGGAACTAATTCGTTAGATTAGGAACTGGTGTTCTCGATCCTATCAAGTCTGTCTGTATCAATAGATGCACTTTTCACCACTTGCTGTAGAGAGATCAGGAATTTTTTTCTCTTCTCATAACCCTCCCTAAAAGCCAAGGTGCATGAAGAGGGGCTTACACTTCTCTCGTACTCTCTACAGGCATGAGCAGGGACATTAGCATCTTCCCTCTGCTGCATCCAGAAGCTACAAATGTGTATCATACTCTGGATACGATTAGAGAGAGAATATTTAGATGAAGCCACAAAAATGGACATCCATCCATTTATAATGCAGAACATGCACCCTAAAGTTTAGCCCATGCAACACTCAGCTTAGAATTTCAAACACTGATCATCAGTGACAGCATGTTTGTAAATTGTCAAATATATTCTACCACACCCTGTTAGCTGTAAACAGCCCACTCTTTTTGGCACGTTGTTCTTAAATTCGAAGGAGGGTATTGCTACTTGTACACCTTCTGTGGAGATCAGCTCTGAGTGAATCATAGCTTTACACTCCTCCTTTATGAACTCCACTGTATCAACACAATCTGCAGTGCCAGCAGCACTTTTGGGACCAAATCATTGAACATCAAACCGGCATTTGGAAAATCCATTATCATGGAAAGTCAATGATAAATCACTTTCATTTCTTTTTAAGAAACATACACTTAAAATATTTCTTGAGATACAAGCAATGTTTTTACCTTTTGAGTAGTTTCCTTGATGAAAAAACAATGTGAGTAATAGTGAGATCTTTAATCTTTTATATATTAATAAGGAACTAGTCTAGACTACGCTAGTGTAGATATAGGCAGGCTGACATTCCACACAAAAATACTAGTTCGTACACAAATAATAATTTATCTTGTGACAAAATATGAAGAGCAGAAAATAAACTGATTTATCTTGGCAGGCAGCACCTTGAATGATGGGTTTAATGAGTACTAAACAGGTGGAATTAAACTTGAGTACAGCAGACATAACAGCAATAACTCAAATATCAGTCTCTTCCTGGTTTTGGAGAGTCATATGGTTTTTTGCTTCTACATTCAAAACAGTGATCCTATGTGCATGTAATAGATGCATCTAAAAATTTTTAGAAGCCTCAATTTAATAATGCCCTCGAGAAACAAGTGTTGTTTTTTTTTTTTAAAGTGCTCTCCAGAAACCTCTTGGCAACACACACAGGATTTCCATCGTAACATGACAAGCCACCCTGAGCTGTCAATATCATCTGCCATATAAAAAATTGCATCACATCTTAGACACATTTCACTTTACACTTTTTAAAGAATATATTTTCTTAAATGTACAGTTACTCACTCACCTTGTTCTCTCCTGTATTATGTTTTAAAAGTCTTGATAAAGAATACTGTACATCGCATTTTTCTGGTAACTAAAAATAAGACTTTGGTGTATTGTAAATATTGAGTCTGCTTCTCCTATCAGTTTAACAGCATATAACTCCTCTGACATTATCATAGCCCATTCCTAATTTATACTAGTTAGTGATATGAATCAGGCCTGTTGTTTTGCCAGTAATATGTTAGGCAATATTCCATTTTGGATTGTGTAGATTTGGATTCCATTGTGTAGATATTGAGATGATACTTATTTATGTCAGTTATCAAGTTCATTTTTCAGATGAAAATCTTAGATCTTCACCTGATCATTAATAGTAATCCGTGATTCCTATTAGGGAAATATGTAGGTGGCATTGGATCTCACTCACAGATTTTTAACACGATCACTTCTGAGTCTTTTTTTTTTTTTTTTTTATAATTTGTGAGTGAATTAGCGGTGGACAATGGTCTTTGGTAGTTTTTGATACCATATAAGGGACTGTGAAAGAAAGGGGTTTTTTTATCTAAAAATTTTTTACAGCTAAAAGGGATGATAACATGGGATGCTGTTAAAATGAAAGCCTTATTTAATACTTTACATTTCAAATGCTTTGACTGTTTCCCTTTCTGTATCTTTAATAAAAGGTTACAAAGATTTTTAATGGTGTTTTTGCTATGGTACTAAGCAGGCTGAGGTCTCCGTATACTGAACACCAAACCTTGTCTAACACTGTTGAATGTTCAACAATGACTGGGTTATATTAACATCTTTGGGCCCCTATTTTCCAACTAAATGAATACAACAGTATCCTTTCCAGAACGGGGATGAACTGCTGGGTTAGTGCAATAAAGCTTACATTGTTACTGTTCATAAATCTTAGCACAGTGGATGAATAATGGTTATTAAGCTTATATATTCCATGAACACATTACAAAAATAATTAAAAAGAGGATTATGGATCATGGGTAGAGTTACTGAGATGCTCACCTGGTGCCCAATATGTCCAGCTTTAGTGTTGTTAGTTCCTCGTTCTGATGAACACCTAAGGCCAAATTCTCTGCTTGCACGAAAGGATGCAGTTCTATTTGAAGTCAGTAGAACTGCATCCATTTATACTGTCAGGTTTCAGAGTAACAGCCGTGTTAGTCTGTATTCGCAAGAAGAAAAGGAGTACTTGTGGCACCTTAGAGACTAACCAATTTATTTGAGCATAAGCTTTCGTGAGCTACAGCTCACTTCATTGGATGCATACTGTGGAAAGTGTAGAAGATCTTGTTATATACACACAAAGCATGAAAAAATACCTCCTCCCACCCCACTCTCCTGCTGGTAATAACTTATCTAAAGTGATCACTCTCCTAACAATGTGACATCATAATCAAAAAGGCTGACAAAGGAGGTGCTGTTGTCGTCATGAATAGGTCGGAATATGAACAAGAGGCTGCTCGGCAGCTCTCCAACACCACTTTCTACAAGCCATTACCCTCTGATCCCACTGAGAGTTACCAAGAGAAACTACAGCATTTGCTCAAGAAACTCCCTGAAAAAGCACAAGATCAAATCCGCACAGACACACCCCTGGAACCCCGACCTGAGATATCCTATCTACTACCCAAGATCCATAAACCTGGAAATCCTGGGCGCCCCATCATCTCAGGCATTGGCACCCTGACAGGAGGATTGTCTGGCTATGTAGACTCCCTCCTCAGGCCCTACGCTACCAGCACTCCCAGCTACCTTCGAGACACCACTGACTTCCTGAGGAAACTACAATCCATCGGTGATCTTCCTGATAACACCATCCTGGCCACTATGGATGTGGAAGCTCTCTACACCAACATTCCACACAAAGATGGACTACAAGCCGTCAAGAACACTATTCCCGATAATGTCACGGCTAACCTGGTGGCTGAACTTTGTGACTTTGTCCTTACCCATAACTATTTTACATTTGGGGACAATGTATACCTTCAGATCAGTGGCACTGCTATGGGTACCCGCATGGCCCCACAGTATGCCAATATTTTTATGGCTGACTTAGAACAATGCCCCTATTCTGCTTGCGCTATATTGATGACATCTTCATCATCGACCCATGGAAAAGAAGCCCTTGAGGAATTCCACCATGATTTCAACAATTTCCATCCCACCACCAACCTCAGCCTGGTCCAGTCCACACAAGAGATCCACTTCCTGGACACTTACAGTGCTAATAAACAAAGGTCACATAAACACCACCCTATACCGGAAACCTACTATTCCTACCTACATGCCTCCAGCTTTCACCCTGACCACACCACACGATCCATTGTCTACAGCCAAGCTCTGCGATACAACCGCATTTGCTCCAACCCCTCAGACAGAGACAAACACCTACAAGATCTCTATCAAGCATTCTTACAACTACAGTACCCACCTACGGAAGTGAAGAAACAGATTGATAGAGCCAGAAGAGTTTCCAGAAGTCACCTACTACAGGACAGGCCTAACAAAGAAAATAACAGAACGCCACTAGCCGTCACCTTCAGCCCCCAACTAAAACCCCTCCAACACATTATTAAGGATCTACAACCTATCCTGAAGGATGACCCAACACTCTCACAAATCTTGGGAGACAGGCCAGTCCTTGCCTACAGACAGCCCCCCAACCTGAAGCAAATACTCACCAGCAACCACATACCACACAACAGAACCACTAACCCAGGAACCTATCCTTGCAACAAAGCCCGTTGCCAACTGTGCCCACATATCTATTCAGGGGACACCATCACAGGGCCTAATAACATCAGCCACACTATCAGAGGCTCGTTCATCTGCACATCCACCAATGTGATATATGCCATCATGTGCCAGCAATGCCCCTCTGCCATGTACATTGGTCAAACTGGACAGTCTCTACGTAAAAGAATAAATGGACACAAATCAGATGTCAAGAATTATAACATTCATAAACCAGTCGGAGAACACTTCAGTCTCTCTGGTTACACGACTACAGACATGAAAGTTGCGATATTACAACAAAAAAAACTTCAAATCCAGACTCCAGCGAGAAACTGCTGAATTGGAATTCATTTGCAAATTGGATACAATTAACTTAGGTTACCTTGCATAATGACTTAGCCACTCCCAGTCTCTATTCAAGCCTATTTCCCCTTGTTTTTTCCTCCCCCACCACCCCGCAGACGTTCTTGTTAAACCCTGGATTTGTGCTGGAAATGGCCCAACTTGATTATCATACACATTGTAAGGAGAGTGATCACTTTAGATAAGCTATTACCAGCAGGAGAGTGGGGTGGGAGGAGGTATTTTTTTCATGCTTTGTGTGTATATAACAAGATCTTCTACACTTTCGACAGTATGCATCCGATGAAGTGAGCTGTAGCTCACGAAAGCTTATGCTCAATAAATTGGTTAGTCTCTAAGGTGCCACAAGTACTCCTTTTCATTTATACTGTAAAGAATTTGGCCTTGAGTTTGTAGGGAAAGTCTAAAAGGGGGGAAATAAAATAATAATAGTGAAAGATTCTGTACATTCTGTACTTCTGTGCTGTAAAAAATATAAATGTAAAAAATAGTGAAGAGATTTTTTGTCTCAAAACACCCCATGGCAATATATTTAATTATTAAATGACACTTTCATTTTATAAAATGTGGTTTTGAAAGAACCACTGTATCCTGCTGACAAAACTTTAAACTAACTGAGGTAATAAATACCATGGACCAGATCCTCAAATGTATTTAGGTGCCTAATTCCCATTCATTTAAATGGGACTTAAGGTGCCTAAACACCTTTGATCTGGGCCAAGTGACTACGATTCCAAAAGACGGATGATACAAAAGAGTTCATTTCCATAGCAAATTAATTTTGTCTTTGAAATCTTCTGTAGGTCTAAAACACGAGAGAAATCAGGGAAAGATGTGTGGGAGGGAAATGCCATAGTTGGGTACAAGTAGAAATAGAAATAGAAGATGGAGGGGGAAAGAGAGAACACAGCAGCTATGAAAAGACCCCCTTGTCAAATTTACATATTTGTTATATGACTTTAATTTAGCAGTAAGCTGTATGTTCCTGCCAAACATTAAAAACGGGTTATCTCTCTAGTCTTTAATCCTGTTCTTTGCACATCTTTTTTTCCTTTAAGCATGCTTATATTGCAAAATAGCATATTTAGGTAATTGTCATACCATCCAAAAGTCATCGTAGAGAATGGACCACCCTTCTGAGTAGACAGTCTTTATAAGGTAGAGTTTTCAAATGCAACTGTCCGTTGCTCGAAAGCATACTTACAACTATACTTTTTGGATACTACTAATGTAGTGGTTTCTACCCTTAATTATAGCTATGGCTGTAGAAGTTCAGGGCGTCCCAAATGATTAATTATTAACCCCCTATTTATTGTATGGTGTAAGTTTTATTCAGGGATTAAACTTGACACCTAAAGGGCCACTTTGACCTAAAGGGTCACTTCCATATTGAAGTCAGATCCTTCATAAATGAGTAGAGTGGAAAGGAGAAGGGTGAGGGAGAGGAATTGTCAAACCATCCAAAAGTCATCGTAGAGAATGGACCACCCTTCTGAGCAGACAGTCTTTATAAGGTAGAGTTTTTTCAAATGCAACTGCCCATTGCTCTAAAGCATACTTACAACTATACTTTTTGGACACTACTAAAGTAGTGGTTTCTCCCCTTAATTATAGCTTAAGGTCAGGCTTGACAAAGCCCTGGCTGGGATGATTTAGTTGGGGATTGGTCCTGCTTTGAGCAAGGGGTTGGACTAGATGACCTCCTGAGGTCCCTTCCAACCCTGATATTCTGTGATTCTAATTGTAACATTCTGTACTTCTGTGCTGTAAAAATGAACTATTGCATATGCAAAATAACTTCTTCAGTGTAATGGGACTGATATTGCAAAGTGCTGAATACCCTCAATACTTCACAAGATTGAGCTCAGTATGCATATCTGTTAGCATTATAATGGCTTCGCTGTACAGAAAAATGTGATGCATTAAATTGTCATATCAAGGATCCTTTAAGTGAAGTATACTATGAAAAATGACTGTTAAAATGACACATTCTTACTTAACAGATCTGTTCCAATTGTGTATTTGGAGCTACTGACTATAATGATAAATCAGTTTTTATCACTGTTCATAAAATGCCTATGCAACCTCACTGAAGAAAGTAGGGTTCCACAGATCTGACTTGGTCTCTAATTTGCTTTGGTGATGGAATCTGAAGCCTGACTCTCAAAGATCAGGGTTTCCAGAGATGAATGCTAGGAAAAAGCATCTTTTCATTTGTAAACTGAGCACTTTTGACACAGAAATTCATGAGACACAATAAATGTGGAGCCCTATGTTGCCATTTTTACAGTCACTTTTCAGAGCAGAGCTTTGACTTAGTGCTTGTCTACACTTGAAATGCTATAGCTGTAGAGCTACTGCTGTGCCACTGTAGTGCTTCAGTGTAGACACTATGTATGCCAACAGAAGGGGTTCTCCCATTTGCATAGGTAATCCACTTCAATAGGTAGCTAGGTCAATGGAAAACACAATGGGTGAGGGCGAAGGAGGAACGGGGGAGGGGGGGGAGGAGGGGGAGATGTTCACATCCTTATCCATTTGCATTTGTTTTTGAGAGTAAGCCAGCAGCAACCAGGTAGCGATTACTGGTTTAGATTTCCAGGTTGAGGGTTTTTTTTTTTTATATTTTAGGTCAACTAGCCCAGATTTGTTGCCATATTCTCCTTTCTTTCTTCCCTCTTGATGTCACTGCTTTTTCTTCATTTCTCCAGAATGTCACTCTCTTGTCTTTTGCTGCTGAATGGTGTGTGAGGAGTGTGTTTGTTTGTTTTTAAAAAAAACAAACAAACAAACTAGAGCCAAGCAAAAAAGGCCAGATTCCATAACACTTTGTATGTAGCTGTGATAGTATACAAGCTGTGTTTCTTATCTCTGGTAGGCTGTGATCCTTTAACAGTTTTAGTGTTACTGAAGACAAGGTATATTCTCTTTGGAAAATGCTGTCACAGCTTTTCTTAGATTGGTTTTCAGCAATGAAACCTTTTGAATGTGTAGAAGAGCACTTATATATTACAGAGATGGGGTCTTTAGGAAATCCTAAGATTGATGTATGTTGTGGGATTTTTTTTAAGTACAAATAGTGTGGTTGCTGAAACAAGAAATGTGTCATAGAAATGCAGCGTGGATTGAGACAGGGTAAGAAGCAGGAACTGCTGAATTCTAATCCTGGCTTTGCGACTGACTTGCTTAATGGCATAACACCAGTCATTTAAAATGTCTCTGCTTCATCATCTATAAAGTGATGGGAATGGGCGACAGGACATGGATCACTTGGTGGTTACCTGTTCTGTTCATTCCCTCTGGGGCACCTGGCATTGGCCACTGTCAGAAGACAGGATACTGGGCTAGATGGACCTTTCATCTGACCCAATATGGCTGTTCTTGTGTTCTTAAAATAGACATTGCAAAGGAGTTGAGCTAGATAAACATAAAGTGCAGTATGTTTCCTGAGTAGTATTAGTCTTATTCTGAGAGCTTCTTTTTTCCTCGCCTTTTCTTTTATCATCTATTCAGATCAGGAATATGGAGGTCTGGGTTATGTGGTTAAGGCACTGAGCTGGGTCTCAGAAGACTTGAGTTCAATTTTTGACTTCCATTTTGGGAAGGATATTTAATCTTCCTGTGCCTCAGTTTTTATCTGTAAAATAAGAATAAATAGAAACTGCCTAGCTCAATATTGTGATGATATATAATTGTTTGAGAGGTGTTCATATGCTACGATAAGGCAACAAATGGGGATGGTCTTAGGTTCAACAGGTGAAAGAAGACACGTAAGCTGTGTTTAATCCACTTTCACTCCTGAGTAGTTATTAGTAATAGCTGAAGCTCAAACAGTAACCAAAAGTTAGGAGTGGTTTCGATAGGCATCAGGAAGTTAGTATGCTTTTCTAGAGCTATTTGATACATTCTGAGTCTGAGTAACTGATCAGGAAAGTTCACAAAATAGGCATTCGTAAGATTCTTGACATTTCTACTTCCACTCTTGGCTGGAGATACTGCCAAAACAGATGTTCGTGCATTTTGGCAATTCTGATCCCATCCGAACCCCAGAAATGAGTGGGAAAAATGTATTCATACACTTCAGAACATTTACGAAGAATTGGAACTAGGGCTGTCAATGAATCACAATTAATTCACGTGATTAACTAAAAAAAATCATTATTAAAAAAAGTAATTGTGATTAATTGCAGTTTTAATCACAGTTAAACAATAGAATAACACTTAAAATTTATTACATGTTTTGGATGTTTTTCTATATTTTCATATATATTGTATTCTGTGTTGTAATTGAAATCATTTGCACTGCAGTATTTTTCAATTCACCTCATACAAGTACTGTAGTCGCAAAAGTGCAACTTACAAAAGTAGATTTTTTTTTTGTTACATAACTGCACTCAAAAACAAAACAATGTAAAACTTCAGAGCCTACAAGTCCACTCATTCCTAATTCTTGTTCAGCCAATCACTAAGACAAACAAGTTTGTTTACATTTACAGGAGCTAATGCTGCCCTCTTCTCATTTACAATGTCACCAGAAAGTGAGAACAAGCATTCACATGGCACTTTTGTTGCCGGCATTGCAAGGTATTTACATGCCACATATGCTAAACATTCATATGCCTATTCATGAATGCCCAACATTCATGCTTTGGCCACCATTCCAGAGAACACATTTCCGTGCTGATGACACTTGTTTAAAAAAAAAAATGTGTTAATTATATTTGCGACTGAACTCCTTAGAGGAGAATTGTATGTCCCCTGCTCTGTTTTACCCACATTCTGCCATATATTTCATGTTATAGCTGTCTCAGATGATGATCCAGCACATGTTGTTCATTTTAAGAACACTTTCACTATGGATTTGACAAAATGCAAAGGAGGTACCAATGTGAGATTTCTTAATATAGCTACAGCACTCAACCCAAGGTTTAAGAATCTAAATTATCTTCTAAAATCTGAGAGGGATGAGATGTGGAGCATTCTTTCAGAAGTCTTAAAAAAGCAGCACTCGAATGCGGAAACTACAGAACCCAAACCACCAAAAAAGAAAATCAACCTTCTGCTTTTGGCATCTGACTCAGGTAATGAAAATTAACATGCATCGTTCTGCACCACTTTGGATTGTTGTTGAGCAGAACCTGTCATCAGCATGGACGCATGTCCTCTGGAAGGGTGGTTGAAGCATGAATGGACATATGAATAATTAGCGAATCTGGCACATAAATATCTTGTCGCCAGCTACAACAGCGCCATGAGAACGTCTGTTTTCACTTTCAGGTGACATTGTAAACAAGAAGTGGGCAGCAGTATCTCCTGCAAAAGTAAACAAAGTTGTTTGTCTGAGCAATTGGCTGAAGAAGAAGTAGGACTGAATGGACTTGCAGGCTCTAAAATTTTACATTGTTTTATTTTGGAATGCAGGTTTTTTGTACATAATTCTACATTTGTAAGTTCAACTTTCATGATAAAGAGATTGCACTACAGTACTTCTATTGGGTGAATTGAAAAATACTATTTCTTTTGTTTTTTTTTCAGTGCAAATACTTGTAATCAAAAATAAATATAAAGTGAGCGCTGTATACTTCGTATTCTGTGTTGTAACTGAAAGCAATATATTTTAAAATGTAGGAAACATCCAAAATATTTAAATAAATGGTATTCTATTATTTTTTAACAGTGTGATTAATCATGATTATTTTTTTAATTGCTTGACAGCCATAGTTATAACTAAAACATTTGCCCATTTTTAGTACTAAAAGTGAGAGAAGTCGAGAGTGAGAGGGGTTTACAACTTAATTTGAGGTTAACAACTGTTTCTTCTTTTCCTCACTGTTTGTTCTTGATTTTGGAGAAGCCTAATTTCTTTTTAAAATGTCACTATATCTTTAGCACTGAATCAATCTCAAAATCTGTCTTCTTGCCTCTTCGATGATGTGATAGTAATATAGTCTTGAAACCTAAAAGATGCCATTATTGGGTTATAATAGCTTGGCCTGATTTGTTTTCTGTTTGAATATGAGTTTTGAGATTTCCTTCTCTGACAGGGTCAATGGGAGGAAGCAGTAGATGTCATCATCTTGATTTTAGTAAGGTTTTTGACCAAGCTCCACATGACATTCTCACAAGCAAACTAGGAAAATGTGGTATAGCTGAAATTACTACAAGTAGATGCAAAACTGGTTGTAAGACCATATTCAAAGTATTTATCAATGGGTTGCCTTCAAACTGGGGGGAGACACAAGGGTATGTCCTAAGTCCAGTACTGTTGAATATTTTAATTAATGACTTGGATAATGGAGTAGAGAACATGCTTATAATAATTGTACATAATAGTAAGGTGGGAGGGGTTGCTCGCACTTGAGAGGACAGGATTATAATTCAAAATGATCTTGATGAATTGGAGTATTGGTTTGAAATCAATAAGGTGAAATTCAATACAGACAAGTGCAAAGTACTAAATTGAGGAAGGAAAAAATCAGTGTACAACTACAAAATGGGGGATAAATGACTAGGCAGTAGTTCTTCCGAAAAGTATCGGGGTGTTATAGTGGATCACAAATGGGTATTAGTCAACAATGTGATGCAGGTGTGAAGAAGGCAAATATCATTCTGGGGTATATTAACAAGAGTGTTGTATGTAAGATACAGGAGGTAATTGTCCTGCTCTGATCAGCATTGGTGAAGCCTCAGCTGGAGTACGATGTCTAATTCTGGGCACCA